>NC_080420.1:39832766-40155438 GCF_029873635.1 Malania oleifera
AATCAATTTTGGAAACTTTTCCTCACTGTTGTAAAAGTTAAAATACGAACATCAGTCGACTGTGACCTGAGGGTCAGCCGCCTGAACCTTTTAAGTTTAGCATATTTTGAAACATAGTGTTGAGTTAGTCACCTGAGCCTGAGTGGTCAGTCACTTGTCTCGGTTCTGTTTGCTTAAATTTATCAGCATAAGAATGTCAGTCGCCTAATGAGGATTCATCAGTCGCATGTCCTGTCTTGCAACTTATATGCTTTCAAAATTTTGTTTCCAAAACTCTTATCTTTTAAAACTTGAAAAGCTTAAATGAGACTTAATATTTTCCATGGTTTTCAAAAACAAGTCTTCAAGTAAAATATAGTTCCTAAGAGTTTCAAACATTTATATTGAAATAGTAAAGTACTTACATGAGACTTCTTAAAGATTATTACTTTCTAAGCGCTAAGTCTTCATGCATTTGCTTTCATTCTTTGTATCCATTTTGAGTTCTTTCTTTAGCTTTATCAATACTCAAGTCTTTAAGCATAATCATCATTCAATCTCTTCAAAACACTTGATCTTTGGTCTTTATGAAATCATTTGAGCCCTGAAACTTAACTTAACCAAATATGTTAAGTACCCTTAATTTGTTATCATCAAAATAAGATTCTAAGCATTGTTAGGCCAACATAACTGATCATCATATTATGATTATAAGCCTAAAGTACTAGTGAGATTTTGTATGTGTGGATTTTACTTGCATAAGGAGCTCATGATAGGTAGGATTTTCTTATGCTAGTATGTGAGCAATGAGGAGAGGTTCTACTTTCACCCTATTTTTCAGTGGGATTCTCTATCAAGTCACATATACAACAAGGGAAGAGGGTATTGAATTTTTCTTGGACTTTGTAGAACTTTTTGAACATTTAACGATGGAATCCATAGTGCACAAGATACACGTTCTAAAACTATATCTATTTCATGTATATATGCTAATGACAAATTTAGTTTATCATTATAATGTTTTAAAAAGTATTGTTTTGTTTTGTGGTTAAATTTTCAAATATCACTTGCTTATTCCACCAAAAAAAAAAAAAATCAACATTCCAATTATTTAATGAATAACCAAACAAATTAAGATAAAAATTGCTATTCCAATTAGGCATGTAGAGGTTGTTTAGTACCAATATCAAAAAAATAAAAAAACTAAACAAAAATGAATAATAAAAACTAAAAAAAAATTAAAGACTAAAAGTAAGCAAGCTACTTGGTTAGTATTTTTAAACTAAAATAAATTTAAATCTTAAAAAAACCCATTTTTTGGCCTTGAATCAAATAACTTAAAAATATGATTGAAATAATAAAATACAAAAGAATACAAATTAAAAAAATTATAATAAAAAATATTATGATTATTTTATTTAATTATTATATTTCAAAATTCACTTGCCACAATTGTATATAACAATTTAAAAATAATAATTTTTTAAAACATGACTATCACTATTTTTATAACTAATTTTACAAATAATTTTTATTTTAAATATAATTTTAATTTTATAAATAATTTTTGTTTAAAAAATGATGTAACGCTATCGGTGTCCCTCTTCCCTTTCGCCATGGAAGTAGCCGAAGAGAAAGCTACCCCATTGCAGCAGATCATACTCGAAGAATGGAGTGGTTCTTCTCCCACAAACCTCTCGATTACGGCCACTATTACTGCAGCTGCTCCTTCCTCCATTTCAATTCGAAGGTCTCCTTCCTCATCATCTTACAACATCGCTCGCTATTCAGTCCCATCCATGCGATGTATACGTTCATACTTAGTTGTTTGTATGTATAAATTTTCTTTACCCTCATTTTTTTCCTTTTTGAGTTCGCAGATCGGGTAATCGCTTAAACGAATTATGGGAACGAGTTCTAGCAGCATTCGTACCAGAGGCAAGAATTTTTTGTTTATTTATTTTTTCATTATCATTTGCTTCTGACTTCTATTTCCTTGTTCTTGATCATTTGAGATTTTAGTCCGTTGATTTTTCATAGTCGGACTAACCGGCAGTACCCCCTAGTCAAAACGTTTTTGGAGTCAAAATGATGATTTTCCCCTCATTTCCAATTTGTTTCAATCAAGTTGCATTCGTGGGGTTAGTTCAACAATTTGTATGCAGAAGACAATGCATTTGACGAAATTTGAATTGGGTTAAAGCTTGATTTTTCGTTTCTCTTAATGTGAATGTAGGGTTTTCCCAGCAGTGTAACTCCAGATTATGCCCCTTTCCAGCTGTGGGACTCATTGCAAGTAAGAATTGGTAAATTGAAATTCTACATTTTCAAGTCAGGTGACATGTGTGTGTGGATTTTCCTTAATTAACAGTTGATGGTTCAATTTCTTCTAGGGCTTGTCCACTTATGTAAGAACGATGCTTTCTACGCAAGTAAGGACTATGTTTAATATCGAAGTGTTTTTTGATCCTTTGTTTAGATGATTGAAAATACAATTTGATGATTCTTGAATTGTGGCATCCCTTTATCACTATTTAGGCTCTTCTGAGTGCTATTGGAGTTGGCGAGAAATCGGCTACAGTAATTGGTGCTACGTTTCAGGTAAAGTTCATACATACTACTGTATCCTGCCTTCAGATTATATTATTTTTATTTTGCATTTGCATGCTTGTCTTAACAGTAGGTTTCAAATGTTTAAAATGTTAATAGTGGTTTTTGAGGGATTTAACGGGAATGCTCGGAGGCATTTTATTCACATTTTACCAGGTACACTATTTTTGACTTTTCTGATTCTTATTTAGGTTTTATATTTGCAAGCTTTACAGTTCAAAAAGTGACTACATAACTGCTAAAAAAATAGAACTAGCAATAATTGTATTGGGGGATGGTCTGTGTAACTCGATTTGGGCTTGGACATGGTTGGGCAGGGTTAGGTGGTCCTACTTCTGTCATTCTTTAATTTATCTACTGCTTGATTGCATAAAGACACTATATGTCTTCATCCCTCTCTTTTTTTATTTCTGCTTTATTCATCATATATCTTTTCTTCATCAGGGTTCAAATCTGGATAGCAATGCCAAAATGTGGCGTTTGGTTGCAGATCTTATGAATGATCTTGGTACTATTCTCATAATCTTTCATTATGTTTTCGGTCCTCTAGTCTGCCTCTCTCCGTCTCTCTATCTCTCTCGCACACAAAAAGACAATAGCATGTAGACATGTACATTGTTCAGTCTGCTATACTAGATTATTTCAAACTATAATTGATTCAGTAAACGCGCATCACTAGTTTGCTTTATTGATTCTGAATGCTTTATTTTGAAGAAAGGATTTGTGCTCCAAAAATCACGTGCTTGATTGAAAATATCATAACTTTACTTATTTCGTGTTTCGTGTGCGTGCATGCTCGTGTGTGCACGTTTTGTTTTCTTCATACATGCAGATTTCAGACGTAGAGTTTGAACTAAGATATCAAGTTAATCTAGATGTGGTGGTGTAGGATGGGAAGTGGGTATTTGGATGGTTCACTTTGACCAAATTTTGAGACCAATTTGGATGGGATCAAGGAATCTCTAGGTATTAAATCCAAATGTTTTAATTACGTTGTAGTAGAATTATGTATATTTGGGGTTTGTTTGTAATAGATATGTCTTTTTGGGTTTTATTTATAATTTTTTGTATCTTTTTAGGGGTTTATTTGTATTTTACTTGTAATTTAGGCTTTATTATAAATAGGGTTTGAAAGCCAGGGTGAAGTATACCCATTGCATATATATATATATATATATATATAATATAATATAATGTAATCAGCAACATGGTGATTAATGTCAAATTGTCTGCAGAATTGGAGTTGTTGTTTGGTATATAAAGCATGGAGAAAGCTTTGGAGATTATAACTAATACTAGCACTCTGACTAGACTAAAAACTGAATATGCAGCCTTGGGCAAGTGGCCCATTGATTTTCCTACCCAATAGGAAAGTGGCATGGCTACTGTTGCTCTCTGCACTTTTTAGTTTTGTGAAGGCTGAACTCATCATTTGAATGGGGCAATTGAATGAAAGCTTCAGATTTTAATGATGATGGTTCTCCTAATGAATTTGATGACTGGGTGTATTCTTTGGAGTACAATTTTTGATGATATGACATGAATGTGGCTTAAAAATTCTATTTGGATGAATTGAAGAAGTGCTCACATTTGGTGGATTAAAGTATATCTTCCTAAGGAGGAGATATGTTGAGATCATAAATCGAGATGAGGTGGGATGTGTTGAGCCGTGCAGGAACAATTTTTACCTTCCAACTACCAAAAGTGTGTTCATTTGCAACTTTTTGATTTAAAGCAGGAAAACAAGACAATGTTCTTTTGCAGAGGAGAATACGACATCTCCCATCAAAATTCTGGGTTAAACCAGAAGAAATAAGCTACAAAAAAATGAAGACTAGGAAAATCAAAGTAAAAGACTCCTCCATTCCCGCTGAATTTCTGAAAAGCTAACTCCCTTAAAGCCATCCAAAGCCAACACACTGTAAATAGGCTGAGTATTTGATCTTCTCCCAAAACAGCTGCCAATATAATTTTTTTTTTCCCCCTGAAAAATTCCATACATTATGCTCCAACCATAATCCCCACAATGCTGCAAAAATATTGCATTTCCAAAGTGCAGACCTATCCTTCCTTCTTCCAAAACCTTCAAAAGAAATAACCAATATTCCCCCCATCACTTTCTTAGCTAAGTGGTAGTTCAATCATTTGTCTACTCGTATTGATAGAGTGGGAAGAGGATGTAATGATTGCATTGTATATTGAAGCCGGTGACCTACTAGGGCTACATCATCCCTTTGGTTTGAGAAGATCACTAGTGGTGTTGTGCACAATAAGTTGAGCAGATGGGTAAAGGATTTTAGACTACTACCTAGGGGTGTAATCAGGATTTTAGACTACTTCCTAGGGGTGTAATTAGTTCCATTTTCAGTTATGCCCAAAACCTAAAACTGAACTGATACTGTCGGTTTTGAAAATTTTGAAGTGAAAACTGATGGTTCAAAAAAAAAAAAAAAAAAAAAAAAAACACTAGTTAACTAGTGCGGTTCAGGTTTTTTATATTTTTAAAATTTTTTTACCTGGTTTTTTGTATCCAATTGCTAAACCAAAGAATAAAATTTTTGCCTGCAACATACCATCCTCTTGGTTATCAATTTCTGTGAGGCTTTTAGATTAGGCCCGTGTAGAACATGAGGAGGTAGGTCTTTAGCCTATTACAACAGAGGGGGAGCTGGTCGGGGGGTTCTTTATAAGAGTGAGTAAAGTTTTTCTTTCCTCATGTGGTCGATGTGGGACAAAGAGCAGCAGCCACTGCCCACTGCCAGCACCAACACTCTAACAGGCAACACTCAACAGCCTCTCTCTCTATTGATTGTCCAACATCGACAAAACAAGTGAATGGAAGAGCCCCCCTTCCTCTATAAATACTCATTCTAAGTCCATCTCTTAATTGTACAATTTGAACTTCAGCGTAGTGAAATATAGAATTTCTGTTAATAATACAAGAGTGTGTTAATGGACATTAAATGCGACCAAATATTGAGTTTCTGTTTATGATACAAGATTGTTAGTAGAAATATTAAAGAGAATATATATATATATATATATATATATATGCATGTATGTATGTATGTATGTATGTATATATATGTATATATATTGGTTTTTTGGTTTTACTGATAACCGCGACCAAAAAACCGCACTGGAATGTGAAACAGTTTGGTTTTGGTCTGGCTTTTGGTTCAATAATTTTTGTACACCCCTACTAATACCCCTAGGAAGATCATAGAACACTTTGAAACAACTTCTAAGGCCCAACCAGCAATCAAGTGCTTCAAATGTTGGACATTTGGTTGCAAAGTGCCTGAAACAAGTCATGGAAATTGCGGGAAATGATGATGATGATGCCATCCAAGTAATTGAGGTTGATTCAGAAGTTCTAAGTGACTTAGATGAAGATGGCAACGTGAAAGACAATAGCCTCTCCTTTGATTAGGTTGAAGAGACTGTCAGCATCTTCGTATTTAGTTGTTGATCTTAGTAGTTATACAAATGTAGTTTCTCAAGAAGCTGTAAGGAAGTTAAATTTAGTGATTGAACTATACCAACTTGAAGGTCCGTGATCATTGCTTGCTTATGTTCAAGATTGGTTCAGTTGTAGGGAAGTGCATTGTGATATCCTTCCTCGCAAGTTTGGGATGCCCATGGTTGTTGATACGAGGACTAAGCATTGTTGGCCAAGAAAGCAAGGGAGGGGGGGGTGGTGGTTGAATTGGGTTGGTAAACCAATTTCAAATTTCAATATTAAAGTATTCAAATTAACTAATGCAAGAAATGAACAATAAAGAAATTTAATGATAAACAATAAGGGGGAGATAGAGGCGCATTTATAGTGTTTCAGTCCAAATTTGGAAGCTACATCCTCTCCCCAAGGGATATTGAGAAATAAGGTGTAATCCCAAGGGAGAGGGGGTGAATTGGGTTTTTAAAACTTCTTTAGAACTTTAGTTTAATCCTTGTTGATTGCAACCACACTTTCTAATCAGCAACACAATTCTTATTAAATAACGTATTTATATTTATCAATAAAAATGATGTTGCTTATTCAGCGTCTAGAATTTTAACAGATAAAATATCAGATCAGATTTTTATACCAAAGCAAATATTAATTTCAGAAAATTATCTTAAGTGTCCTTGCAATTTTGTTTCAATAGAATGATGTATTAAACTCAGTTTTGATATTCAGCACTTCAGTATTTGAATCTAATGCTTCAATATATAATCAGATTTTCAGAATCAATTTTTCTTATAAACAATGAACAATGACAGCTTCAATGAATAGTTCCAATAAATCAATCTGGAGATTCTTTGTAAAATAGATGAGATAAGCACAAGATTTTAGTCAGCTGTGTATTTCAATAATTTCAAAAAATTTAATCCAATCAAAAACCTCGATTCAAATCAGTGTTCAATAATATCCAAATTTCCAGCAAATATTAAAACATCCACGCAGTTAATATGTTTTCAGAAATTTGAAGAGATTTACGGAAGAGGAGAGAGATACCGGATTTTTACAAGGTTTGACCCGCAGCTTACGTCCTTGCCCCAAGCAACCACTATGAGGATTTTCCTTTCCAACTTCTTTATAGGCCAAGTTACAACCTCTCCGTATTAGGTGGAGATCCCTCTCTAACAAGAATACCCCTTCTCGTTAGCCAACGATTCAACAACCCTGAATCGTCAAACAACAAGAGAAACAAGAAACAACTTGTGTACAAGAAAAGCTCTTAACAAGAGCAGATTAGTACAGTTGAATACCAATATACTTTAATCAAAAATCAATATAAAAGAGTGAAGCTTAGATTTTTATCACTAGGATTTTGATTATATTTGAAAAACTTAGTAGAGGATGATTAGAAACCATGAGTTTGTATCAGCAAGATCACAACAAGACTTCAGAAAATATTGGAGCAAGAAAGCTTTGAAGAGTAGAAAAAATTTAGATTGATTGCTGCTTGTAGGTATGTATGATCTTTAAGTTTAACATGTATTTATAGATAGAAAAAGTTAATTTTTGTATTCCCCAAGTTTCTTGCAATGTTTCCCAAGTTTTCACAAAGTTTGGGGACCAAGTAATCAGTTTTGGAAACTTTCCCTCGCTATTTTAATTTGAAAGTTACGAAGGTCAGTTGACTGAGACTATCGGGCTCAGTTGCCTGATCTTTTATAGAACAACAAATTTTGAAAGTTAGTGTAGTGTCAGTCACCTGATCCTGAATGGTCAGTTGCCTGAGCTTTTACAGTTCAGTTTATTTCAAAAGTCAGTATCGAGTCAGTTGCTTGAACTTGAGAGGTCAGTCGCCTAATTCTATTCTGTTTACTCAAATTTTTTCAGTATAAAAACGCTAGTCAACTGATGAAGCACTATCAGTCGCCTGATCTTACAACTTTCAAAAATTTACCAAAAACTTTGATTTTAATCTTTAATCTTGGAAAACTTAATTGAGTCTTTAAAACATTTTCCAAGTTATTCAAAAATAGGTCTCTAAGTCCATAATGATTCCTAAGAGTTTCAAACATTTATACTGAGATTTGCAAAGTACTTACATGAGACTTCTTAAGATTCTAACTTTCTAAACACAAAGTTTTCATGCATTTTGCTTCCAGTCTTTGAATCTATCTTGTCTTCTTTCTTCAATAGACTTTAAGCTTCATTTGATCTTCTATCTTTGAGTCCAAACTTTTAATGAACTTCATTAAACACTTGAGATCTTGAATCTTTTATTAAAGCCACTTGAATCCTGAAACATCATCACTTAACCAAATATGTTAAGTTCCCTTGATTTGTTATCATCAAAATAAGATTCTTAAGCCTTGTTAGGCCAACAATCTCCTCTTTTTTAATGATGATAAATAAAGAGAAAAAATGAATAAGCCTTAAAAAGGCTCCCCCTTACAATGAGCATACTCTTAACAAAATTTGGAAAATAAGTCATTTATTTGCATATCAGATTGCATCAGATTTAGTTTCAGTTCATCAAATTCAATTCAAGTTCATATGTCAAGTTCATCAATGTTAAGTTCATATTTTTCAATTCATAATATCATCAATGTTAAGTTCATATTTTTCAATTCATAACATCATCAACATATGTCAGCAATATATATCTCAAGTGTGCTTCAGTTTTGCTCAAAAGTTCTACCCCTTTTGACATCAAACAAAAAGAGATGAAACAATAAACACAAACTTACTAAAGCATAGAGTAGTATCAGCACAAAAATAGAGAATAGTAATCAAGGAGTCCAAAAGTAACATGAGAAACATCCAAGAATTACAAAGCAAATGTCTGACACACAAATTTCAAAAAATATCTAAGCATCTGCAGCTGTATCTTCATCTTCAATTTCTTCTTCTTCATCTCCTTCTTCTTCAGTGCCTGCTTCACTTATCTTCATTGTATCTTTTCCTCATGAAGAACCAGCTATATGCTGTTCAATACGACCAAGCCGTTGATTCAGTGAAGAATAGTTAACTTGAAGAGCAGCAAAGTTGTCCTGGAGAGTTCGAAAACCAACTCTCATTTCACCACTAAAATCGGTGAATTGCTAATGGCAAGTTAAAAACCAAGATGGTGCATCATCGGCTAGAGGAGCAGGGTGCTGATTTGGTTACGAAACTAGTTGTTGTTGTTCTTGAGCCTGTAGGCATCTACGATTAAAATTAGGAAACCAACTTTAATCAAGTTTCTCATAACCCATTTGCTTAAGTGTGGTAGAGGAGAAAAGATCATAATGGGTACGCTTGATGAACAGGTCAGATGGAGAGGTTTCGATGGAGAGGTTTCATTGAGATGAGCAAATATGAGGTTCATAATTCCTCCATAAGAAAGAATTGCTCGACGGGTTTCTATGCAAGAGATCATCCATTTAAGAATCAAGCTACTTCCCTTTCAGTAACCACCACATGACAAAGCTATCCAAATATGACATGTAGTCGTGAGAAACAACTTGAGGCAAGATGTTGTATGTGATTAGCTTCTCTAGGATCTGTGCCTGAAGGTTTAGTTGCTTATATAGTGGAGGATGACCAAAATAGACTGGTTCCACAGTCATGATTAGTGGCAAAAATTCTTCAGGGGTGAAACCTTGTTCCATGATCCAAGATTGTCCAAATGCTGGACATTCAAATTCGCCTTGTCAAATATTGAGAATCGTTGCCAAGGTCTATGGAGTGAGAGCAATAGATTTTCCCATGATTTGGGTAGTGATTGCTGTTTCTCCTTTAACCATATTAGCATAGAAAATCTTAACCAAGTTCGGATAGAGTCCTTTGGCTTGATAAGTAATAAACTTCTTCCATCCTAAATTTTTAAACATGGATAAAATGTCGGGAAATTCTTCTTCAAAGAACGTTGTGTCCAAAACCTTACCGAGAATAGGATCAGTTGAATGAATATGCTCTTTGTATAGTAACTTTGCATGAGGAGTTACAAGCCATTTCTCGATGTTGTTGTCATCCTTTCCCGAAGTAGAACCATGATTTGCCGTTTGTTTTGTTCTTGGCATTTTGAAGAAAATGAATGGTGAAACCTTAGAAGATCGTGAGAGAATGATGTAGAGAGATGTTCTTCAAAGTTTAAATGGAGAATTTTGAGTGATGGATGCACTTGGGATCAAAGGAGAACAGGTGGAGGAGAAGAGAGAAACAGGGTTAGGTGCCTGGGGTTTTAAAAAGTTAGGGTTTCACGCACTTGAAGTATTTAAAACACCGTCAGTCAGTCAACTGATATCGAGGGTAAGTCACCTGACACTTTTAGCGCATTTAAATTTGTCCACACAGTAGCGAGTCAGTTGACTGAGGCTCAAAGGGTCAATTGCCTAACTTTACTGATCTTGAAATACTAACAAAGTCAGAAAGGGTTCAGTCGACTGTGCTTTATGTTTCAGTCGCATGGCCTCACTTGCCTTTCAATTTCTACTTTACTACTCATTCAATATCCTCTTTAAACAACTTCTCCGCCATGTAACCATCCTAGTTCTCTTTTTATAGATATAAATCTATCTTCTGGAAGAGGTTTGGTAAAAATATCTACCCATTGGTCACTTGTATTCACAAACTCCAAAATAATGTCTTCTTTTTGCGCATGATGTCTTAAGAAATGATGCCTTATATCTATATGCTTGGTTCTTGAGTGTGATATGAGATTTTTAGAGATATTAATGGCGCTGGTATTATCACACTTTATAGGTATAGCTGAATATTCCAAATTGAAATCTTTTATTTGTTGCTTCATGTAGAGAGTTTGTGCACAACAGTTACCTGTTGCCACATACTCAGCTTCAGCAGTAGATAGGGCTATGGAATTTTGTTTCTTGGAAAACCATGACACAAGAGATCTTCCTAGAAAGTGACAAGTACCACTTGTACTTTTTCTATCAATTTTACATCCAGCATAATCAGCATCCGAATAGCTAAACATTTCAAAGCCTGTGTCTTTAGGATACCATAGACCCAAGTCAATAGTACCTATTAAATATCTTAAGATTCTTTTGACGACTATTTGGTGAGATTCCTTAAGGGCTGCCTGAAATCGAGCAGACATGCATACACTAAACATAATGTCCAGTCTATTGGCTGTCAAATATAGTAGACTTCCTATCATGCCTTAGTAATACTTCATATCTACCGGTTTTCCTTTTTCATCCTTGTCAAGACTTATAGACGTATTCATTGGGGTTCCTATTGGTTTGCTACTTTCATTTTCAAACTTCTTAAGCATATCCTTTATATATTTTGATTGATTTATGAAGGTTCCATTTTTAGCTTGCATAATTTGAAGTCTTAGGAAGTAAGTTAATTTTCCCATCATACTCATTTCAAAATCTTCTTGCATACATTGTGCAAAGTCTTTACATAGATCTTCGTTTGTAGCATCAAAAATGATATCATCCACATAGATTTGAATAATAAGCATATCTTCATTTTTAGATTTAATAAATACCGTACTGTCTACTTTTCCTCTAGAAAAGCCATTATCCAATAGAAGTCCACTCAACCGTTCACACCAAGCTCTAGGGGCTTGTTTTGGTTCGTATAGTGCTTTTGTTAGTCTAAACACATGATTAGGGTTATGAGTGTCCTCAAAACCTGGAGGTTGTGCCACATAAACTTCTTCATTTATAAATCCATTTAAGAATGTGCTCTTCACATCCATTTGATATAGTTTAAATTCTTTGTGAGATGCATAGGCTAATAACATTTTTATGGCTTCCATTCTAACTACGGGAGCAAAGGTCTCATCGTAGTCTATTCCTTCTTCATCCTTGAGCAACAAGTCTAGCCTTGTTAAGTACTATAATTCCATTTTCATCCTTTTTATTCCTAAATACCCATTTGGTTCCAATTATTGAATGGTCATCGGGTCTAGGAACTAATTTCCATACTTTACTTCTTTCAGACTGATTTAATTCTTCTTGCATAGCTATTATCCAAGAATCATCACTGTAGGCTTCTTCTATATTCTTGGGTTCTTCTTGAGATAAAAACGCGTAATGATTACACAGATTTTTCAATGAGGATCTAGTGGACACATCGCGTGAAGGTTAACCAATGATTTGGTCTTTTGGATGATTTCTTACAAACTTCCATCCTTTAGGTCTATAGGTTCATCATTTGAGATTGATTCATTGTTCTCATCTTTTACTTCTTTAATTTCTAAGTCTTCCAGTTTTTGTATTGTTTAAGCTTGCTCAATATCAATTGTTTTAGTGAATGGATTTGCCTCATCAAAGGCTACCTGTATTGATTCTATGATTGTGAGTGTTCTTTTGTTGTAGATTCTGAATGCTTTACTTTTTAATGCACACCTTAAGAATATTCCTTCATTTGATTTTGTATCAAATTTTCGTAAGTCTTCTTTATCATTTAGGACAAAACACTTACATCCAAATACATGAAAGTAAGATATGTTAGGTCTTCTACCTTTCCAAAGTTCATAGGGAGTCTTTTCTAGTTTTGATCTAATGGAAACTCTATTCATAACATAACATACGGTATTTACCGCTTCAGCCCAAAAATATTTAGGTAATTTATGCTCCTTAAGCATGGTCCTAGCCATTTCTTGAAGAGGCCTATTCTTCCTTTCAACAACTCCATTTTGTTGAGGAGTTCTAGGTGCTAAAAAATTGTGATTTATTCCATGTTCATTGTAAAATTTATCAACTTCTTTATTTTTAAATTCTCTTCCTTGATCACTTCTGATAATTAGAACTTCATACCCCTTTTCATTTTGGAGTCTCTTGCATAAGTTGCTTAACATCTTGCAAGCTTCATCTTTGGAGGCTAAGAAGAGTACTCGGGTAAACCTGGAGTAGTCATCAACAATGACGAAATCATATTGCTTTCCTCCTAGACTTTGTGTTTTAGTAGTGCCAAATAAATCTAAGTGGATAAGTTCTAAGGGTCTACTAGTGGAAATGTGTTTCTTTCTTTTAAAACTTGTCTTAGTTTGCTTTCCAAGCTAGCAAGCGTTGCAAATTTTGTCTTTTACTAACTTTGTGCTAGGTAGACCTTTGACTAAGTTCTTTTTAGCTAATTTAGATAACAAGTCCATACTAGCATGTCCTAGTCTTCTATGCCACAGCCAGCTAGCTTCATTTATGGCTGTTAAGCATGTGATTTCTGGAGATTTAAGATTTTCATAGTTTATACAATACACATTATCAACTCTATTTGCTGTCGATAAGATGTCATGATTTTCTCTATTTTCAACTAAACATTTGTCTTGTTTAAAAATTACATAAAGGCCTTTATCATTTAATTGACTAATGCTAAGTAAATTGTGTTTTAACCCATCTACTAGTAAACATCATCAATGGTTAAGGAGAGTTCTTTACTTACTTTTCCGTTGCCGATAATTTTACCTTTAGCATTGTCGCCGAAGGTGACATATCCGCTATCTTTTTGCATTAGTGTGGTAAATTTTGATTTGTCTCCAATCATATGTCTTGAACACCCGTTGTCCAAGTACCATTTGTCTTTTGATGGAGTGGTCCTAAAGCATACCTACAAGAAGGGTTCAAGGTGTTACCTTTTTGTACCCAAACCTTCTTAGGTCTTTTTATTTCAGGTTTATTTTCAGTTTTGTCTCTCCATACTTTCTTGATTTTGACATTTTTCCTTTGAAATGGATATTCTAACTTTATATGTCCCTTTTTCTTACACAAGAAGCAAGTAGTATGTTCATAAGTATTTGTGGAAGATGTCCTGGCATAATATTTTGATTCTTTTACGAAGTATCCCATATAGAAATTCTTTTTCTTCTTGTTTTCAACTCCATTGTATCCAATTTCTTCTTTATCTAATGACATTTTTGTGTTCCAACCAGCTTTTCAGAATTTTCCTTTCCTTTTGTGAAATTGTAGATGATTTTGTCTTTATCCTTAATTTTACTTTTAAGTTTACTCAATTCTAAATCCTTCTTACTTTCACCATTTACTTGCAATTTTACTAGGTTTTGAGACATCTCATTTATTTTATCCATGAGATCATCAATGTGTGAGTCCTTTTCTTTTTCAACTGATTTTGAAGTCTGAAGTTGATTTTTGAGTATTTCCTTTTGTTCTTTCAAAGCTAAGTTTCTTTTGGTTACTCTTATGGACCTTTTATGCAAAGTAAATAGTTCAGCCTGAATTTCTCTATATGAAGACATGCTTTGACATGAGTCACTACATGATTCATCACTAGATTCTTAAGATGAACTAGTGTAGGAATTTACCTCAGCATCTCTTGCCATGAAGCAAAGGTTTGCAATATCTTGATCACTTAATTCGTTTTCTGATTCACTTGAACTCGTGTCATCCCATGTAGTTGCTTTCATTGCCTTCTTTTTCTTCTTCTTGGCTTCTTTCTTTAGCTGTGGACAATCAAGTTTTATATGTCCAGCTTTCTTGTAGTTATAGCATATAGGAGGTTCATTCTTTGTTTTTTTCTTACTAGTTTCTCCTTTATCAGTTTTTGAGCCTCTGAATTTTTTAGTAAATTTCTTGTTCTTCTTGAAGAATTTTTCAAGTCTCCTAGTAATTAAGGCTATATCATCATCTTCTAATTCATTGTCTTCTTCTTCTTCTTCACTAGAGCTTTCTTTAGCAGCTTTAAGGGCTATTAATTTCTTATGTTTGTTACTTTCTGAATTTCTTTCATTTATGGTCATCTCATATGTAAGAAGTGATCCAATCAATTCATCAAGAGAAGTGTTTTTCAAGTTTCTTCCTTTCATAATTGTTGTGGCCTTAGGTTCCCATATTGGTGGAAGTCCTCTAGGGATTTTTCGGATCATTTCATATGTAGAGTAATTTTTCCCTAAAGCATTGAAGGATTTTATAATATGGGTGAACCTAGTGTGCATACTAGTTGTCGTGACGTCCCGGGAGCGCGTGTGCCCCGAGCGGCGAAATTAAAATCATTTTTAGTTTTCAAGGAAAAATTGGAATGTCGGAGTCGCCACTAACCTTTAGTGTGGTTAGAACACGTGATGACTACCCCGTTAGGGGTAAAATAGGTCTATATTACCAGAGTTAGGCTCGGGAGTTCAGTTACGCGAGGGGAAGGTACAAGCACCCCCTACGCGCCCGTTCTTAAGAACGGTACCTAATTAATTTGAAATTATCCCTAAGTTAATTTAATAAGTCTTTAAATTACTCCTTTTTATGAATTTATAAATACATATGAAAAATAAATAAATAAATATATACATATATATTCCCTCAGAGCTTGGGGTACGTGATGCCCGAAGGCTCATACCCCCCGCAATAAAATCATAGGGATTGAAAATCAAGAAAATAGATTTATAAAATACACTCCTAGGATTTTTTTTTTGCAATTTATAAGATTTTTCTAAGTATGAACAATAGTACTCCAGGAGGTTTTGGATAATAAACATAATAATTTAAACATATAATAAAGATAAAAAAAAACAATAAACTAAAATATTAGAATACCACAATTCATACTAGTCAATGTACATAACACAAACTAAAATGTTAATATTAAAATACTACATGCGCGTTATGAACTAAAATGCTCAAACATACCTTTATACATATAATAATAATAATAATAATAATAATAATTAATATCTACAAATACTATAATAAATAACAAATTACCATAATACTATATATACTAAATATATAATATAAAAGCATGATACCAAAACACCAAATATACATTATTAACTAAAATGCCAAACTTACCATAATAAATAATACCTTGTATATTAACATACTAAAAATATAATAATAATATATAATATTACCTAAAATGCTATATTACTAAATGTACACGGTCACCTAAAATACTAAATTAAATGTATAATGTTACTTAAAATACTAAGTTGCTAAATATAAATATCACTTATTCAAATAAATATTATAGCATTAAAAATTCCACAACAATATTATGAACACGACAAAATAATAATACAATTGTATACAAGAAATAAATAAATAATAAACAATAATGAACATAAATATATACGCAATAACAATATAAAGTAAATTAAATAAAACACTACTCAAAACCCTAATAACGAGAAATAGCCAAAACCCTAAAATAAAACAATAACCCAAAACCCTAAATGGTCGTATTATGAAAATAATGTAAATAATCAAAAATCCTAGATGTGCATAAATATTACAATCCTAAATAATAAACAAAATCCCTTAATATCGTATGAAAAATAAACATGATAAATATCCTAAATACACCAAAAACCTAAATAATATCTACACAACAACATGATATACGAACCCCTTAGATATATATAAAAATAATAAAAAATCCTATGATAATATACCCACCATAATATATAATATACCACAAATATGTAACAATGACAAAACTATATATCATAAATACATAATAACAATAAGGAACTAAAATGATAAACTATATACATGATAGGACAACAATAATGAGAGCAAACCGGGTAATATTTATAATAATTATCACAAAAAAATTTAAACAAACATCACCGCGATTAAATAAGATCGTGAACACAATATTTAAAAATTTATCATATATATAACAGAAAGCCTAAATGCAAATATTTACATACTACGATAAATAACATATTAATATAAACACCTATACAATGAAGTCTTAAGCTTTAAGTATTAAAACAAGTCAAAATAAGAAAAGAAACAGAGAAATAAACAAATTCATTAATTAATAAATAAACAAATGAATATTAAATATATATAAAACCTGCATAAATATTATTACATAAGATGAAAAATAAAATAAAAAAAAAACCTGCAAAAAATAAATTAAAGTTAGTATATATATATAACATCAATTAAATGTATGATAAAAAAAATAAATAAAAAATAAAAAAATAAACTTCACATATATACGTGCGCGTGTGGCTTGCATGAAAACACTCACCGAGGGGGGCTGGGAGGCTTACCGGAGGAGTGGGTGCTTGGGTCTTCTGCGAAGAGCCGAGAGGAGCAGCAGGCGGTGCCTTGGCTTGCTGAATGAGGGTGGCCGAGGCTGTGGTTTGCTGCCGGAGTTGATGACCGGAGTTGGAAGGCCTGCCGCGTGTTGCAGTGAGGTGATGTCGAAGGGCGACGACGGTGACGGTGGAGAAGGGGTTGTGTGCTGTGGCTGTGAGTGTGTGTGCAGGGACTCGCCGTGGCTTCTCGGGTCTGCGGGGCTGGCAGCAAGGTGGTGGCTGCCGACGACAGGGTGGCCGGCAGCAGCTTCTGGCTGGGCGTCTCGGTGGTTGGCCGGAGCAGCAGTGGCCTGGAAGAACCTTCGAGGTGGCTGAGATACCGCAGCAGCTGAAGCAGAGGGCTGGTGTGGCCGTGGCTGTTCTGGTGTTGGAGCTGGCCTGGGTTGCAACCGAGTGGATGAGTGAGAGGTTGAAGAAGAAGATGGAAGCTGTGAGACTGTTGAGGAGAGGATGCGCGTGAGAGAGAGAGGAAGAAGAAAAGAATTTTTCTTTGGCCGTGCCCCTGTGGCTGTGCGCTGCCCCCCTGTTATATAAAAAAAAAATTTTGAAAACCCTAAAAAACTTTCCTTTCTTGATTTTATTTTTTCTTTTTCTTTTTTTTTTTATGCTTTTATTCTTATGGTAATAATGAAAAAGGAAATAATATTAATAATAATAATCATAATAATATAAATATCAATAAGGTAATAATAATAATACTACTACTAAATAGTAAATAGTAATGAATAATTATAGTAAAAATAAAAATAATAAAGATAAAATAATAATAATAATGATAATAATAAATAAATAATAGTGATAATAATAAATTACTTATAATAATATAGGAAAATAAATAATAATAATAATAATAATAATAATAAATAATAATAAACAAATAACAATAATAATAATAATAATAATAAAGTATCAATTTTGAATAAAATAATAATAATAATAATAATAATTATAGTAAATTAATAATAACAATAATAATAAATAAATAAATAATTATAAGAAAGTAATAATAAAAATACTAATAATAATAATAAAATAATAATAAAAAGGGAATCCCTTAATCTATTTGGTTAGGGCAAAAATAGGGTGTCTACACTAGTGATAGTTTCATCAGGATTCATCTTAAATGCTTCATATTCGCTAGTGAGCATGTCAATTCTACTATCTCTTACATCAACCGTTCCTTCATAAGTTACTTCAAGTTTATCCCAAATTTCTTTAACTGATTTGCATCCCATAATTCTATTGAACTCATTTATATCTAGAGCACAATATAGTGCATTTATTGTACTTGAATTTATTTGCAGCATCTTTAGGCATTATCAGTCATCTCTTTTTCTTCCTTAGGTATGTCTTTGTTGTCTACGATTTTGGTAGGGATGAGGTCACCATGTGTGACAACTTTCCAAGCTTTCCAATCCATGGTTTGCAAGTATATTCTTATTCGTTGTTTCCAAAAGGTATAGTTAACTCCGCAGAAGATGGGTGGTCTAGGGGAGGATTGACCCTCAGCAAAAGGAGATACACCTAGGTGTGCCATAGAGATCTTTATGTAGCTTCTAGTTTAAGATTTATTACAATCTACGCTCTGATACCAATTGAGAAATAAGGTGTAATCCCAAGAGGGGAGGGGGGTGAATTGAGTTTTTAAAACTTCTATAGAACTTTAGTTTAATCCTTGTTGATTACAACCGCACTCTCTAATCAGCAACACAATTCTTGTCAAATAAATTATTCATATTAACCAATAAAAATGATGTTGCTTATTCAGCTTCTAGAATTTTAACAGATAAAATATCAGATCAGATTTATATACCAAAGCAAATATTAAATTCAGAAAATTATCGTAAGTGTCCTTGCAATTTTGTTTCAATAGAATGATGTATTACTCTCGGTTTTGATATTCAGAACTTCAGTATTTGAATCTAATGCTTCAATATATTATCAGTTTTTTAGAATCAATTTTTCTTATAAACAACGAACAATGACAGCTGCAATGAATAGTTTCAATAAATCAATTTGGAGATTCTTTATAAAATAGATGAGATAAGCACAAGATTTTAGTCAGCTGTGTATTTCAATAATTTCAAAAAATTTAATCCAATCAAAAACCTTGATTCAAATCAGTGTTCAATAATATCCAAACTTCCAGCAAATATTAAAACATCCATGCAGTTAATATGTTTGTAGTAATTTAAAGAGATTTAGGGAAGAGGAGAGAGACACTGAATTTTTACAAGGTTCGGCCAGCAGCCTACGTCCTTGCTTCAATCAACCGCTATGAGGATTTTCCTTTCCAGCTTCTTTACAGGCCAAGCTACAACCTCTCCGTATCAGGTGGAGATCCCTCTCTAACAAGAATACCCCTTCTTGTTAGCCAACGATTCAACAACCCTGAATCGTCAAACAACAAGAGAAACTAGAAACAACTTGTGTACAAGAAAAGCTCTCAACAAGAGCAGATTAGTACAGTTGAATACCAATATACTTCAATCAAAAATCAATTCAATCAAAAATCAATATAAAAGAATGAAGCTCAGATTTTTATCACCGGGATTCTGATTAGATTTGAAAAACTCAGTAGAGGATGATCAGAAACCGTGAGTTTGTATCAGCAAGAACACAGCAAGACTTCAGAAAATATTGGAGCAAGAAAGCTTTGAAGAGTAGAAAGAATTTAGATTGATTGTTGCTTGTAGGTATGTATGATCTTTAAGTTTAACACGTATTTATAGATAGAAAAAGTTAATTTTCGCATTCCCCAAGTTTCTTGCAGTGTTTCCCAAGTTTTCACAAAGTTTGGGGACCAAGTAATCAGTTTTGGAAACTTTCCCTCGCTGTATTAATTTGAAAGTTACGTAGGTCAGTCGACTGAGACTATCGGGGTCAATCGCCTGATCTTTTATTGAACAACAAATTTTGAAAGTCAGTGGTGTCAATCGCCTGAGTTTTTACAGTTCAGTATATTTCAAAAGTCAGTATTGAGTCAGTCGCTTGAGCCTGAGAGGTCAGTCGCCTGATTCTATTCTGTTTACTCAAATTTTTGCAGTATAAAAATGTCAGCCAACTGATGAAGCACTATCAGTCGCCTGATCTTAAAACTTTCAGAAATTACCTAAAACTTTGATTTTAATCTTTAATCTTGGAAAACTTAATTGAGTCTTTAAAACTTTTCCAAGGTATTCAAAAATAGGTCTCTAAGTCCATAATGATTCGTAAGAGCTTCAAACATTTATATTGAGATTTGCGAAGTACTTACATGAGACTTCTTAAGATTCTAACTTTCTAAACACTTGAGATCTTGAATCTTTTATTAAAACCACTTGAATCCTGAAACATCATCACTTAACCAAATATGTTAAGTTCCTTGATTTGTTATCATCAAAATAAGATTTTTAAGCCTTGTTAGGCCAACAAATATCCTTGAGATCTTTCTTGCACCAAATATTAAGCCACTACAGCAGCCCGATTCTCCGTGAGCTAGTGAGTTGTCAACTTCACACAAGTTTCGTAATCTTGCTTAAGAAATATGTGTCTTCACACATTCTCTCACCCAAGAACAAATTCACTTACCCAAATGTATTTTTGAATGCTGTATGAGCATAAGGACTATAGTCCAACACAACAATATAGAGAGACCCTGATTAAAATTTTGTAGTATGAATATAGTGTTGGGAGAACGAATCAACAAAATGAGGGAGCTTAGTTCAAATTCAATTGCTTGAGGTGCCTCATAGTTGCTTTGTGTCCCCTTTTATAAGCCTACAAGCTACAAAGGAGGAAGGGAGGAAAGGAGGGAGAGAATGCAACAAACCAACCACAAAACAATTTAACTATTAGGGGAGAAAGAGAGCTTTGTCCAAATTTGGGAGCCCCATCCGTCCCCAAAGGAAAACTTTGGAATATTGTAGCAAAGATTAAGCCACTGCAACATCCCAGTTCTTAGCAAACCACCCAAGATACCGCTGTACCAACTTCATACAAGGTTCCTAAACTTGCTTAGTACTACCTGTCTTCACACACTCTCACTTGAGAACAAACTCTCACACCCAAATGTATTTTTGAATACAATACCAACACGTCCAGCATAAGACATACAATCCACCACAACAATACAAAGTGACATCTAGAAGGTAGATTAGAACTTTTAAGTGTGAATATAATGCTGGGAGAACCAAGTGAGGAAGCTTAGTTCAACTTCAATTGCTTGAGGTGTCTAATAGTTGTTCCTTGGTCACATTTTATAAGCCTACAAAGGGGACATCATGATTGAGATGGAAATTGTCTGTTGATTACTATCCCAAAATTAGTTTGAATTTTCAAGAGAGTATGGCTTGGAAATGATATTAAAGTGGTTTGAGTATATTATTTATGTTCAAAAAAGTTTAAAATTGTGCTGGCTGTTTGTACTAAAGAGGCAAGCTCATCATTTGAGTACCATTTGAATCTTGCCAATTGTTTACCAATGCAATCATTGTAATGTTGGCAGTTTTGAGATGGAGCAAAGATTGATTATGAATATATGAGTCTACTTTATTTTGAAAAGGGCAATCCCAAAGTGCATTAATCAGATAGATGAGTTTTTCAAATTGCAAAACCGAGCAACCTTAAATCAAAAAAATGATTCTAAGTATGCATCAATAACACGTGACCAAAATATCCATGCAATTTCGTATTTCAATAATGCTACCAATTTTATTGACATGTGATACTTATTTACGTGTTAAGTTAAAAGTTAAAACATAATATGACAACTAATTGAGCTCAACATAATGGTATGCTAAGGTCTATAGTTATCAACATTGAGTAATTAAGACAACAATAAGTAATTTAGCCTAATGTTATCAACATATAGGTATTTAAACATGACACAATAGGATAAGAAACTTCTAGAATCATTAAAGGACCTTATGGAATCATCAAAATCAATATCGAGTGTGACTAATGTGATGCCTATGAAAATTCTTCTCCCCCCACTCCATTGGCAAGAAGAAGTATAATTTGATGCCATCTTGAGCTTTTCCACTGACCAAATTGAAGCACACTGCTAGTTTCTTATGAAGTGAGATGAGATTCTTTTCATGGTGATGGAGTCCTTCATGCTTTCCCCAATCCATTGTGTTCTTTTTGGAATGGTGAATTGATGTATAATGGGAAGCGGGTAGTTTGATGAACCACTTCAATTTGGAGACCAATTTAAAGTAATATGGTCTAGAGGGATTGTTGGGTCCTAAATCCAATTGTGTTTAGTCGATTTGTAAGGCTGATGTGTGTTTGGGGGTTTATTTGTAATAGATGTGTCTTTTAGGGTTTTATTTGCAATTTCTTGTATCTTTAGAGGTGTTTATTTGTAATGGTGTAATTAAAGCTTTTTTATAACTAGGGTGTGAAAGCCATGTACGAGGAGTTTGTGTGAATTTGAAATAGGAAGTTAAATGTGCCTAACACCACCCCCCCCCCCCCCCTACGGCCCCAAAATGTATCTTCTTTTCTTCCTTCCTCTTCATTCTATTCCTCTCGCTATTTTCCCTCAGGCAGCACTACTCCCTGCTGTTACAGCATCACTTGCATACTAATAAATTTATGTTGCAAACTTGCCTTTGGATGAGTAGCATATTTTACTTTGCATTAAACGATGCTTCTTTTGTACTAATTATCATCTTGTTTCCATTTTAAATAGCATCATTCATCTATCGATATTTCATGATGTGCTTGATCTTATGTGGTTGTCTTCCTCTCATGTGAGATGATGGTGTATCGATTATTCTGAATTCTTGGCTTTGCCAAGTGGAATTCCTTCTCTTATATATGTGTGTGTGTGTGTGTGTGTGTGTGTGTGTATATATATTTTTATAACAAAAAAGAGATTTCATTGATAAGAGGAGAATTTACAAAAAGGAGAAAAAGACTTCTCCTGTCAAATTCTGGAAAAATCCAGAAAAAATAAACAATAAAACAAAGCAGGAAAAAAAAACATAAAATTTAGAACAGAGGATTCAGCATTCTCGCTGCATATCTAATTCCTTCAAACAAACCAAACCCAACACACCATAAAGAAGCCCAGTAATTGATCTTCTTCCACAGCTGCCGATTCAATTTTCTCCCTGAGAAAATATGTGCATTACATTCCAACCATAATCCCTGCAACGCTGCAAAAGTACCACATTTCCTTAGTTCATCCTCTCCTCTTACCAAACCCCTCAAAAGAAACATACAACAATTTCTCTACCAATGCTGGACAGGCGCATGATTCTCCCATCACACCAAATAAATTGTTCCAAATTCTTCAAGCATAGTCAGTATGTAAAAATAAATGAGGTGCTGTTTCAGAATTCAATTAGAATAAAACACGTACATCTGGAGATAAGGCCTTTTGAAGGTCTCCTGACCTGCAACGGGTAATTAGTGTTGATTTTATTAAGCACAATCAGCCATATGAAAACCTTAATTTTTGGGAAGCTTTTGGCTTCCAAATAGATGAAAAGATTTACAAGAATATACTGCTGATTGATTCAAAACCCAAGACCAATTATCCCTAGCTGAAGAAAGATGACAGTTCAATAACGATAACAAGGATGAAAGTTCGAACAGTTCTCTATCGTTAAGAGGTCTTCTGAAATGAAAATTCCAATAGACCATAAGGCTACCTGAATCAACCACAAAGAAAAAAATCATACTATCTTTCCCTGAGCTCATATGAAAGAGACCATCGAAAAGATGTGGCTAGAATATCATTCCTCAACCACAGATCTTTCCAAAATTGAATCCGAGAACCCATCCCCAGCACTAATTTAGTGTGAGGTGTAAACAGGGGATAAATTTGAGAAATAGATCTGCAAGGGCTCTCTTATGAACATCCCATACTTGCTTCTAATCACACTATGCCAAAGAGAGTGTTATTTTGAGGGAAAACGCCATAACCACTTCACTTTTTTTTTTTTTAATATTAAAATTTGTTGCTGGCATACATAGTCTTATTTGTCCTTTTTATGTTATCCTGCATCTGTTCCTTTTTGTCTCATTGCAGTGAAGGTGATGCTCCCAATATTTTCATAATCCAAGCCTAAGTGGCTTTAAACTGTTATTTTTCTGCTTGTTCTTAACAAGTAATTTGTTGTATCATGGCCTACAAACTGCTGTTCAGGTTTCATATTTAAAGATAGCATGCCAATTTCTCAAATTTTTTCTCTTTTTCATAGTCACGGCAGTATATATTAAAGCAGCAAAATCACTTCAAGATTCGTTGTCTGTCTAATATTTCACTCACTTGTGTTCAGTTCTGTTTATATCAGTTATAGTATAGTTGTCTATAATTTGGTTTAATATTTTATTGTGCACATCTTGAAATGATATTCAGGCTTCTTTGTTTTTGGTCGCAGGAATGTTGATGGACCTCATTTCTCCTTTATTCCCTTCTGCATTTGTGTTTATAGTTTGCTTAGGGAGCCTCTCTAGAGCATTCAGTAAGTTTTTCTAAGCCCCAATGATACATGATCAAAATCAGTTGAAATGAATTGACTGTAAGTTGAATATGTTGGAAAAATTATTATATTAGTTAGGATGTTCATCATGTACTGTATAATCAAAATGATAATTTTCTATTAAAAAAAATAAAAATAGAAATAAAAATAAAAATGATACTTGAAACTGGAATTGTTGCTTGTTAATTAACAAGTATTATTACTTTTTCCCAGTGCATAATATGCAAATAGAAGTTGTAAGCAGCATGGAGAATATCAATTTTCTAAAAGTATTTATGAGCAATTCTAAAACCTGAGAGGATTTCACTATTGTGCTCTTTGAATTGCATTTCTTAGCTAAATATTTGATGGAAGTGGTGATGTAGGATTTTGGATGGATCATTTCAACCCAATTTGGAGGCTTATGTCAACAAAGAGGGTTAATGGATTATTGGGGTTCTAAACCCAAATGTGCTTAGTTAGTCAGTTTAATTATGTGTGTTTAGTTTGCCTGTATAGGATTATGTATTTTGGGGGCTTGTTTGTAATATTTGTGTATTTTAGGGGCATTTTTGTAATTTCATCTAGTTTTAGGTGGTAAATGTATAATTTCATGGCTTTCTTATAAATAGTGTCTGAAAGCCATGTAGAAGTTGGTTTTTAAATTTGAATTGAGAAAGTGAATGTGTTTCCCAGTTGTATTGCCTCTCTTCTCTTCTCTCTTCCTTCTTCCCCTTTCCTCCCTTCTATCTCTCATGACTGCAAATCATCGATGCTGTCCCTGCATCATTTGGCATCAGAGCCCAAGATCTCTATCCTTCCACTTCGAACCCCCATTTTTCCCTCTTTTCTTCTCTTATTTCCTTTTTCCTTCTCTCGTCTGTTCTGTAAGTTCTCTTTCCCTGCTTGCTCTGCTTCTAATCTGTTTTTTATCCTCTCTGCTCTATCCCTAATTCCCTGTTGCTCTGCAGCGTTTGGCCCTCTTTCTTCTTCTCTGTTCCCTCTTCCTTTCTCTTCTTCTCATCATTCTTTTCCCATTATTCTTCTTTCCGCTTCTTAATTCTTTCTCTCTTTCTTAATTCTCTCTCTCTCTCTCTCTCTCTCTCTCTCTCTCTCTCTCTCTCTCCATTGTCATCATTCCTACATTTTGAGAATAAAAAACATACAACTTCCGAAAATTCAAGTCGTGCCTTGAGTTTTCAAGAACCCCATTCCCGGAAGATTTTTGCTACACCTTCACTACCATCAGAAACAGAACCCCGCCAGACCCTGCCCCCTAAAATTTCATCACCTTTTGGCGAATGATGAAGCCCTGTGTGCAGGCCAAACATTTTCCAGCCACTGACCCCTTCCAAATCCAACCTTGCCAGAGTTGTTTTGACACAACACCACTACCATTTGATTCACCATCCTTCGATCTACCACCTTCTAGAAAATCATTGCCAGAAGATTGCTGCTGGCAGGTCATGCACCCCACATGCTGGTGACACGTGTGTGACTGAACCCAGACTCTCATTTTGCAGTTTGTGAGATATTGCCTCCAATCTCAGTTTTCAAGCACCCCATTCCTGGGAGATTTTCGCTGCACCTCCACTACCATCAGAAATAGAACACCTCAAAACCCTTTCCCCTAAAATTTCATCACCTCCAGCCACCGTGAAGCCTTTTGCGCTGGCCAAACGTCTTCTTGCCACTGATTCTTTCAAAATCCAACCTTGCCAGAGTTGTTTTGATACACCACCACGACCATTTGGTTCACATGCTGGCGACATGTGTGTGACTGAACCCAGACTCTTCATTTTGCAGTTTGCGAGATATTGCCTCCAGCCTTGATATTTTTGGGTTTTGTTCCCTGATATATTGATCTGCTGCGTGGTATTGCGAACAAGTGTGATATTTTGATAAGAAAGGCTAGAATTTGAAGAATTGGTGTACCATCAACACTTTAGAGCATGGATTTGTCATTGCCAGCAATAAAAAATCAGTTTGCATTGCTGCGTTTGTGAGTTTTCTTTGTGAATTTGTTTAATTTTTGTATGGACTCTAGACCACATGTGAATTGAAGATAGTGCTTGAACATTGGGACTCAAATTTGTATTTTTTCAAAAATAGATTGGGGATTGTTAGCAACTTATTTAAGGATCTTTGGTGACATAATTTTAACATGGTGACTAATGTAGATTTATCTGCGAAGGTAGAACTATTGTCCAGTAGGGTGCAAAACATGGAAAATGCTTTGGAGACTATTACCAATGCTTTGAATAGGCTAATAACTGAAGTTGCAGCCTTAGGTAAAAGAGCCATGTTTTTCCTACCAAACAAGAAGGTGGTATAGGTGCTGCTCTTCATACTTTTGAGTTGTGTGAAGGCCAAAATGATTATTTGAGTGAGGGAATTAAACTAGAAGTCTTAGATTTTATCAGTGATGGTTTTCTTGGGGTATTCTTTGGAGCACTATTTACAATGGTATGACATGAATGAGGCTAGAAAATTGTATTTGGCTTAATCAAAATTGAAGGGAATTTCTCAAATATGGTTGGATTAAACAACAAGAGATCTCTAGAAGGAGATTTGGTGAGATTACAACATGGGATGAGATGAAGCGAGCCATGCATGTGCAATTTGTGCCTCCCAGTTATTAGAAGCATGCTCATCTCCAACTCTTTGATTTGAAGGAACAAGAAAAGATAGTGACCGAGTATGCTAGTAGGTTCTATCATTTGGCTACTCATGCTACTATAGAATGGAAAGTGGATGTGATGATAGCTTTGTACAAGAAAATATTGAAGCCAACTATTACCTCAATGTTTGCTGCATGTCGTCTCATTGGAGATGGAGTATATATTGCCACTTGGATTGAGGAGGATATGCAATGTAATCCACCTAGAGCTACATCAACCCTTTGGTTTTAGAAGAGTACTAGTGGAGTTGTACGAGAGAAGACAATTGAGCAATTGGATAAAGAAGTTCATATACTACCCCTTAGAAGACTCCTAAGCATTTCTGAATAGTTTGTAAAGGCCAATACCACTCAAATGCTTTAAAATGTCAAGGTTTTTGGTATCAAGATGTACAATGTCCTAACCAAGTCATGGCTGTTACAGAAAAAAAGAAGATGATGATGATGATGATTTTGATGATGGCATTCAAGTAGTTGAAGCTGGAATAGAAATCTTAAGTGACTTAGATGATGATGGCAATGTGAAAATCTGTTAGTGCTTTGACAAATGCTCTCTTCTTACAAGGTTGAAGAAAAAGACTATTGGCAGATCAACATCTTTCAAACTCAGATGATTTTCCAAAAGCAGCTTTGTACCTTGGTTATTGATCCTAGTGGTTGTACAAATGCAGTTTTTGAAGAAGTTGTGAGGAAGTTAAATTTGGAAGTTGGACCTCGTCCCAAAATTGCTTGGATGAATAATACCAACTTGAAGGTCCAAGATTGTTGCTTACTTGCCTTCAAGATTGTTTCCAATATGGAGATAGTGCAAAGTGATATTCTTCCTCTCAAAATTTGTCATATCCTTCTGGGTCATCCATGGTTATTTGATAGGAAGGTTAAGCATGGTAGATATGAGAATTCTTATTCCCTCACCATTGACAAGAAGTATAAGTTGATGCCTCTCGAGCTCTTCCATTTACCAAGTTGAAGCTTACTGCCTCTTCTTTTTTTATAAATTTAGATTATTTATTCTTGGTGATGGACTCCTTGGTGCTTTCCCCAACTTGGCGGAGTCGAGTTCTTTTTAGAAGGAGGGAATTGATGTAGGACAAGAAGCGGGTGTTTGGATGGATAATTTCAATCCAATTTGGAGGCCTATGTCAAAGAAGAGGATTTATGGATTATTGGGTTCTAAACCAATGTGCTTAGCTAGCTACTTGTTTAATTATGCGTGTTTGGTTTTCTTGTATTAGATGTATTTTGGGGTTTTGTTTGTAATATTTGTGTGTTTTATACATAAATGTGTAATTTTATGTATTAGGGGCTTCCTTATAAATCGTGTGTGAAAGCCATGGTTGTTGAATTTGACTTGAGAAAGTGAACGTGTGTCTCCCTTGTATCACTTCTCTCCTTTATTTTCTTGAGTAGAGATGGGAAACATGTTTGATGAGAAAAGAAAATAAGTGTAGATTTAAGAAGATGCCTTGATTGTTTCCCTCTTGTAGAATTAGATGGAGCCCCAGATTGCATGAATGTGCATGCATCTAGATACATACACGGAGATTTGGGATTATGTGAAGCTTCTATACTCTAGTAATATTACACGTATGTATGATATAATCCTAAGAGTACTTTTAGTTACAATAAGGAGATAGGAGCATTGCAGAGATGAAACGTATTCATGAGGAGCTTAATGTCATGCAACCTATAATTGCCCACGTTCATGAGATGCAAAAGCACAAGGAGCAGATGACAGTTCTTTGAGTTCTAGTGGGCTTGAGACCTGAGTTTGAGGCAGTCTAGTCCTAGATACTTAGTAGTGCAAAGTTGCCATCATTTTCCGATATTTTTTCTTATGTCCTTCATGCTTCCTTTAGCACACATTCTCTTGCTCTTTCATCTAGCTCTAAGAGTACAACCTTTGCCACACGTGGTAATTCTAGTTCTCTACCAAACAACTGTAGAAGTTATCGAGGTCATTCGAGCGGTCAGGGTGGTAGAGATGGATGAGGTAAAGGAACCGCAAGTGCACTCGTTGTGGACGAGGTAATCATACTATTGAGCAATGTTGGGATCTCTATGGTAGACCTTCACGTGTTGCCAATGTAGCCACCACCGACTCCACACTTTTGGGGGCAGCTAATGCAGCCATCATTGAATCCACATCTATCGAGTGAAGTGGCAGGAAACACATAGTATTTATGTTAGAGGAAGAGTATTCTAAGTTCTAGCAATATCAAGTGTCACAAAAAGTTTCTCTTCCCATTGCATCTCTTGCCCAAATAGATAAATCCCACAGCATGTTTGTCATCCAGTACTTATCGTCCTAGTCCTTGGGTTTTAGATTCCACTACCACTGATCATATCACAATTATACTTTATTTCTTCTCTACTCTTCAGTATCCTCAAATTTACCCTATGTTACTCTTGCTGATGGATCAACCACTATCGTCAAGGGAATTGGGATTGTAAATCCCACTTCTTCTATTTCTCTTCCTTCGGTTTTGTATATTCCCAAGTTTCCTTTCAATCTTATGTCTATTAATAAGATTTCTAAATCCATGAATTGTTTAGTAACATTCTTCCTTGATTCTGTGGTTATTCAAGATTTGAAGATGAGGAAGACGATTGGTGGAGGGCGTGAAACCATTGGACTCCATCACTTTGAGCTGCTATCACCTTCTACTGCTTGCACTGTTGCTGCTGCCATGCCTCTCCAAATTCATTGTTGCCTTGGTCATCCTTCATTGGAAAAATTGAAACTTCTGGTTCCTGATTTGACTTTTCTGTCTAGTCTTGATTGTGAGTCTTGTCAGTTGGGAAAGCATCATCATGCCCTTTTGCTTCCCGGGTCAATAAACGGGCTGGAAGCCCTTTAATGTTAGACCATTCCGAAGTTTAGGGTCCTTGTAGAATTGTGTCCAAGTTGGGTTTCTTATACTTTGTAACCTCTGTGGATGATTAATGAAGGATGACTTGGCTATATTTAATAAAAATTGTTCTGAGTTATTTCATATATTTTGTGCCTTTTGTTCTGAAATAGACTCAATTTGGTTTGCTAGTTCAAATACTTTGGAGTGATAATGCTAAAGAGTATTCCAGTTCTCAATCACTACTTATATGACTCAGTTTGGTATTGTTCATCAATCATCCTGTGCCCACACTCCTAAAAAAATGGGGTTACAGGGAGGAAAAATAGACATCCTTGAAATCACTCACACCTTACTTTATCAATAGATATTGAAATCACTCACACCTTACTTTATCAAATGCATGTACCTAAAGTGTTTTGGAGTGATGCTGCACATTTTGCTTGCTATCTTATCAATACGATGCCATCCTTTGGTCTTAGTGGTAAAATTTCCAACTCCATTCTCTTACCTAATTCACTATATTCTCTGTACCTTCTCGTATATTCAGACTCCAAGGTGGATAAGTTGGATCTTCATGCTAAAAAATGTGTCTTTCTTGGCTACCCATATACTCGAAAGGGATATCATTGTTATAGTCCTACTCTACATCGCTTCTTTGTTTCTGCAAATGATACCTTCTTTGAGTCTACACCGTACTACACTTAGTTCTTGAGTTCAATGAGTCTCTTCCTCTGCCTAATCATCCAAATTCTAGTTTGTTGTCCTTGCCTAACCAACCGCATGCATCTCCATGTAGTTTTGAGTCTTTCTCATCTTCTCAATTGTCCTAATTTGTAGGTTTATTCACAATGGCGGCTCCAAGGAAGAGAGTCCCCTCTAGCTTTTACTACCATGCCTTTGGTTTCCTCGTATGATGATCATATTTCTGACGATGTTGATCCTCCCATTGCTGTCCGGAAAGGTAAACACATTTGTATAGCATCCCATTTCCAACTATGTTTGCTCTAACTTCTTATCACCCTCCTATTAGTGTTTTGTTACTACTCTATAATCTGCTGCCCTTCCCAAATTTGTTTAGGAAGCCTTAGCCCACTTTGGGTGGAGTAATGCCATGGTTGAAGAGATAAATGCCTTACAAGACAATGGTACTTGGGACTTGGTATCTCTTCCTCCTGATAAGTTTGTGGTTGGTTGTCGCTAGGTATACACTGTGAAAGTCAACCCTGATGGTTTTGTGGCTTGCTTGAAGGCACGTCTTATTGCTAAGAAGCATACTTAGGTGTATGATTTGGATATTTATGACACTTTTCTCCGATTGCCAAATTTACTTCAGCATGTTTGTTCATTTCCTTGGATACCACATGTCACTAGCCTATGCATCAGTTTCATGTGAAGAATGCCTTCTTTAATGGTGATCTTGAGGAGGAGGTCTATATGGAGCAACCACTTGATTTTGTTGCTTAAAGAGAGGGGGGGGGGGGGGGGGGGGGTGGGTTCAAACTTAGTGTGTAGCTTAAGAAGGTACTATACAGTTTAAGACAATCTCCTAGAGCATGGTTTGGTCGATTCAATGTTATAGTACTTGAGTTTGATCTTTGATGGTGTGCAGTGGAGGATCACTCTGTGTTTTATTGTCATATTCATCAAGTAGGATCCTTCTTGTTGTGTATGTGGATGATATTGTTATTACTGGTGATGATGGTAAAGGTATTCAAACTCCTAAACATTTTCTATAGACTAAGTTTCAAACCAAAAATTTGGGATTGTTGAAATTCTTATTGGGTATAGAAGTGTCTAGATCTCGTTTGGGAACTATTTTGTGTTAGAGGAAGTATGTTCTTGATCAATTGGATGAAATTGGATTGTTGGGATCCAAATCAGTTGATACACCCTTGGATCCTAACAAGAAGTTAGTGTTGGATATAGGTGATTTGTTGCCTAATCTTGGACAATACTAGAGACTTGTTGGAAAGTTTGAATTATCTCACAGCCACTCGGCCAAACATATCTTTTGCAACAAACGTTGTGAGTCAATTTCTAGATTCTTTGAGGACAAGTCACTAGGACGCAGTAATCCACGTCTTTAAATATCTTAAAAGTTCACTTGGGAGAGGTCTTTTATATCGAGACCAAGGTTAGACTTATATTTAGGAATATATAGATGTAGATTGGGCTGGATCGCCTTCCGGCTAAAGATCCACAACTAGGTACTTTATCTTGGTTGGTGGTAATGTGGTTTCTTGGAAAAGTAACAAACAAACTGTGGTTGGCAAGTCAAGTGCTGAATCGAAGTATAGAGCTATGACTCACTACTTTGAACTTGTTTGGTTGAAAAATATGTTGGAAGAATTGGGTTTCCACATTCTCAGAGTATGGAGTTTATGTTTGATAAGCAGGTTGTTTTTCATATTGCCTCCAACCTCGTCTTTCATGAGGGTACGAAACACACCGAAGTTGATTGTCATTTTGTTTGGGAGAAACTTGTGCAAAAGCTCATTACTACCCCTTATGTAAAGTCGGATATGCAAATTGTTGATTTGTTTACCAAAGCTTTTGGGGGTGCTCATGTTAAATTTATTTGTTACAAGCTAGGAGCATATGATATTTATGCTCTAGCCTAAAGGAGGAGTGTTAAAGGTTATTTTAGTTTTTTAGTATTATTGTTAAGTGAGTTAGTATGTTAATTAGTGAGAGTTAGTGAGGATATTATGGCCATTGGAATGTATTTGATTTGTATTATACATAGATGGAGAGACCTATCTTCAAGTTAGGTCATTCATTTAATCAAAATCTCAATAATTCTTTTACTCAATTATTATGTTTCAAAACTTAATTTTTAGTGCTACAAGAACAATCTTATTGTACATGTAAAATGAAAAATAATAAAAATATTTTAAAATACTTATTATTTTTATAAAAAAAAATTAGAAAATTTATGGATATTTTATTTTAATTATATTTTAAATTCACATATTCATTTTACTTTTAATTAAAGATTATGTATAAAATGAACAATTTAATTCAAAAAATTTGATTCTTCATATTAAAGTATTGTAGTGGTTGTGAAAACACATAGGGGGTTGTTTGGTATCACTGTTAAAAATTATAGAGATGAAAACCGAAAACTAGAAACAGAAACTAAAAACTAGAAACCAACAACTTGTTTGGTTAATATTTATAAAGCTAAAATAAAAAAATGCTCATTTTCATCTCTAAATCAAATAATTTTATAAAAATATGATTAAAATAATTGCAAGAAAATACATGTTAAAAAAATACTATAATAAAAATAAAAATTATTATAATTATTTTATTTAATTGTTATACTTTCAAATTTTACTTTACCATAAAATTTTTATTGGACGTGACAATTAAAAAATAGCAAAAATATTTTGTAGTTGGCTTTATTATTATTTTTTGGAATTTATCTATATTTTCATTTGAATTATATTTAGATTCATATAATCTTTTTCTTTTAATTTTAATTTAAAAGTGTATAAAATGAATGTTTTAATCTAAAAGAACTATTTCTTGATATTAAAATTTCCGACAACAAGTTGCTAACATAACTAAAAATAATAAAATCTGGTTTTTAGTTTTTTCACAAACAAGACATAAACAAATGCGTTTTTATAATTTGTTTCTTCACTGTGCAGAAACAGAAAACAACGATGATATCAAACAGGGCCCATAAAAGTTGGTTTTCAGTTTTTTAGAAATAGCCGAAAACTGACAACAAAAACGTAAAACTAGCAACATAAACAAATGTGTTGCCATAATCTTCTTCTTACTGAACAAAAATGAAAATAAAAAACATAAACGATACCAAACAGACCCTTAGAGTTTGTTAGGTTTTGTTTTTCTTCTTTTTCTTTTTGACACTTTTTTTAAGGACCTCTTGTCGTCTCTTAGGTTGTAACTTCACTCCTATGTTTTAGTAAATTCCCTTTTTTATCTAAAAAAAAAATCTTGACCAGTGTCTTTTAGATAAACAGAGAATTAAATTAGAGAGAAGAGGGGCAATGCATAAGAGAATGAGACATCCACTGACAAGAAACAAACAAGCACAAAAAGAACCAAAACAGAAATCTGGAAAATGTAATAAATTGCGGCTCGTGAGTTCCTCTGCGATTTGGTCAAAGAAATTACTCTGAGAAAGCATGCTCAAGTTCAAAGTGGTGCCAAGAACACCACCCTAGACCATTGGTATTCAGTTAAAAGCTAAGAATCCCAAAAAAGTACTGGCATCGCTCTCCAACCAAATTCACCAGTTCACTGCAAACAAAGCACTTATAACACATTCCTCTCCTTGGTTTTACCAAAAGTCCTAAAGAAAGAGAACATACGCTCTTCAAAAATGTTAGGCAAGCCCACCATGGTATCAAAAATTGTTGGTGTGTTGTTGCTGTTATGCCTTCAAATTTCTTTTGAATGGCTCTAACAATTTTCTTACACTAATTTTATACTTTTTAAAAACATTTCAAGCTTCTAAAACTTGAAAAAGAATTTATAAACTATATTCATCATATTTATTATCAAATAGTCAATAATTTAACTGAACTTAATTAAAGATAAACAATCTTTCCATTTTGTGCGAGAGGAAAAATCATATTTTAGAAGTTATTTCTTCTGTTGGTTAGAAATTGAATTTGTAACATACATCTAGTTTTCTTTTTGATAGCAAAAGAAGATTCATTAATAAGAGAAAATTTTACGAGAAGGATAATAAGACATCTCCCTAGAAAATTCTGGAACAAACCAGAGGAAAAAAACTAGAAAACAATGAAGAAAAAAGGAAAAATCAAGCCATATTCCTTCAATCTCACTGAAATTCTGGAAAGCTAATTCCCCCAAAAAACTTAAACCCAACACTCCACAAAGCGGCCATGTAATGAATCTTTTCCCAAACCAGTATCCAATTCAACTTTTCCCCCAAAAAGCCAGCCATAATCCCCACAATACTGGAAAGATACCGCATTTCTATGACCGTTCCCTATCCTTTCTTCCAAACCTGCAAATGAAGTACCTAATAATCCATCCACTGATATAGGACAATGTTTATAAATCATTATTTTATGTATTCTTAGTTTAGATAAGATTTATATTCAATGAAATGGCGACTAGCAAGAGCTACAAGGATTTTCTCTTTCTAGCGACGAAAGGACCAATATTACATTCAAGATGTTTAGCGCATGCTGCCTTGATTTAAAATTTTGTTTGGTAACAATCACTTAGTCCTACCAAGTTTGCTAATCTCATAAAATTGACTGATGTCTGCAACCACTACACTGTGACCATACTGTTACACAGATCACCACCTTTTCATTAAAACTATTTTTTCTTGGAAAAAAGAAAATTTTTTTAAAGCAATAAACAAAGTACAAAATAGAGGACTAGGATTCCTCCTTGGATTACAAAAGATACAAAAAAAAACTATAAGTTATTAAAGAAAACAGGAACAACAATACAAGTACCAATTACTAGAGCGCTGCTCTCCAATCTCTTGTGAGGTCAGACAGTAGTAATCCCTGAAAAAAACCAAGAGAATGCACCTGAAGGGATGTGAGGAAAGTGGCTTTATCCCAAAGTAATTATGGACAGGTTGAGCAAATTAGAAGTCCTTGCATTCCTCTCAATCCGCAGGTCCAAAGGATGGCAAAGACAGCCTCAAACCAAAGACCTCTTCCATTTTCTATTATGTCCAAAACCCTAGAAATTGACCAATGACGGTCCCCTCGTTGGTTTCCCACAAGAGAAAAGGGAATTCGAAAGCTCCAATGCTGCCCTGCAATGTGCAAATAGATGGGCATTTATTTTGTTACTTGCATAACACATGAAGCACATGTTAGAAAGCTTTATGGAGCCTTCTCCTTTGAAGCAAATCCTGTGTGTTAATCCTTTCCAAGATCATGGTCCAACCAAAAGCTCAAATCTTCCCAAGGACCTTCCCCTCCAAAGAATGTGCTTCCAAGGAAAAAGGTTGGGGGAGGTGGGTTTTAAAATGTGATATAGAAACAATTTAGAAGTGAATGTACCCAAGGGATCACCCTTCCACAAAGGATGGTAGGGTTATGATGGTGCAATAAAAAAAGAAGGATGGTGAGCTCTTCAAGCTCATTTTCATTGAGATTCCCAAAGAAATGGAAATCCCAAGAAGATGGCCCCTCTTAGAAGAAATGAAGGAGCTCATGGAAGCATTATGAAGCAATGAAAGCTTGAATAAATGATGAAATTTCAACTCCAACAAAGACTCCCCCACCCACACGTCCTCCCAAAGCGAACTTTTTTGCCATTACCCACTTCAAACCAAATAAGAAAAGACAAGCTACTTGGGACACGAATTTCTAGGGACATATGTAAGAGGTAATGCCACTGCCTCTTGTCTTCCACCTGTTCCATTTGATCCCATACTTGTTTTTAATCACCTTGTGCTATAAGGATTCAACTTTCTAGAGGAAACCTCCAAAGACATCCAAAGACATTTGCCTAGAACGGAATGTTTTTTAGACTATTAACCTACTGCCCCAAAAACACTAAACAACTCTTTCCAAACCTTCAAAAAATGCAATGTAAAAACAAATAAGAAGCAATCTCACCACAGCAAACCAAATGCACATTAGGAGACAGGGCTTTGTCTTTCCTTCTCCTCTAGAGGAGATGTTTCTTTTGATTCTTTCAAGGGCTGCACTCCATATAGGAGCCTTGATTTTAGAAAAAATCCTAGTGCCCGTGTAGTTGTGGAAAACATTTTACATTTCTATGTTTTAGTTTAGAATTATTAAAAAAAAAAAAAAGCTTATTTTTTAGTTTTTTTTTATTCGTATTAAAAGATAGAAATTAAAAATTTTGTTTAAATGTGCAATTTTTTTTTTTCATTTTTTATTTCTAGATTTCAAAATAATTACAAATAAAGACAACTTGTTTTTCAATTTTCCAGAACTTGTACAAGGTAATATTTGGGATCATGGATTTAGAAGAAAATCTATACATAATCCATATAAATTAAAATCCAAGATCTAAATTTCATGCTCCCATACACTTTAAGAATTAGAAATCTTGAAAATAATAAAAAGATGTTTTCCAACTTTTCTATATAAATTTGAAAAATTGGAAAACAAGTGGCATTTTTGTAATTATTAGAAAATTTTAAAATGGAAAACAAAACTATTTCCACAAGAAAATAGTGCCAAAACACTTTATTCTTTTTCATTTATTTCATACAAATTGTAAAAATAAAAAAAATAACTAAATTTTTTATAATTTTTTGAAAAACTAAAATGGAAAGGGAAAACTGCTTTCGACTAGGATTGTGCTATCAGTCGGTTCAGTTCGTTTAGTGGCAAAAAGAGGAAAATTGATTTTTTTCGGTTCAATGGCCAAGAAAACCAAACTGAATTGGCAAGGCAACCAACCCGAATCAAAGTACTTTGGTTCGGTTAATACACTTGAAAAATTGAACCGACTGATTGAAATCAGAATTAAACCAAACCGAATATTTTCATGAACTGACTTTCCTATAAAACCGAATAAACCAACTAATTGGAACCAAGATCAAAATACTATTTTTTATTCCATTGAGCAGCATTAACGAGAATATAAAAGAAGAAAAAAAGGAAAGAACAAGAAAAGAAAAGAAGAAGAAGATGAACTTGCGGGTTGTGGAGTGCGGTGATGGGAGGTTGGAGGCGATGGCAACGACCGGTGGATACTCAAAACTGTCAAAGACTCAATGGGGGCAGGGTTGGCAAATGACGATGGCGACAGGGCCAGCAGGCAGCAGGTGGCAGCGACACTCAGCAAGCTGCAGGCGGTACTCTAAGCCTTGAACTCGAAACTGAAGGGGAAGTGGGACTTGGGAAATAAATGGGAACCCTAATTTTTCCAAGGGTCAAGTTTGGGGCCTTTGGGCAATTGACAGATGGGGTATATTTTCCTATATATATATATATATATATATACATACATATATATATATTATATTTAATATTTATTTACTATAAATAAAACTCAACTTATCATTTTTAAACCAAAAATCAAACCTAAAATTATTTGGTTCTCAATTTGTCCACTGAACCAAATGGAACAAGGTTCGGAACTGAATCACTTGAACCGAGAGGGGGCAGATCAGTAGGTTTTTTTCAGTTCAAACTAAAATTTGCACACCCCTACTTTTGACAATTTAATAGGCCCTTAGATTTCCAAATAAAGGATTGTTACTATTGATAACATACATCATATAAGTAAAAGCAATTTGCAAGAAGAGTTTCCAAAAGAGTCCAAACTCAAGATCTCCAATCCCTCCCAACCACAGAGTTGCTTGTAGCTGATTCTATAATGCCATCATTAACAGGTCTTCCTTTACTCAACAAATGGAGAGACAAGTGAACTTCATTTGGACTTGTGATGAATGTCTTGGTAATGGCGGGTCTTTCTAGTGAAGCTCTCATCTTAGCCTTAATGTCCACATCATCAATCTAACCTTGCCATGACATAGGATCCTACGAATAGAAGCAATTAAAAAAAGAGAAAAAAAAAATGTAGAATGCAAATAAATAAGTCAATCGATCTTACCATTCCTTCGATTGACTCAGAAGAGCTAGAGTATTAGCAAAAAGATTCTTGATGTGACCCTTGTAGTATCCATTTCGTTGGGGTGACAAGATCTCTCCCTTGGCACTTTATAATTGTTGATCACAGTGACTTCCTACTTCATTATTATTCTAATTTGTTCATGGCTATCAACTTAAATGGGGTTTGAAGCAATTGCACGAGACAACACAGGAGCAACTGAATTCCTATTGCCTTCATTTGAAATGATTATAAGTAGATTCCTTGTATACTTCAGCACGAACCATACCCTTTAAGCCACGGTAAATATAAACTAGATAAATTAGAATGAATTGCTCTATTTTGCAATAAACAAGTTCATACTAGCCATGTAATCATTTATTTGAGTTGTGTTAACTGATATTGGAAATTCCATTTGACTTATTATTGGTAGGGAGGGGCATAGATGAAAGAAAATTATGAGGGTCATGCTAAAACATAAATAGAATAAGAGTTGGGGCAGGGAGAGGGAAAAAAATGAAGATGGGGCATGCTGAAACCAGGTGTGACACCTGACAGCACTACAAACGAGCAGGAGCCACCTGGCAGCTCTGGAAAAACCAGCAGCCTACACCTAGCACGCAGATGTTAGCACTGCTGGACCCTGTTGGCACCAGCTGCTACAGTCCTGCCATGTGTCCAGTTGCTGTCTTGACCTTTCCAGCCCTGCAGAGCAGCCTGAATGCAAAAAAGAATACAACTACTCTTGCAGTAAACCCTAGTTCTAAAGAGAGAGAGAGAGAGGATAATGGACTATTCGGAGGGGCTGGAGTAGGTAAAACCGCACTCATTATGGAATTGATCAACAATATTGCTAAAGCTCATGGTTGAAGTCCTCTAACGACTCTACCAACATGGAAAATAGCTCATAAGAGGTGGATCTGCTAAGGAAATCCCTTCTTTTGTAAAAACAGTTAAACTCTGGAGAAAATCAGGAGAAAATACATGAAATTCAGAGGGAGACTTGAACTGAGTTAGAAGAAGCTAAAAATCAAGTGGGTGTTCTTAATTTTCATTTATTCACCTAGGGATTTTGGGTATTTAAAGGAAACAAGGGTAGCAACTTGCATAAAGTTGAATCCTAATAAGGAAGATTTAAGCTTGTTATCTCTAATTACTTGATATGGCTGCATAATGCATATATATATATATGTATTTTTTTTTTCTTTTTTTTTTTGTTTTCATAGTTGCATATCTTGGTTGGTTGGGAAATTTTCATGTGATAGATATTCAGCTTGTAAGGATTATGGTTTCACTTGCTGTGTCAAAGCTTGTGTATGCATATGTTGAATTGTTATTTTGTGAAATAGATGGCACCATGTGTTGTTGTGGCTGTGAAATTGTGGAATTTGAGAGAGTAGGGATTGTGTCTCCCTTGGGCGAAAGGCCCTAAACCTCCAGAGGATATTTCCGCATTAAACGGTGGTTGGCCAAGCTGGAATTTGGCACTTGTTTGAGATAAACTGTGCTCTTAGTTGGGACAGCGCTGCTAAGTGGATACTTCATTATATTGTTTTCTATCTTGTGTTTAAGCACGTATATTTCCACTATCCTTTTCTCATTCAGCTGGTGTTGCAAGTGGAGCCACAAGAGCTGCTTTGACACAGCATTTTTCCCTGCAGAATAATGCTGCGGATATATCTGCAAAGGTACTTGCATATCATTCTGTGAGTTGAATGAGGGGAAAAATCTTTAATTAATTTTGCCAGTATTAGCTTACTGCATGCTTTTGTTCGTTTGGTAGGAGGGGAGTCAAGAGACAGTTGCAACAATGACTGGAATGGCAATAGGAATGCTTGTTGCTCGTATCACAATGGGACAGCCCCTAGCAATTTGGTTTTCTTTTCTTTCCCTCACCATGTTCCATATGTATGGTAAGCCTGACTTTGATGATTCCTGGCACTAAAAACTTTGATATCTGAAAATTATGGTGATGATCAAGAACCTTCGTGGCATTCTAATTATATAATGTGTGGGTCCATGCTCTGTATAAGTACATACATGTGTATGACAAAATGATTGAATAAGTGCAGGTTATTTGTGGATTTTATTGCTTGTTTGTAGGCATTTATAATTTTATTGTCTTATTGCCATTATTGACACTATATTTTGCTTGGGCAATTTAAGATAATAGTCTTCTTACTTTTTATTATTTCTTCTATGCTTATTTTTAATTTTGTTTTTGTTTAAAAGCAATATACATGAAGGTAATTTAAAATGCAAGAGGACCAAATACACAATGCAAAAAAAATAAAATAAAAAATAAATCCTTAGTTCAATAAATCCAATAATGGGAACAGAAAGTGAAATTTAGGTGTGAATCTCTCACAATGGTTCTCTCTCTCGTAAGAAGTCCTCTCATGGCTCATCTCTCTTTTGTTTGATATCATGTTGGTAGTAAGATTTGATGGTGGGGGTTTGCTTAATCCAAATTGAAAGGAAGTCCTTCAATTTGTGAGTGGATAAGGTAGGAAAGGTTTGAGTATTGTTTGTTTTTTAGAAAAATCGTAAGTGAAATCGGTGGGTATGACTCTCGTCAGCTGCAGCTTCATGATTTTCACAGCGATTCTCGTCTTCTGCCGGTAGGTTAAGCAAGGTCTTTCGAAGATTCCAATTGAGTTTTATTGACTACTGTATCGGGGATTCATGCGATTAGGGCAGGTTAAGTTCATGGAAATAGGGCACGGAGGGGTAAAAGGTATTCCATTTTTGTTCCTAAAGGGATGAAAGGGGATGGATGGTCTCGATGTGGGGATGCTTTCATTGCGTTGGAGAGCTCTTGTCGGTCAGGGTCTAATGAAGCATATAGCAAGACAATTTGTGAAAAATTGCTCATGGAATCAGATTGTTTCTAGAAGCATAGGTGATGGTGGAGGTCGATTGATTTCTAAGAGTGTGCAGGAGGTGGTCTGGTCATTGTGGGGGAAGAATGCAAGAGAAGTTCATTCAGTCAGCTATGCACGAACAATTGACAGTGGAAAGGGCATCGTTTCTGGCTGAGCAGCTGAGATCAGAGGTGGCTAGGGTTTCTTATAGGGATATGACGGGTTGACAAAGATTGAGTGGGCTGGGCCTGCCTTATTGTCGATTAAGATAGACTTGGACCGGCTGTTCAAAGATAACAAAACTCTTCAAACTCTTTGTTGGGCTTGCTGATTAAGGAGACCCAAAAGCAATCTTATGAATTAACACTGGGCTTGGGTAGTGAGAAAGCCCAGATGGGACAATTAAATGGGCAGGCCCAAAAGTCTTTACAGGTCCCTAACCATAAGGAAGCCCTTCTGCTCTAGACTTTTGAGGTCACAAGAGTTCAGCATTCTTTAGAGCAGAAGCAAGATGAACTGTGCTAATCTTTGAATGAGATGCAAGGTGTTCCGATCGGCCCTTAGTTGTGCTCCTCTTCCTTGGAGGTCATGGGATTCTCCAATAACAATATAAAGCAGGTGACGAAAGGAGGAAGGCATGTTGCTTTTCCTCAACAGGAGAAGAATGATAATAGGGGGAGTTTTAGGGAAGAAAAGATGGGGGGGGGGGGGGGGGGAGGTTGTTTCTAATATCTTAATTCTTGTGAGTTAGAAAACCAGGATTTCATTTTTGGGTCGGTTTGAAATCTATTTGGTATGGAGTCAATTTGGATAACTCAAGGAGTGTAAAGGTTTAAGTTCGAAGTATAGAAGTGCAAATAGGTTTTGAAGGGAGAAATTTAATGAAGATAAGCAAGATTTGTCAGGTGTGAAAACACCTAAAATTATTAAGAAATATTCCAAAGGTGTTCAAGTATAGTGGAGGAGCCAATTGGTGAGAGGGCCAAATTGAGCAAAGATAGTAAGAGATGAGAAGATGTTTCAGATGAGGATAGCATAGGGAGTAGTGATTTTGAATGCATAATTCATATGTTTGAAGACGAGGTCACTAAAGATGAAAGTAAGGTTGAGGATGGAATTCTGCCTACTCTTGTTTAAGAAATTTCTGGGGAAGACATTGAAACCCAGAGTTTATTGGATGACTTGCACCCTATGTTGTCTTATCAAGGTGGAAATGAAGTTAGGCTTGATGGTGGCAAATCTATGGTGAAGAAGGGTCAGAGAAAGTTAGCTGATTTGGAGTGTTCGGTGGACTAGAGGTGATTTCTTGGCTAATTATAGCAGATTTTAGTTTTGTTTTTCATTCTTTTTTTCTTTTTCCTTTTTGAGTTTTTACTCTTGTTTACTATCTTATTTTGAGGATTTAGTATCATCAGTATGATTGTACATCCTTTCTTAATATTTTCTTTTACTGAAAAAAAAGAAAATGGGAGCAAAAAATTATGCAGTCAAAATCAAGACCCAATGAAACCCAATGAAGCATTAGCCTGGCAAAGCCCAAAATTCAAACTCACATAATCCAAGCCAAAATCCCAAGTGGTCCCAAATCCTAATAAGCCCATAATGCAACCTGAAATTCTAATAAAATTGAACATCAGAACTAGTTGAATTCTCACCAAGCTGATTCCTCTCCCATCTTCCCATCCTTGCTGAAGTCTCCATCAGTCCCACAACTGCAAGGGCCAATTTTTTGCTGTTGCTCCCTCCATAGCCTTCCCCTCTTCCTACTCCCTAATGCTTCCTGAAATGGATGTCTCCAACTACCATCACGTTCTCAATGCAACAACTACAACACTCCTCAACTGCTGGTCTATGCCCTTGCAAAACCACCAGTTTATATATATATATGTTTTATTTCAATAAGAAACTGTAAGATAACAACAATACTCTTCCCCGTTACCATGAAGGCTGAAGGAAGAGAATACTTAGTTTCTTAAATGGATCAAGGCCAAAGTTGTGAAGAAGAGGCCCGATTGGTAGTTAGGAAACTCAAAAGGACAATCTAGATCTTTCTAGGGAACTAGATGGGACTAGCAAAAGCTGGAGTTCCAGTTAAATCGTTGCAGTTTCTTATTGATCAACAACTCAAGGAACTCATAGCAAGAGTGGCAAAAATTGAACCATGAACAAATCATCCAAATCTAGTAGTGGCAGTTGGCGATGTTCTAATTGTAGTTCTTTGAACATTCAAAGAGCATAGGAGAAAATCGAGAGGACGAGTGTCTCAGAGGCTCTTGCCATACTTCTTTGCAGACGTTACCAAACAAGCTCCGATGACAAGGCTGGAGGTAGAGAAGGAAACCTCCTATAATCATAGGGATTGGGGAGGCCTAACCCTATGGATCATGAGGATGGGGAAATAAGGAAAAATTTTTTAAGCCTTTTGAGGGGTCTTCTGAGGGGCTGAAAGGCTTGGATAAAGTTGTGCTAGAAGCCCAAAACATTTGGGTTGAAGAAAACCAAGGTGGTATGGGTCATTAAAAGGAGCCCAAACCTAGAAAAGGTAGTTGGCAAGAGCCCAATACTAGACTCATTGCAACAAAAGATTGCGGAAAAGGTGAAGGGGGGGTCAATCAATACACGCAAGCTTGGACAATCTATATGGGCATGATTCAGACAACAATTTGGCTGGAAAAGAATCAGAGGCAGAGCGCTTTGTTAAAGAGGCTTTCATGGAAAACAAGGAGAAAATTGAGATATGCAACTGTTGTTGTTGAAATAACGATCGTGCAATGCAATCACAATGAATAATATGGAAACACACAGATTAATAAAAGCAATAAAAGACACACAAGGAATTAACGTGGTTCGGCAAAATGCCTACATCCACAAGGGCAAGCGGTGGCTGAAATTTACTATCATACAAAAACAGGGTTACGTCATTGTATTTATGCTAACCCTAGACGTACAGAGGGATTAGAAAGTTTCCCAAATACCCCTGTATTAATTTGCGGAGGATTTTGCCCCTGCATCCCCAACCTATAGCGATCCCAATTCAAATTTCAAAAGCATTACCAAACGAAATCGTCAACAATTTTCCTTCACTGGAAGAACTGTCGATGTACCTATATCAAACCGTCAATGGTTTTCTTCCTAATTGACTACTGGAAGAAACCGTTGATGTACTATGCAAACCGTCAACGGCTTTCTCTTCAGACTAGCTTCCTTGTTTTTCCTCAGCTTGCTTTCTTTGTACATGTGTTCCACTCGATATGAGCCATATACTTCAACAATCTCCACCTTGGTGAATATTCACCCCTTAGGAGAATAAAAAAACATAACTCGGAGCTCCACTTGGGACAATAGGTTCGGACCCCTCCCATCTAGCATCTGGAGACGTTAATCAAGTCCAAGCAGTGCTTGAACTTGTCAATGGTAACATGCTTTATCAACATGTCTGCTGCATTCTCAGAAGTGTGAACTTTCTCAAGTAATAGTTCATCAGAAGAAACCAATTCCTTGGTCTTGTGAAACCTCACATTTATGTGTTTGGTCCTCGCATGATACACCTGGTTCTTTGCCAAATAAATGGCACTCTGACTATCACAATGCAGCTGAACTCCACCTTGTTGAAAACTCAACTCCTTGAGCAATCCTATAAGCCACAACACTTCTTTGGCAGCCTTAGCCACTGCTATATACTCTGACTCAGTAGTAGATAGTGCAACTAGATACTGAACCGGACCTCCAGTAAATAGGCCCTCCCTCAAGAGTGAATACATGCCCTATGGTAGATCTCCTATCATCCATGTCCCTTGCATAGTCTGCATCCACATATCCTACAACTGAAGGATCACCCTGTTGTCTGCCAAACATGATGCCATAGTCTATAGTACTCCTTAAGTATTTGAAAATCCACTTGACTACATCCTAACGGTGTCGTCCCAGATTTGATAGAAACTTGCTCACCACACTAACAACTTGTGCTAGATTCGGTCTTGTACAAACCATAGCATACATCAAGCAACCCATTGCACTGGCATATAGGACCTTTGACATGTCATGAACTTCATCATCTGTCTTCGGGCATTGGGCAATAGACAATCTAAAATAATTCGCCAAAGGTGTACTCACTGGTTTTACATTATCCATGCTGAACCACTCCAACACCCTTTTAGCATAACTACGCTACCACAATCTCCTGGAAGCTTTGTCCCTGCGAATTTCCATCCCAAGAATCTTCTTGACACATTCAAATCCTTCATGTCAAATTCTTTGCTCAACAAAGTTTTCAACTTGTTGACTTCACTCATACTCTTTGCAGCAATCAACATATCGTCCACATAAAGCAACATAAAACTACATAAACCATCATTAAGGTTGTTCACATAAACACAACAATCATACTCACATCTCCTGTAGCCAATCCGGATCATGTAGGAGTCAAATCTCTTGTACCATTGTCTCGAAGACTGCTTTAGCCCGTAAAGTGATTTTCTCAATTTACAGACTAAGTGTTCCTGTCCAAGGATGACTGAACCCTTCTGCCTGTACCATGTAAATCAGCTCCTCCAAATCACCATGGAGAAACGTTGTCTTTACATCCATCTGCTCCAAATGCATATGAAAATGCGCTACCAGACCCAATAATGCCTTGATGGAAGTGTGTCTGACCACATGGGAGAAGATCTCATCATAATCAACCCCTTTCCTCTGTGAGTAACCCTTTGCTACTAGATGAGCCTTAAATTTTTCTCCATCGTTTTCAGATACTGCTTCGTTCTTCTTATACACCCATTTGCATCCTATCGCTCTCTTTTCCTCTGGAAGCTCCATCAACTCACATGTCTAATTCTTATGCAAAGACTCCATCTTATCCACCATTGTACCCATCCATCTACTCGTCTCTTGGCTGTGCGCCTCCTCTTAAAAAGTAGTAGGATCCCTGCTACTAGTAATGAGTGCATAAGAAGCTAAATCATCAAAACCATACCTGGAGGGTGGCCTGATAGTGCGTCTGGGCTTGTCTATAGTTATACTGTGATGCTGCTAATCTCCTGAGCTAAAACTCTGTGCGTTCTAAACATTGTCATCTCTACCTTGAATCTCTAGCTCCACTTGCACTACATGCTCATTGCTGCTGCAATTTTCTTACACCTGTTTCTCTTCTTCCTGAGTACGCTGCAACTTTACTTTCTCATCAAAAACCACATCTTTACTGATCACCGCCTTGTTTGCCTTCGGATCTTAGAGTTTGAAACCTTTCATCCCTTTTTGATACCTTAGAAAGATACACTGTCTAGACTTCACATCAAGTTTCAATCTCTCCTCACTAGAAACATGCACGTAGGCTGGACATCCAAATATTCTCAAACCAGAGTAGTCTACTGCGCAGCCTGTTCACACCTCCTCTGCTACTTTCCCATCTAGTGCTGCTCATTGTGACATATTGATCAAGAAACATGTCATACTCACTGCTTCTACCTAGAAGTTTTTTGTAAGCCCTGCATTCAATTTGAGATACCGAGGGTAATCATGGATATTATTGGTAAAAAAGGAAATATAAAAAAAATAGAAAAGAAGAATATGAGTAAAACCATGCGAACGCATACGCACTCACAGGAAAGAGTCTTGAAATAAAGCATGAGGTTGAGAATTTTGGCACAACATGTTGCGGGAGATTTTATTGACAAATGTGTTATTATCACTTCTTGTGCCTTGGTTATCCTTGTCATGATTTTACTTTTTACTTTCAAAAAAAAACTTTTTTATCAGAATATTGAACTTCTGCAATTTTGTTTAAACTGAAGAGAACCTGAGGTGAAGCTAAAACTATGATATTGATAGTCCACACCCCCCCCCCCCCCCCGGGGGGGGGGGGGTTTTCCTCAGTTACTGGTTTTCCATCTGCTCATATGGTACTATCAGTTAAAACTAATTGATAAATTCCTCTTTTCCTCAGTTAATTGTTTTCCATCTGCTCATATGGTACCATCTGTTAAAACTAACTTGAAATGTAGTTTATAATAAATGATATGGTCAAATACTTGTTCTTCTTTTCTGCAGCAATTTTCCATATGCTCATATGGTACAATCTGTTAAAACTAACTTGAAATGTAATTTATAATAAATGATATGGTCAAATACTTGTTCTTGTTTTCTGCAGCAAACTACAGGGCTGTTCACTGCCTTTCATTGATTACCCTAAATGGTGAAAGGAGCTCAATACTTCTGCAGCATTTCATGAAGACTGGCCAAGGTGATCCATGGGACCTGTTGTGATAATTTCATAGCAGTTTGCTTTCTAAGTTTTCCTCTTCATTGCTACCTTTTTTAACTGTGGTCTACTATTCCAAGAAACAAGTATTTTGTTAGAGTAGGTAGTGTGTACCCTGGTTTACTCCAATCTTGAGTCTAATTTTGAATGAGGAGCAACTGCTCCAAGCCCAATATACCTTCTTTTTTTTTTCAAAAAAAGGCGCATTAGCAACCTCTTCTGCAGAAATTGAATTTGCATGAATTTCGAAAGCTTTAACTTTTGAAAATTAAAAGTGCAGAAATTTGTTTTCTTCTGTTGATTTATATATATATATATATATATTTCAATAGAATGAGCTTGGAACAAGAAAAATGCAATCTGTAGTGTCAATATTTTCTGTGCTTTAATTGTATGAGCAGAACCTAAGCAATGCTTTATGAATTTGGGTGCATCCATGTGGATTTGTTTCCAGTTCTTCCTCCCAAACAGGTCTCTGCAATGGAGCATGTTTTGCCCTTATGGACCAGTTTATGGTGCTCCAAAAACATCAAGTCTCTGCACACTCAGATACGTTTGGGTGTGAAGGTTTCATCACTAAACCACCTGGAGATGTGAGTTTTTTTTTTTTTTTTTTTTTCTAAATTACTCTGCTTATATCCACAAATCAAAGGGCTTTTAGGTGTTTTTTAATGCTATATCCCTAGATTTTTAATGCAGACTTTAGGTTTGGTTCAAAGAGTGGAATAAGGTGAGAATGGAATAACAATTGTAGAATGTAATACTTTACAAGGGAAGACGGCTTACTTCAAGGCAAATGACATGCAAATGCTGTTATGTCAACTAATATAGACAAACATAGAAATCAGCATTCTTATGGCAAAATTGGGAATCGTCATAGATCATCTATTCCATATTTGTTGGAATGATACAAACTTCTGCATAATATATGCCTTGAAATGGCATTGCGATACAATTGCCATTCCTTTTCTTCCCTATTTTAGTTTACGAACCAGATGTAAACCTATAGCAGGCTGTGCAGAACCCATTGCACTAAAAAAAAGTGGGTTCTTTGAAACCATCCTGGAAGGTCTGTTTTAAAATCTAGCTATGAAATCTGGTGCAAGTCATTTTCCTGTTTTGAGCTTGTAATTGATGCATCTTGTTTTTCTGGAGCTATTTATAGAACTGTTGACTGACAGCCTTTCACATTTGAAGGCATCATCAAAGTCAAAACTCTAGAATCTTGGGTTGCAATAGGTTTCTGGTGGTTTACTAAAACCACTGTTCCAAATAAATTTTATGCTGCATATGAAACAATTTTATATTTTCATGTCACTAACAGGGTGGACCTCTTACACTTGGCGGGATCTCATTATAAGAAAGGTTCAGATTTACATAATACTTTCAAATCGATAAATTCTCATCAAAATCTTCAAGCTGATTTATTTTTTTATTTTGTGTATTTCTAGAAAAATATTTATTGTTGGAGAGAAAGGGGATCATAAGCATTGTTATGCATAAGGATTCAACAGCCGCAGACGTCTTGAAGTCGTTCCTGCATGCACTTGTTGTAGCAAATTTTCTAGACAGAAACAGATCTGTACATTCAGAGAGCCAATTGTGGATGGACAAGCAATATGAATCTTTTGTTTTGAAGGTATTATTTAAAGATTTTGACCAAATTGGTAGCTAATTATGCGTTCAGTGATCCAATGGTAATATGGTATATACAATTTCTCATTGTGATCATGTCTGCTTGAAAATGAGAGATGTGCTCAATAGAGTTGCCTAAAGAGATTTTTACCATGAACCATGCATTATTGCTAATAAGAGGAGCCTAACTGATAAAACACTTCTTGTAAGAAGTCAGACAACTATTGCTCTTTAAAGTTACACATGTACACATGTTTTTCCCTACTGTTACAGTATAAATTGCATCAACTGCCCTTATTTAAATAAAATATGGTATGTTCTTGCTTGCAGCTACAGTCATCAGGGTGGAATACGGATCGCCTTTTATCACCGTCAGTTATTTGGAGGGCAAATTGGACATGTAGATCTTCAGATGAGAAGATTGACTAGGTAAAATTGATACCCTTCTATTCATTGGGGCCTTTATCTATTTTTCTACTCTCCATTGCAACAAACTCACACATTTCGCAGAGATGATGAAACCAATAGCTTCTCATGATTCTATTAACCGATTCTGAGTTTGACAATGGAGATGAATAGTTGGGTGGAAGGGAATATCAAGTATGCAGAAACAAAATGATTGACTACAGAGTGGTTCAGGAATACTGGGCATGACAAGAGCTTCCCTTGTTGCCTTGTGCAGAGAGGATTGCAATATCTTGTAGCAACTACTTTCCTGGAAAATCAGCTGTGGCCTTTGGGGCAGCAGATTTTGTTAGTGCAGTTGATTTCAAACATTTTAACCTTGCCAACTCCCATGCTGGCTGGGGTTGAGAAGCTTTCTGATTGAGTTCAGCTCCATGAAGTGCAAGATTCACACCACAATATTGCATCAGCTGATTCCTAAATCAGTTATGAGGTGGTACTGTTATATTAGCACTTATTCAATGTCGGGTTCCTCTGCTGTGGTTGTACTGATATCTAACCGTATGCCCATAATTCATAACTGCCTCAGTGCTGAAGCTCACTTGATTCCAATGTGCATTTCTTTAAACTTGTACTAAAATAAATAGTGCTATTTCATTTTTGATTCTTTATGTTTCACAAATTCATGGTTTCCTAGATAGTCGATGATATCCAACTATTAGCCCTTTCATTCATCATTAGTTAATATAGCTGCACTAGTAGCACAAAAATCCTCAAAAGCTTGAAGCTGTCTCCTCGTATTACAACAAATTATTCTTGACTACTAACACTATGTTTTAGAGATTGGTAATTGAACCTCGAATTGAATTTGTTAAAACACAATTGAACAGCCACAATATGAAACAAATGAGTGAAGCACAACAATAATGGAGAAACAAGAAACAACCTTGAACTCCCATTGAAGGTAAACACTATGCTTACTGATGGTACTTCCCAATCAACTCTAAAAGTGTTATGGATTAAGGATTAAGGAAAATTCCAGAGCAAACAACTTTTTAACATTTGGCTGTCAAACTGTTAATTGTAACACTGTGAATTGTGATGGATATGTAAATTGAGGTCATGAAATGCATGAATTTAAGTCTATATTAAACCCTTACCTTAAACTAGTAAGCAGGATTCATTACAAACCCTAATATACATACAATGTATGTCTAAATCCTCGCAAAAATGGATTGGAGCAAACTCTTCCAAGCATGGGGCTTGGTTATATAGTTGTTGGCTAAATGAGAGAATCCTTAAAAATGTTTTCAGGAGTGTAGCATGGCACTTGGCTATTGACACAATCGACACTCTTCATGCAAGGATAACTTCTCAGAATGCAATTCTCAGTGGAGCCTTTAACTTCCCCATCCATATACTGGTCACCAGGAACCTGCAAATGAGATAGAAAAACCTGAATTCTCCACTACATCTCCACAGGCTGTTTTCCCAAGCCTCCCAATGAGCAGCACAAGAAGTTCATCAGGAAAAGCATTACGGATTAATTAATTGCCAAACAGTTTCCATTGAAACTTGCTTCTCTGGAAGATTGCCAAAGTGAATAATGAAGCAATGTCCCCAAGTCTCCGGATAAGAAATACTCCCATGTTATCTATGCAACAAAATGAAGGATAGCTTACTGTTTGATGGACCTACAGTTGAAAAAACTTTCCACAATTCATGATAAAATATGTAAAAGAACTTCATGTTTGAGAGCTTGGAGTTTGAACTTTAGACCTTTAATTTGGAATTAGATTTACACGGATTTGAATAAAATGTAATATAAACCTATATAACATTTCATCTAAATCTACATAAATTTGGATATGAAATTCATATTTTCAAACAAAATTTGATGCAGGGCAACCAAAAAGATGGCTAAGTGCCTCGGCTACGTCTCAAACTGTCAAGGGCAGAAGTTTGGGCTATCTCTCATACCGTTTGGAGGAAAGATATTCAACTGTGGATAGAAATGTTCATGCAGCTCAAACTGCAGAATTCCACCCATCTGTTTCAGAAAACTTTGGATGTTTTATAAAGAACATTGACAGAAGGATACACCACAAGCGACCACGAGCTTTAATATCATGAAGCTTACAGCTACACCTGCAAAAAGGGGAGACAAATAATTAGTGTTGATACACACATGAAAGCCATTGCGAGCAGAACAAAAGAATTCCGAGGAAAATAACAATATGCGCGCTGGCTCATGCATGTATACATGCATCTGTGTCCAGCACCACGCAGATACATTTCTTGGGGAAGGCTATCTCTAGACAAGACAATGGCAAATGTCTTTGCTGATGCATTAGTAAAGACAACATGACATCCAGCTCAGTTCATAGTTTTCTTGTGTCAATGTTTCAGAAAAAAAACTTACGTAATCTAGATCATATATTAATATTGCTTTTAAAATATTTTTAGAGTGAGGATGGTTTAAATACTTTTTGGCAAAGAATTTGACATGAACGTTCTCCACATAATAGGTGATTGCATGCAATGAGGTCACTTAAATAATCTTGCTGGACAGAGCAAGGTGCTTAGATCACTATAGACACAAGAACTTGCAGGAAAATTTAAATTATACAAAAAAAAACGCCTACAACCCTATTTCATATCAGTACATTTTTCATCTGATCAACTCTGGTGCTTTCCACTAAAATTCTCTTGTAGCTTTACACAACCATGTGCACCCGGAGAAGTTTTCGCAGCCAACATGCTTCCCCATAAAAAGGAATCTCTTATGTTCCTAGTTCATACAATGTGCCTAATAAAAAGCAACGTTAGAACGAATGTTTAGTTAATGCAGCTGAAATTATAAAATAAGAGGTACACAAATTATATACATTTTTTTTTTCTTGGGATGGGTTAAGAACAAAAAAGACTACAGAAGACTATAGGCAAGGGATGTTAGTTTTGTTGACCTAATAAGACTAAATCTCGTTTTGATAATGACAAACTAAGGTATTTAATTGTGCTATCAAGTGTACTTAAAGGTATTATAGCTTACAAGCACAATGAACTATGTAAAGTCATAAGGAACACAAATAAATGAACAATGGCTACTAAAGAAAAGCTTGGATGAAGATCAAATTTAAAGGCTTAAAGACTTAGATAGTATTCCATGTGTATTGTAAAATAAGTCTCATGTAAGTACTTCTCAACTTAGTATTTGTTTATGAAACTCTTAGAATTAATTATTAGACCTAGAGACCTTCTTAATGACTTGGAAAATATTTTTACAAAGTCCAAATACCATTTCAAAAGGAGATAAATAAGTTTTGGAATCAAAATATAAAAGAACATTGAATTTCAGGGTGTTCAGGCGACCAAACCATTGGTTTAGTCGATCGAATGACTACTGCCATTGCTAAAGTCCAGGCAGTGTTGGTCCGGGGGACGGAACTAAGGGTTTAGTTGACCGAATGTAAAGTTCAGTAGACCGAAAGGCTGCTGCCTGCTTTGAAATTCATAATTTTAATTGGTTCGGGTGACCGAACTACAAGTTTAGTCAATTGAAGCGCGCGATATGTTCTGCGAACAGTGTGATATCTTTTCGATTTTGAAATATATTGTTACCAAAAGTTGCACAAACAATCAGATTTGAAAATCTGTTGTGCGCCATTTCTCCTTGTTGAAAAGGATTTTTCAGTTTTTCTTTCAAATTTCAAAGCTTTCAACCAGAAAACCAAATCAATCTCTTGAGCTTCGTAGCAAATATTATTTTGAGAGTATCATAGTGTTTTCTTTGTGTACGAATCTACTCTTGTAAGGACCCGGGAAAATAAAATGATAAAATAAATGTGAAAAAGAAGATTTTGGGCCAGTTAAGGATAAAACCGGCAATGGTTTTCTGGAGAGGAAGAAAACCAGCAATGGTTTAGAATTACCGCAGGTCAGTAACTGGGTAAATAGTAAAATATGGCCGGTTAAAGAGAAAACCAGTGACGATTTTCTAGAGGCATAAGAAAACCGGCGACGGTTTTCTACGCAGAGATGATTACAAGAAAGACCAGCGAGCATATTTCAATGGAAATTAAAATTTCCTCCTTCTTTCTCTCTGAAACCCTACGGTTTCTCCCTCCATTTTCTTTGATTCTTGCTCCGTTAAGCCCCGTTTTGACGATCAGGAACCACCATAAGATTCTTGGGAAGATTTTCTGCAATTTATGCGGAGCAGATTTTCAGTTTAAGGTTCTGAGGCACCATCCCAAAATCAGGGTAAGTAGAGTATTTTAAAATCTTATTCTTAATATGGAGTATATAGGGCCTAGAGAATGATAAAATAGTATCTTATTGAAGTTTGGGTTGATAAACTCAAGTTTCTGAATTAGGATTCGGGTGAGTGCTGCAGGCAACATTTCGAGGTATCCGCGGGCGAAATCTAAGAAAACAGGTAAGGAAAATTAATTATAATAGGTTTTTTTATTAAATTTCAAACCAGTTAATTTGGTTATACAAAATATATATATTTAGGTATGATTTATTTGAACAGTTAGGCATTTGAAAAATATTGACCTTTGATATAATTTATATATATATTTATGGAAAAGAAATTGTGTGGTAGGAATACAACTTTTACAATTTAATTGGTTGATGTGAGTACAGATTGATGAATTATACTGTTGAGATTGTGAACATTGGTTAGCTGTGAGTAAAGTTTATTGGTGAATAATGATTGTTTGTGAATACTGGTTGCTTGAGATTGTTGTGAGACAAATAATGCGATGTATGTATATGGGTCATTTTGTGTGGTTATTCATGTGTCTCACAATATAATGTTGGCAGGCCTGAGGAGTTTGTTATATTGCCTAGATGTAATCACGATATACGTTGGCAGACCTAAGGAGTTCGTATATTGTCATTATATATTGGGATAAAGCATTGGCAGGCCTGAGGAGGTTGTTCTACTAATATAGTACAGGTAGGTCATGGGGATTGGTATTGGTGGTTAGTGGTGCTTATGTGGGCCACGATATGTTTTCTGTGAAGATGTTAGTTCTGTGTGGACCATGTATTATGTGTTGATGTAAGTCTTATGTGGATCATGTATTCTGTGAAGATGTTAGTCCTGTGTGGACCGTGTATTTGGTATAAATGAGAGTCCTGTGTGGACGAAGTTCTCCTGTGATGACAGTTTGTGTGGAATGTGATCTGATAAGATAAATGGTATGTTAATTATATATATATATATATATATATATATATATATATATATGTGTGTGTGTGTGTGTGTGTGTGTGTGTGTGGCAAGATAAAACTTTTTGCCAAGAGCTTACTGATAAAGGCGAGTGCCCGGGTATTTTCAGTTTGGTACTAGAGCAGAGGGAAGCTACTTGTATGAGCGCGTAACATTCCCTATTCTTGGAGACTTTGCCTATATACATAACCCGAAAGCTTACTGAGTAAGGTGAGTGCCCTGATATTAGTATTAAAGTAGAGGGAAGCTACTTGTATGGGCGGATAATCTTCCCTATTCTCGGGTATTATCATTAAAAATAATTATGAATGTGAGTATGATATCAGAGGTCAGTGTTTATATATATATATGTATGTGTATATTATCAAATGATGGTTTTGTTGTTAATGGTGCATTTTCTCAGCTGCTGTTGATGGTGAAATACAAATGAATATATGTTTTGTATTATTTAAACTCTCTGCCACACACTGCTATGATTTGCTCTTCCTTACTGAAATGTATCTCACCCTAGTGGATGATCATATTTTCAAGTCCATCAGGCGATCAAGCTTAAAGCTCCAGGGTAGGATAGTATTTTGTGGTAAACTTCTAAGTGTTTGTAATAGCAGCTTATGTAGAGTTTATGTTTTTAAAATACTAGTATGTAATATAAATAAATGTTAGTAGTTGTATATGGGATATATATATAGATAGACTCTGGTATTTAAATTGAGGTTATTTACTTTTCCGCTGCATGATTGTGGTGTATGGAGAAACAGGTGTTTGAAACACGTAACCTTCGGGCCCCACTTGGCGAGTTCGGGGCGTTACAGTTGGTATCAAAGCCTAATGGTCTTGTGGACTTTAAGGATGATTTATAACAGAGTATAGGTTCGGGTTAGGATAAGGATAAGAGTGGGTAGGTTAGGAGGAATAATGGTATGGAAACTTGGAGGCAGTAATCCCTTGATGGTCTTCTGTATTTTTCCAGGGGTGACGATTTCTGGAAAACTACGGCAAATCCATTAATGGTTTCGTTTCTAGGTTGAGAGACGGGAATTTAGGGCACATAAGTTGGAATAATAGGTCGGTTGAGCACGTTGTTGTGTTAGTGTTATGATTCCGTGGTGAGACGATACGAATGAATTGTGGATTAGAACTTATATGTTATAGTAAATTTTCATGTTAAACTTGTTTCAGATATGATAAATAAGGGATTATAAGCTTATCTTAATTTTGTTTCCAAGATGGATCATAGGGGGAAGGACGTTGATACTGGAGGAGATATACACATGGATACCTCCAGTGAGGATGACGTTGATGTTTTGGCGGTGTTGCGTAGCATAACACGTCATGCTAGGAAGGAAGCTTGGAGAGAGCAGGGTCAGCCACTGGCAGTTGGGGGCTGCACATTTCAGCAGTTCACCCGAACAAATTCGCTGGCTTTTGAAGGAGGTGCAAATCCGATCGTAGCTGAGGATTGGATTTAGGAGATGGAGGAACTTCTAACTGTTCTACACTATACTGAGGAGCAAAAGGTACATTATGCCACCTTTAAGCTAGTTAGGGAGGCCAAGAGACGGTGGAGGTCGACAAAATTGGTGGAGGAGCAGCGTCCAGGGTATACATCTATTACCTGGAGCTGTTTCAGGGAGGTATTCTTCGGCAGATACTTCCCGGTGGCCACTCGAGAGGCGAAAGCAGAAGAGTTTTTACATTTGACCCAGGGGTCCATGACGGTGCAACAATATGCGGCCAAGTTTGTGGAGTTGTCACGTTTCACTCCACACATGGTTTTGGACGAGCCACTGAAAGCCCAGATGTTTAAGAAAGGATTGAGGTCGGGGATACGCGCTCAGGTGGTGGCATTGATGACTCAGAGTTTCTCTGAGTTGGTGGACAGGGTCATGGCAGTTGAGGTCAATATACAGGAGTGTGAGGCAAAAGCGAAACAGAAGAAGAGATCCATATCTTCTAGCTCACATACCGATGTCTGACATGATTCCTAGAGGAGAGATCGTGATGCTGGGGGTCAGAGGTCGAGTAGGGCTGATCAAGATTACCGGGAAAATGCATTCCACTCCATTTGTGCCAGATGTAAACGAAGGCATTGGGGGGAATGTTAGGGTGGGAATACCGTGTGCTATAGTTGTGGCAAACCTGACCAAATAGCTTGTGATTGTCGTGCTCCACCGGGCAATGCACCCACGCCTAATCAAAATAGGAGGAACAACCCGATGCCTTGTGGCGGTGGCGGCACAGCGCGTGTTTACATGCTTGGTACGACTGAGCGGGACAATGCTAAAGGCGCGGGTAATATATATATTCATGTTTGAATGAGTGTTAGTTTTTGCTTGATTTTGGGTGGTTCAATGCTGTATATATATTAGAATAGATTGAATTGTATAAATGTGGTTAATTAACTTTTAAATTGTGAAAATGATGGATTAACAAATTTCGAGGACGAAATTTTATAAGGAGAGGAGAATGTAAAGACCTGGGAAAATAAAATAATAAAATAAATGTGAAAAAGAAGATTTTGGATCGGTTGAGGATAAAACCGACGACGGTTTTCTGGAGAGGAAGAAAACTGGCGACGGTTTAGAATTACAACGGGTCAGTAGCTGGGTAAACGGTAAAATAGGGACGGTTAAAGAGAAAACCCGCGACAGTTTTCTGAAGGCATAAGAAAATCGGTGACAATTTTCTGCGCAGAGGTGATTATAAGAAAGACATGTGAGCATATTTCAAAGGAAATTAAAATTTCCTCTTTCTTTCTCTTTGAAACCCTACGGTTTCTCCCTCCATTTTCTTTGATTCTCGCTCCATTAAGTCCCGTTTTGAAGATCAGGAACCACCACGGGATTCTTGGGAAGATTCTCTACAATCTACGTGGAATAGATTTTCAGTTTAAGGTTTTGGGGCACCATCTCAAAATCAAGGTAAGTAGAGTATTTTTAAGTCTTATTCTTAATATGGAGCATATAGGGTCTAGGGAACGATAAAATAGCATTTTATTGAAGTTTGGGCTGATAAATCGAGTTTCTGAATTAGGATTCAAGTGAGTGCCACAGGAAACATTTCGGGGTATCCGCAGGTGAAATCTAAGAAAATAGGTAAGGAGAATTAATTATAGCAGACTTTTTTTTTTTTTAATTAAATTTCAAACCGGTTAATTTGGGTATACAAAATATATATATATTTAGGTATGATTTATTTGAACAGTTGGGCATTTGGAAAATATTGACCTTGGATATAATATATATATATATATATGGAAAAGAAATTGTGTGGTAGGAATACAACTTTTACAATTTAATTGGTTGATGTGAGTACAAATTGATGAATTATACTATTGGGATTGTGAACATTTGTTAGTTGTGAGTAAAGTTTATTTGTGAATAATGATTGTTTGTGAATACTGATTGCTTGAGATTGCTACGTGACAAATAATGCGATGTGTGTATATGAGTCATTTTGTGTGGTTATTCGTGTGTATCACAATATAACGTTGGCAGGTCTAAGGAGTTCGTTATATTGCCTAGATGTAACCACGATATACATTGGCAGGCCTGAGAAGTTCGTATATTGTCATTATATATTGGGGTAGAGCATTGGCAGGCCTGAGAAGGTTGTTCTACTGATATACTACGGGTAGATCATGAGGATTGGTATTGATGATTAGTGGTGCCTATGTGGGCCACGATATGTTTTCTATAAAGATGTTAGTCCTGTGTGGACCATGTATTCTGTGTTGATGTTAGTCATGTGTGGACCAGTCCTGTGTGGACCATGTATTCTGTGTTGATGTTAGTCCTCTGTGGACTAGTCCTATGTGGACCATGTATTTTGTGTTGATGTTAGTCCTTTGTGGACTAATCCTGTGTGAGCCATGTATTTTATGAAGATGTTAGTCCTATGTGGACTGTGTATTTGGTATAAATGAGAGTCATGTGTGGATGAAGTTCTCGTGTGTGGACAGTTTGTGTGGAATGTGATCTGATAAGATAAATGGTATGTTAATTTAATTATATGTATATGTTTGGGCAAGGAAAAACTTTTTGCCAAGAGCTTGTTGAAAAAAGACGTGTCCTGGTATTTTCAGTTTGGTATTAGAGCAGAGGGAAACTACTTGTATGGGTAGGTAACCTTCCCTATTCTTAGAGACTTTGCCTATATACATAGCTCGAGGGCTTACTGAGTAAGGTAAGTGTCCTGATATTAGTATCAGAGTAGATGGAAGCTACTTGTATGAGCGGGTAATCTTCCCTATTCTCGGGTATTATCATTAAAAATAATTATAAAATGTGAGTATGATATCAAAGGTCAGTGTTTATATATATGAATGCATGTATGCTATCAGATGATGGTTTTGTTGTTAATGATGCATTTTCTCAACTGCTGTTGATGGTGAAATACAAATGAATATATGTTTTGTATTATTTAAACTCTCTGCCACATACTGCTATGATTTGTTCTTCCTTACTAAGATGTGTCTCACCCTAGTGGATGATCATATTTTCAGGTCCATTAGGCAATCGAGCTTAGAGCTCCAAGGCAGGGTAGTATTTTGTGGTAAACTTCGAAGTGTTTGTAATAGCAGCTTATGTATAGTTTATGTTTTTAAAATACTGGTATGTAATATAAATAAATGGTAGTAGTTGTATATGGGATATATATATAGATAGACTCTAGAATTTAAATTAAGGTTATTTACTTTTCCGCTGCATGATTGTGGTGTATGGTATCAGAAACAGGTGTTTGAAACATGTAACCTTCGGGCCCCACTTGGTGGGTTCGAGGCGTTACAACTCTATTGAGAGAGTTTTCCATTGTACAAAATCAATTATTGATTTCTCTGTAAACTGACAGTTCTAGTCATGAATCGTTGACAAGCGAGAGGATTGTTCTTACTTGAGAGGTAACTCCACCTATGTAAAGGAGAGAGGCAACTCGGCCTAGTAAAGGAGTGGGGTGCTCCGCCCAGGCAAAGGAGAGAGGTAACTGCACCTATGTAACGAAGAGAGGCGACTCCGCCTATTAAAGGAATTTTGTAAAATGCATCTCCGCTTACTGAAAGAGAGAAGCTTCTCCACCTAGAAGGAGAGATAGTAAAATCCTCATAACTGGTTGCATGAGACAAGGACGAAGGCACGGTTGTAGAAGCTTGTAAAAAATTCCGATGTCACTCTCTCCCTTATTTATTTTTCACGCATATTTATATTGAAGTATAACGGCTGTGTAAGTTGTGAATAGTTTGTTTAGATTTGTGAATGTTGTGAATGATTTGAATATCCTTATCAATCAAACTCTGCTGCAGTTACTAATTTAAGTTTGATTAAATCTGTTGATATTATATTGTATTGATTCATTACTCTCCCAAGCTCTAGCATAAACCTTAGTGTGGCTGAGTATATTCATTATTAATATTGATCTGCTACAAGCATTGTCCATAGTGCGTGATTGATTACATATTGATATATAAGTTTAAGCTTTCTCATATTTAGGAATATTGATATTGGTATAATTGTTTAATGAAAATACTTTTTGGTGATTAAAATATTTAGAGCAGGTGTTAAATAAGTTTTAAAATTAATTAAGCTCCGCACATAAGATTTTAAAATATCCAATTTACCCCCCTCTTGGGATTGCTCCTTAACTTTCAATTAGTATCAAAGCTTAGGTTGCAATTGTTGTGTCGGGCACCCCACTTGTGCCAAACACCAACACTACAACTATTGCTATTGAATATATAAGAAATTAAAGCAATGCAGAAACTAATAAAAAAACAGTAAAAAAAAAAAAAAAAAAACAAGACAAGAAATTTATGAGGTTCGGTATAGAATTACCTACGTGCTCGGGCGCCGATGAGCAATCCACTACTTCTTGACAAAGTACAACTTTGAGGTGTGTTTTACAAATGAAGAATTGAGCTCTTTATATAGCTTCAACCTCAAGTCCAAAAAACACTTCTCTCTAATGTGGGACAAATAATATAAAAAATTCAAAAAAACCTTTTATACTAATGTGAAACTATTCTACCAATGTGAGACAAAAAAACAACAAATCTCCACCTTGACGATAAATTCAACAAAATTTTCAATCAACAACATTTTTTGGAGTTCCACATCATCGGCGTCTTCCAAAAATATTCAAACGTGCAGGATATTGATCAAGTCCAAACAATGTTTGAACTTAATTGTTGTCACAATCTTGGTCAACATATCTGCGGGATTTTCAGTTGCAGCAATCTTCTGAAGAAGTATCTTGCCTCCATCAATAATATCCCCCATAAAATGAAACCGATTGTCGATGTGCTTCGTTCGTGCATGGTAGACTTGATTCTTTGCCAAATGAATAACACTCTGGCTTTCATAGAACACAACAATGTGTTTCTGAACAACTCCCAAATTTTCAAGTAAACCCTGCAACCATATAGCTTCCTTAACAGCCTCTGAAACTGCCATGTACTCTACTTTTGTTGTAGACAAGGCAATGGTAGACTGTAAGGTAGACCTCCAACTCACCGGACTATTAGCAAATGTAAAAACATATCCACTAGTTGATCGATGTTTATCCAAATCATCTGCAAAATCAGAATCCACATATCCAACAATACATTGATCAATAGTATTATTTTTCTCAAATACTATACCAACATCAATCGTATTCATAATATATCTCAAAATCCATTTCACAGCTTGTCAATGTCCTTTACCTAGATCATGCATATACCTGCTCACCATACCAACAACTTGTGAAATATCAGGTCTAGTACAAACTATTGCATACATCAGACTACCAACATCACTTGCATAAGGAACCTGTGACATATACTTACGTTCCTCATCTGATTTAAATGATAAAGCCGCACTAAGTTTGAAATGAGGAGCAAGAGGAGTGCTTACTGGTTTTGACTGCTTAGACATGCCAAAACTCTGTACTACCTTCTTCAAATACTGTTTTTTAGACAAATTAACTCTTACTCTCATTCTGTCTCTGTGAATCTCCATGTCAAGTATCTTCTTTGCTTCATCAAGATCTTTCATCTCAAACTCTTGATTTAACTGACTTTTCAACTTGTTGATTTCTTCCCTATTCTTTGAAGCTATCAACATATCATCAACATACAAGAGTAAATATATAAAAGATCCATTTTGTAGTTTGCGAAAATAAACACAATGATCATGTTTATTTTTGATGTACTTCTGTCCCATCATAAACTAATAAAATCGTTTGTGCCACTATCTTGGAGTCTGTTTTAAACCATACAACGATTTACCCAATTTATATACCCAATTTTCTTTTCCAGCAACCTGAAATCCATCTGGCTGAGTCATATAGATTTCCTCTTCCAAATCACCATGTAAAAATGCAGTTTTTACATCGAGCTGAACTAGTTCAAGATCAAATTATGCTACCAAAGCTAACAAAATTCGAATGGAAAAATGTTTAACAACTGGAGAAAATACCTCATTATAATCAATGCCTTCCTTCTGTGCGTAACCTTTAGCTACCAATCTATCTTTGAAGCGAACATTATATGCATCTGGAAATCCTTCTTTTTTTACATAAACCCATTTGCAACCAATTGTTTTCTTCCCCTTGGGTAGCTGGGCTAGCTCCCAAGTCTGATTCTGATGAAAAGACTGCATTTCTTCATCCATTGCTCTTTTCCACTTGTCTGATTCAGAGTTCCTCATTGCTACTTTGAAAGTGTAAGAAACATTATCATCCACAACTGGAAGTGTATAGGCCACCATATCAGTATACCGAGCAGGTTTTCGAATTTCTCGTCTTGTCCTTTGAGAAACAATTGATTCTTGTTGCTGTGAAAATTCTCGAATTGAAATCTCCTCTTCTTGTACACTATTCCCCACCGTAACTGGAGAGTTACCTTGTGTAGTCTCATTTCTCACTAGATTTCCCAAAATTGTCTCAACCTCTACCTGTTGTTGAGTATCACTGGTCTTCTCTTTAACTCGTGACTCCTTACGTATTGTTTTCTTCATCATCGCAAGTTCATCAAAAGTCACATCCCTGCTTAAAATCATTTTTTTTCGTCTTTAGACACCAAAGACGATATCCTTTGACTCCTGCACTTATCCCCAAGAATATTGCTTTCTTGGCTCTTGGATCCAACTTAGATTCTTTAACATGATAATAAGTCATAGTACCAAATACATGTAAAGAATCATAATCACTAGCAGACTTTCCAGACCATACCTCATAGGGTGTTTTTTCCCTTATTGCAGATGATGGTAGACGATTGATGAGATGACACGCATATCTAACAACCTCACCCCAAAACCTTTTGTCTAACCCAGCATTAGACAGCATATATCGAACTTTCTCTAGCAAAGTCTGATTCATGCGCTATGCCACCCCATTCTGTTGTAGTGTATTTTGAACTGTGAAGTGTCGAGCAATACCTTCATCCTAACATACCTTCATAAATGGGTTGCTTGTGTATTCACCACCATTATCTGATCTGAGCTGTTTAATCTTTTTGTCAGTTTGAGTTTCAACTAATTTTTTCCACTTAAGGAAAATATCACACACTTCATTTTTATGCTTCATAGAATACACCCAAACTCTTCTAAAAAAATCATCAACAAAAATGACAAAATAATGCATACCATCCAACGAAACCGTTTTTGTGGGCCCCCATACATCTGTATGGATGCAGTCTAAAATACATTCAGTCTAATGGATTGTTGTGTCAAATTTCACTCTAGTTTGTTTTCCCAGAATGCAATGCTCACAAAATTCAAGTTTGCATACCTTTACACCCTTAAAAAAACCTCGCTTAGCTAATTGTTGCAAATATTTTTCTCATGCATGTGCTAATCACATATACCATAACCTAGTTGTATCTGAACCTGCATCTTTCTCAGAAACAACAGCTGCTAAGCCAATAACTGTACTACCTTGTAAATAATACAAGTTATTTTTCCTTATTCCTTTAATCACCACTAGCGCACCTGATTTAATCTTTAAGGTTCCATCTTTCAAAGTGATAGTGAACCCTTTAGATTTTAAGACACCCAATGAAATCAGATTCTTCTTTAGGCTTGGAACATACCTAACATCAGTTAAGGTCTTAATAGTTCCATCTTGACATTTCAACTGTATTGATCCTATTCCAATTGTTTTATAAGTATTATCATTTCCCATAAAAACAACCCCACCATCTAATTCTTCAAAATTAGAAAATCATTCCTTATTGGGACACATGTGATAGGAACAACCAGAATCCAAAATCCACTCACCAAAATAATGTGACGAAAATGTTCCAACAAGAGAAAAATCTGACTCACTTCCATCATCATTGGCTATATTGGCATTAGAATGTGCTTTGCCCTTATTCTCCTGGGCAATCTTTCTTCTAATGCCCTCTCTCACGACAAAAGGTGCATTCATCTTTAGCAGGTCTCCCACGAGATTTACTCTTCCCATGAGATTTACTCTTCCTTCCAGGCATACGACTCTGAGAACGTCCCCTTATTGTTAGTGCTTCTGCTGTTTCCTTATGGACCCTCTAATCCTTCTTTCTGCATTCAGTACTAATCAATATAGTATAAACAGCATCATAAGTAACTTTATCTTTCTCATACAATAAAGTGGTGGTCAAATGTTCATACTCATCAGGGAGAGAATTCAGTGACAATATGGTTTTATCCTCATCTTTCACCTTTTCATCCAAATTTAACAAATCGGCCAAAATTTTATTGAAAGCATTTATGTGGTCATTAATCGAAATACCTGGTTGATACTGGAAGCGAAACAATTTCCTTTTCAAATAAAGCCGATTCTCTAGACTCTGGGTTATAAATGTATCTTCCAATGTCTTCCACAATTTCTTTGCAGATGTCTCCCTCATAACACAATATTTCTGATTTTTGGCGAGACACAGACGAATCGTACCCATGCCTGACGATTGATCTTTTCCCAATCTTTGTCACTCATATCTACTGGTTTATCATCCAAAACAATATCTAGTTCTTGCTGATACAAGATGTCCATCACCTCACATTGCCACATACCAAAATTATTGGTACCATCAAATTTCTCCACCTCAAACCGAGCATTAGCTATCGTCTTCGATGATGATGTCGAAGCTGAAGGGGTTGGAGTTCGTGTGGACAGAGTTTTTTCTACTACTGCACTAGTTTCTGTCATCTTCTATATATTCAATAGCAACCAACAAAGTAAAAGGCCTAGGATGAATAGTACGTACCAACTGTGTCTACTTTATTTTATCCTATGAAATTCCACTTTGACCAGGCCGACCTCCAGGAAGCGACTGAGCCGCAATGGTTTCTGAGCACTCTCTTAGACAAGGTCTTTCTTAGGCATCAAACGTGGAATCAAGAATCCTAACAGAGGAACACCTCCGTATCAATACTATTCAACCTAGCTCTGACACCAATTGTTGTGTCGAGCACCCCACTTGTGCCAAACACCAATACTACAACTATTGTTATTGAATATATAAGAAATTAAAACAATGCAGAAACTAATAATAAAACAGTAAAAAAAAAACAAAACAAGAAATTTACGAGGTTCGATATAGAATTACCTACGTCCTCAAATGCCAATGATCAATCCATTACTTCTTGACAAAGTACAACTTTGAGGTGTGTTTTACAAATGAAGAGTTGAACTCTTTATATAGCTTCAACCTCAAGTCAAAAAAATACTTTTCTCTAATGTGAGACAAATAATATAAAAAATTCAAAACAATCTTTTATACTAATGTGGAACTATTCTACCAATGTGAGACAAAAAAACAACAGCAATAAATTCTAATAGGTAGTTACACAAAGATTTAAATGGCAAACCTAAGTGTGTCTCCATTCAGTGAAGGTCAATCCTCTACTAGGCCTCCAATATTTTGCAGTGAAAACTACACCTTCTAGAAACAAAGAATGAGAATCTTTTTACAAACCATGAATTGGAGGGCTTGGAAAGTAGTTGTCCAAGGAAATTACGTGCCTACTAAATTCACTGAAAGTAAAGAAATCCCTAAAGAAGAAAGTGAAATGAATGAGGCCGACATGAAGCTTATGCAATTAAATTCAAGTGTCATGAATGCACTTTATTGCACATACGCAAACTAGTTTAATAGGATAATGGGCTGCAAGAGTGCCAAAGAAATGTGGGAGAAGTTAGAAAAAATTTATGAAGGAACCATAGACGTTAAGGATAGTAGAATAGAATAGACATGCTCACTAGTGAGTTTGAAACTTTTAGAATGAACCCAGAAGAATCCATATCTAGTATGTACATTAGGTTCACTCATATTATAAACTCCCTCAATGCTCTAGGAAAGAATTACCCTACCTATGAAATGATTAGAAAAGTTCTTTGAGGACTCCCATCTATTTGGGAACCTAAGACTAGCCATAAATGAAGGTAGAAACTTGAAGGCAATGACTCTAAAAGAGCTTATAGAGTCACTTCTCATGTATGAGATGACTATAAACGAAAGAGCTAGTGAAAACCCAAAAGCCAAGAAATCCATCGCCCTTAAAGCTTCTAAGGAAAGCTCTAGTGATGAAGATGAAGAGGAGATGGATGTAAATGACATAGCCTTTATAACCAATAGACTTGGAATATTCATTAAAAAGAATAAGAAATTTACAAGAAATTTCTGAGACTTCAAAATTGGATAAAGGAGAGTCAAGAAGAAGAGAATCTAAAGTAGAACCACCTACTTGCTACAACTGCAAGGTGGTTAGACATTATAAACTAGAATGTCCATTACTAGAAAGGGATTCTAAGAAGAAGAAGAAGAAAAAGGCAATGAAGGTCACTACCTAAGACAATTTAAGTTCCATTAGTTCAGGAAGTGAATCAAGCGACCAAGAGGTTGCTAACGTTTGCCTTATGGCATGGGATGATGATGAAGTACAAAGTTCCTCTTCGAACTTAGTTAACGTATCATGCAATGAATCGTGTGTTGATTCATATGATGAATCTAATGATGAAAGTATGCCTCCTTATGAAGAACTACAAAGAGAATTATTTAAAATTCATAAAATTCAAATCAAGAAGACCAAACGATACACTTCATTGAAAAATGAGAATCAAGCCTTAGTGAAAGAGTTAGATCTCAAATTATTCTTGAAAAAGAAAAGGACTAAAAATTAAGAGGTTAGAGAATAAGACTGAAAGAATGACAAAAGAGCTAGACGACCTAAGATCCCAAACCACTATTGAAAATGAGAAGGAACTGTAAATAACAAGCTTAGAAAGCAAGATTGATGACTATGCTAAGATCATCCATAAATTTAAAAGTGATAAAGAGAACTTTGATAAGCCGATAGGTTCACAAAAGATGACCTTAGACAAAGAAGACATTGGATTCAATGGCAAAGAGAACAAGAAAAAGAAGAATCTCTATATAATGTACTTTGCGGAAAAGTCAAAATTCTATGCTAGCACTTCGTCAAATGCTTATACTCACACTACGTGCTTCCTAAGTAAAAAGAAGGGTCATATCAAATTTGATTGCCCGTTCAAAAGGAAAAATGTGAAAACCAAACATGTTTGGAGAATCAAAGAATCATCCAGTACTAACCCCTTAAGACCCAAGCAAGAATGGGTACCAAGAAGAATAACCTAATCTCTAAAATAATTCTTCCTTAAATCTTAGGATTAGTCATCCCTTTAGGATTAAGAAGATTCAATTAGACCAAAATGAAAAGGGTTAGAGATGCCTTATTAGTGTATAGAGTTTGAGTTGTTCAATTCTAATATATGAAGAGATTTAGCAATGACTCTAATAATGCTCTAATAGTGGATTATGCTTAAAATATCAAATCCTAGTAGATGTTTCTACTATCCTAAGGACCTTAGAGAATTAAGACAAAATAAAAAATTCATATGATAAATCTAATATAACCCCTTATCATGGCTGACTGGTTAATGGATGAAAGTATTAGCTATAGCTCAAGGGATAAGAGGGCATGCTAGCTTAGGACTAAAAAAAAAAAAAAAAGGAATTTTTCTTGACATAAATCTAAAAGACATCATCATTCCAAAATAATATGGGCTTGAATGATTAGAACTTGCTTATCATGCTCAATCCACAAGCATGAAAATATTAGGCTCATCCTTGATAAAAGACCATACTCCAAATTCAGCTCCTAATCTTATCAAACACTTGGTGAATCTCTACATAAGACAATTACAGGCTATTCAACTCAAATCATAGATAATATTCTGCACCTTGGAACCTAGAAAATGTGTTGTGCAAATCAAAAATGAAATGAGTTGAGACAATTGGAAGTTAGTTCCTAAACCTATTGATCACATAAGTATTGGAACTAAATGATTATGAAAATGGCATTGTTGGCCTAAACAAGTCTACATTGGCTACACAAGGATTCAATTAAGCTAAATCGTAAAACCATTCAAACCTTATCCGATCATAATATTCTTCTTGCTTGGTAAAATGGAGATTTTATATGGAAGTTTGCTAAATGAATGATCTTAGATCAAAAAGGAGAAAACTTGAAGAAAATTAGGCTTATTCATGCTAGGGAAGTAGTATGAGGAGAATGAGATCATTAACTTAAGAATTCAGGGGTAATTTCAAGAAAATTTGAAAATTTAGGACATTCGGGCAAGCGAAGGGTGAAGGTCAGCCGACCGAACACCTACTAAACCTGATCGTTGAGAGTTGTAAGTGTTCCAGGCAACTAAAAGTATAACAAGTAGTCAATCGAATGCTTCGGGCGACTGAATCCATTGTCTAGTTGATCGAATGCCTACTGCGTTAGGAGTTTCAAAAATCCATGTTCGGGTGACTGAACTGTTCATTCAGTCGACCAAACTGGGCAGCTATAGAAACTTAACTCGCGAAAAAACCCTAACGTTTGCCTATTCAGCTCCCTGAACCCTATTCTTCTCTCACCCGAAGGTGCGTCTCACTCCATTCTACCTCTCTACACTTCGATTTTTGTCTTTTAAACTCAAATCTGAGCTTCAAATCTCTGATCTCTTAGCTTTCCAACTTGAAAAACATGCCAAGAGAGAAGCGTATTGCTCGAAAGACTCCCTCCTTAGGTCACGATGACACTGAGGCTATTTATCATTGGCTCTTGACTCAAGGAGCTAAGAAGATCTACAATGAGCATCTACGCTCTTTGGAACCCATCTTAGGTAAGATTCTAGACATTCCTTTTATGCAAGAACACTTTCCCCATATTCTTCTAGGTTTGCTGACCTAGGTTGGGATAGATTTGTGATGTATCAACCCCAAGGGGTGTATCCAAATGTAGTATGTCTAATTTATGCAAATTTAGGAAGGGAGGGTGACCAATATACCACCCAAGTAATGTCCAAATCCTTCACACTCACTCCCAACAACATTGCTATGAGGTTTCATCTTCATTGTGGTGACTTTGAGTGTCCTAGAGGAGGACCCACTTGGACCATGGAACACGAATTCACTCTCCAAGAATTTCTGCCGCTTTTTTCAGCTGAGCCTAACTATAATTATGAGCATACTCCTTGATATAAAAGTCTCACTCTAGAAGCCAAAATTATACACCTAATCATCACTTACAACATCCTTCCCAGGACCGGATTTAGGGATCACGTGTCATATTTGGATTGTTTCGTGATGTGACTATACACAGGTAGACGTCTAGATCTACCCTCTCTTATTATCAAGTGGATGATAGCCAAGGAGGAGACCCGTAGAGTCATTCTTCCTTATGGAGGGGCTCTCAATCTCATTTTTGAACATATTGGCCTAGTGGGTCCTTCCACTTTGTTCATTAAAAGAAAAACCTTAGACAGATTCTCATCAACCACGATCAAACTAATGGGATATGAACTGGATAGAGCACTTGGTTGAATCCCCAAACACCGTCAACCTCCAAGAGATGATTTAAATGTACGCATGGAGGAGGAACGTGCATATGCACGTCAGGGTGATCCACACGATGAGGAGCCACATGCTCAGGCTGGTCAAGTTGCTGCTTCTCCTGATTATCCCACCATCCTAGGAACTCTCAGGATTTTTGCCAAAATATGAACTTCAGGTTTGATGCTATGCAGCATGATATGCATTCAAACTTTCGTTTAATCAATTAGTGCCTCGCCACGATTGAAAGCCACATGGGTAGCACTTCTTCATCTAAAGGGAAAGCACTCATGGAGGAAAGCTTGAGCGAAGAAGAGGATGACTATATCTGGTTGTAATTTCATGGTACTTGTTTTGTATTCTGAATAAGTTGAAAACAACTTCTTTGTGTATGTTTATTGATATATATATATATATATATATATATATATATATATATATATATATATATATATATATATATTACAATCATTATAAGTTATATTTTGGAAATACGAACTATGTATGCATGTTGAACTGCTGAATGTTGATTGTGACCTTCTACTGATGGTCCTATTGTTGTGAACTACATGTTATTGGCAAACGGATGTTTGTTTTTGCTGTTCATTTGATTGGTTGTGCCATACTATTTAATTTTTGTTGAGATCTTTTTGCTAACGTCCAGAGGGGGAGAATAAGCAAAATGACTTTAAATAATACTTTTGTATTTTCCACAGGAGGAGAATAATAAGCAAAATGTATTCTATGTAAAAAAGGAAAACTTTTTCAGCTAAATGCAAAAATTTATTATAAAATATCTTTTGAATTCTAAGTCGAAAGGGGAAAAATGTTTTGTGAAAGGGGAGAATTTAAATCACAATTAAGCTTAAATAAATAATTTTACAGTGTTTATTTTATGATTATGATATTGTGAGGGGGCACCTTATCAAGTTTACCTCATTTTACTCCTTATTCGTCATCATTAAAAAGGGGGAGATTATTGGTCTAACAAGGTTTAATCTCGTTTTGATACTGACAAACTAAAGTATCTAATTGTGCTATTAAGTGTACTTACTGGTATTATAGCCTACAAACACAATGAATGATGTAAAGTCATGAGGAACACAAGTAAATGAAGAATGGCTACTAAAGAAAAGCTTAGATGAATATCAAGTTCAAAGACATGAAGACTTAGTATTCGATGTGTATTGTAAAATATGTCTCATGTAAGTACTTCTCAACTTAGTATTTGATTATGAAGGTCTTAGGATTAATTATTGGACTTAGATACCTTTTTAATGACTTGGAAAATATTTTTACGAAGTACAAATATCATTTCAAAAGGAGATAAATAAGTTTTGGAATCAAAATACAAAAGAACATTGAATTTCAGGGTGTTCGGGCACTAGAGGGTTATGCTCAGTCGATCGAATGCAGGAGTTTGAACAAATTGGTTTGACATTAAAGAGTTCAGGTGACCGAACCATTGGTTTAGTCGACCGAATGGCTACTGTCATTGTTAAAGTCCAGACAGTGTTGGTTTGGGGACCGAACTAAGGGTTCAGAAGAAATTTTAGTCAGTCGAAAGGCTACTGCCTGCTTCGAAATTCATAATTTTAATTGGTTCGGACGACCAAACTACAAGTTCAGTCGACTAAGGCATGCGATATGTTCTGCGAACAGCGCGATATCTTTTCAATTTTGAAATATATTGTTACCAAAACTTACACAAGCAGTCATATTTCAAACCTAACTATAAAAGGCTAACCCTAATCGTGTTAGGGCAAGCAACCACATTGATTTTACATTGAAAATCTATTGTGCGCCGTTTCTCCTTGCCGAAAATAATTTTCTGGTTATTCTTTCAAAGTTCAAAGCTTTCAACCCAAAAAACCAAATCAATCTCTTGAGCTTCGTAGCAAATATTATTTTGAGAGTATCATAGTGTTTTCTTTGTGTACAAATCTGATCTATTGAGAGAGTTTTCCATTGTACAAAATCATTTATTGATTTCTCTATAAATTGATGACTCTGGTTGTGAATCGTTGACAAGCGAGGACTGTTCTTGCTTGAGAGGTAACCCAACCTATATAAAGGAGAGATGTGACTCGGCCTAATGAAGGAGTGGGGTGCTTCGCCCAAGCAAAGGAGAGAGGTAACTTCACCTAAGTGACAAAGAGAGATGAGTCCGCCTATTGAAGGAGTTTTGTAAAAGGCATATCCGCCTACTGAACAAGAGATGCTTCTCTGCCTAGAAAGAGGGATGGTAAAAGCCTCATAGCGGTACAAGGACGTAGGCACGGTTGCCGAACCTTGTAAAAAATTCCGATGTCACTCTTTCCCTTATCTCATTTATTTTTCAAGCATATTTATATTGAAGTATAACTGTTGTGTAAGCTGTGAATAGTTTGTTTCAATTTGTGAATATTGTGCATGTTTTGAATGATTTGAATATCCATATCAATCAAACTTTGTTGTAGTTACTAATTTAAGTTTGATTAAATCTGTTGATATCATATTGTATTGATTAATTACTCACCCAAGCTCTAGCATAAACCTTAGTGTGGCTGAGTATATTCATTATTAATATTAATCTGCTGCAAGCATTGTCCATAGTGCGTGATTGATTACATATTGATATATATAAGTTTAAGCTTTCTCATATTTAGGAATATTAATATTGGTATAGTTTTTCGCTAAAAATACTTTGTGGTGATTAAAATATTTAGAGCACGTGTGAAATAAGTTTTAAAATTGATTAAGCTTCCGCACATAATATTTTAAAATACCCAATTCACCCCCTCTTGTGATTACACCTTAACTTTCAAGTTTAAAGCAACAACTCTTTCCATTTTTCTATATTCAAATTTCTATAATATTTTACTTTGGCAGGTAAATAGAAATCAAGAAGCATACAGTGAAGTAAGAGAATATATTAACAAGCGGATAGCAACACAGCCCACATGCATATACATGCAACCACATGAGCACTTGGCACTTCTATTTGGAAATATCAATAATAATAAGCATAGAGTTTAATCCTTATGGTTATATTTGATTGGAAAAATGTTTATCATGAAAAATAGAATCATTATAATTGAATAATTTGATAGTTTACACAAAAAATATGCTATTTGTATAAAGCAAATAACGGTACAAAATAGATAAGAAATAACTACTGCCAAATTTCATCATGGAATGTCTATTCCTCTCCTATTACATGTTAGATAGAATAACACAAGTTTTTCAAGAGTGTAAATTCTTAGATCCCTATACACTTCTCATTACATTCTCATTATATTCCATCCTATTCCTAGGAAGAGGTATTTTGCAAACCAAATGTTATAATCATTGTTCCTTCAATAGAATAGACTTTTCTCATGTCTAGTCAAAGGAAAGGCCAACATATCATGGGCGGAGGGTACTCACTGCCAGATGACTTCTATTTCCTAGAGAAGCACTTTTTGGAGAATGTTTTTGAAAGCCACCAGCAATCCTTGGCAGCTACTTTCATAAGCATCACTGCTTGGTTTTAGCTCTTGTACAAACAACAGCTACCTGAACAATTAGGTATCTCCTAATTAGTATCATACAGCCATTAATAATGAAATTCAATAAACATTGCACTTATGAATTGTGTGACAAGGTGATCAGAATATCACATCATTATACAATGATACAAACATTAAAACAGCACAAGAAATGCTAAAATTCTTAAATAATGCTAACCCTCAAATTAGAGAACTCTTGTTTTGGCAACCGACATAACTAAGTAAAATAAGGAAAAGAAAGTTATAACTGTCTTATTTTCTTTCAACAAAAAGAAAACCGACATTTGCAATTAACTGAAGATTATAGCTTATTCAGGTCCCACGTGGTGAGAAATGTCAGCAAAGAAACAAAGCCATAATATTTGTGAATTCTTGTACATATTCTTTTAGCATCCCTAATAATTTATTTTCAATTTCAAATTATCAAATCAATAAGAAGAAAGATAAAAATTCATTTTTTCAAGAATCAAGATAGAAGAAAGAATAGCTGTAACCTGGATCGCTGATTGATACAGACTCCACGAGTAGAGAAGATCTGCAGTGGCAGCATAGCGCAAGCTTTCTGTGCCATTAGATTTGTACACATTAATTTTCTGTAAATTCCACGATCAATTTACTTAAGTTTTTACACACTTCTAAGGCACAAGGGTGTGACCTATCTCCAGCTACAAACTCAAAACAAAAGCCATTTACTTCAAGCAAGCTGCAACCAGGGTTCTTTCTACAAACGGTATTCTTCATTTCCTCTTTAACCTTTTCCACCTGATCCCATCTTCCAGCCTCCCTGTACAAACCTAATAAAGATACATAAATAGCCGCATTCCAGGGCTCATCGATCATTAGCCATCTTGCAGCAATTTCTCCAACTTCAACATTCTTGTAGACCCTGCAGGCATTAAAGAGAGCACCCCAAATTGCAGCATTTGCCTCCACAGGCATTTCCTCAATAAAACGGAAGGCTTGATCAATCAATCCAGCCCGACCAAGAAGATCAACCACACAACCGAAGTGCTCAACAATTGGATCAACCCCATATTCCAACTTCATTCTGTTGAAATAGCTCAAGCCCTCTTTCACTAGTCCTGAATGTGAGCACCCAGCGAGAAGCGCAACAAATGTAACAGCATTCGGTTTAACCCCAGAGCTCACCATTTCTTCAAATGCCTCAATCAATTGCCTGCCAAGACCATGCATGGCCAACCCAGACATCAAAGCGGTCCATTCACCAACATTTTTCTTCCTAGCTCCTTCAAAAACGCACAATGCATTCATTATGCTACCACATTTGACATACATATCTATCAAAGCAGTAGTGATAAGGCTGTCAAATTGGTCGCCCTTCCTTTGGCGTATACTTGAATGAATCCATCTACCCATATCCAAAGCGCCCAGATTCGCACAAGCACAGAGTACACTCATGATGGTGGAATCATTAGGCTCCATTTTTGCATCCACCAACTCACGAAACAAGCCTAATGCCACTCCAAACCGACTCTTTCGAACGTAACCGGCAATCATGGCACTGTAGGAAACAACATTTCTGTCGGGCATATTATCAAACACCTGACGTGCCGACTCAACCGAACAAAAATCCACATAACAGGTAACCAAAGTGGTCCAAGTAGCAATATCCCGATGACCCATCTCATCAAAAACCTGATGGGCCACAGAAATCCTATTATTCGATCCGTACAAGAATATCAGCGAATTCTGCACGAACAAGTCCGAGCCGAACCCGTGTTTGAGAGCTTGGGAATGGATTTCTTCGCCTTGTGCAAGGTGGGAGAGGCTAGAACAGGCCTTGAGCAAGAAGGGGAAGGTGTAGTGATCAGGAGGAGTACCATGGCGGCACATTTGACGGTAGAGATGTAGCGCTTGAAGTGGGTCGGTGCTGGCAGCATAGGCGCGGAACATGGTGTTGTAGATGAAGGTAGATGGGAGTTGAATTTGGTCGAAAAGGAGGCGGGCGTGGGAGAGGGAGGAAGGAATGCGAGGATCGGCGTAGAGAGCGATGAGCTTCCGGAGGTGAATCTCTTGCTGCTGAAGCCCGGATGTTATGATGCAAGCGTGAAGTCGCTTCGCCTCTTGCATGTCCTGTGGACGCTAAGGAAGCTAAAACAGTCTCCAAACAGCTACTAAGCATTAACCCCTTGAACCCTGTTTGCCTGTTTCTGGTTTCTGTTTTCTGTTTTTTTTTTTTTTTTTTTTTTGTTGGTTTTTGTTCTATGTTTTCGTTTTCGTTTTTGTTTTTGTTTTTGTTTTAAATGAGTGAAATTTAAATTGGGATGAAGCCAAGGCGCTGGAGCTATTGGTGTTGTTACTTGTGAGTCAACGTATAGAAGGCAGGACCTCTAATCTAGACCTAGTCAGTGGAGTGCTCATACAAAATGCATAATTTTCATTCACAAGTCCACAATTTTCATTCTCCTTTTTTCTTTTCCAATTAATGCTCAATATTTGTCTACATTCTTTATTTTAAAAAGATTATAAAAAAACAAACATTAAATTTTGTTGGGAAGAAGACATCATCTCTTTTAAGATTAATCAAAAAATGAAAACCTTAAGTTCCAAAAAAATGAAAACCTTAAGATTTGACAAATAATACAAGAGATCTTCTTAAGACTAAAAAAATTCCATATAGCACATGGATATTTGATTTTCAAAGCATTCAATCATAACCTTTTCGTGGACTCGAAGATAAATTAAGAAGTAAAAGCATCCCAAAAATTAAATACCTTAAAAAGTCTTGTAGGATTTTTAAAATCTTCAAAAAGATATCTACATCTTTTTGCTAAGCCTGAGTGAAGGTAAGTAGAATTTTTTAATAAAATGTTAAAAGAAATTTGCATCTTTTTACTAAATTTCAAGAAAAATTAGTATCAATTGCCAAATTATTCTATTTTAAATATGAAAACTCTACAACAAGAACAATTTGAGTGGGTGGAATTCCTTAGATTTTGTTTGGATAAGGAAAGAAAATAAAAAAGTGATTTCTTTCTTGTATTGTTTGGATAACTATAGCCAAAAAAAAATTGAGCGATTTGATATCGCATGGATAATAGGAGGGAAAGAAAAAAAAAATAATATCATTTTACCAAAATTAACATTTTATTTGTTAACTAAACCCTTTACATTACTTTTCTATCTTTTTGTTCAATAGGAAATTGTTGACATTTTAAGAAAGACATTTGACATGAATTTTTTTCCCCAAAACTCCATTTTCTGAGGTTTGAAAATGGGTGTTTTCACTTCATCCTTTTCTCTTCCTTCTCTCCATTCATTCTATGAAATGCAATCCAAACAAGTGATTTCCAGAAAAGGGATCTCCAAATATATACATATATAAAAGGATTTTTTGGTTTTTAAGTGGGGCTATAGGCCTATAGCCCACACTCAGGTCTACATATAAATCCGCCTATTGTCAACAGCCAGAACAGATACATTGGCCGTAAATCTGTTCCAACACTTGTTACAAGAAGAATTTTGCAATTTGCACAATGGTTTGCTATAGTTCTACTATTTGAAGAAAGATCACCCTCATGCACAGAGAATGAAGGCATGTGCCATTGTACCGACTCAAAAGGCACCTTAAAGGTTGGCAGAGAGAGAGACATACACACACTTCAACTCCATGATCTAACTGATTCTCACATGGTTTTTTTTTTTTTTTTAATAAGAATCATGAGCAATTTTAACCAAAAAATGATCTTTGATCATTGGGGAAGAGAATTGAAGTCCACAAGAACGAAATTCAATGATGGCAGTATGGGCATCAACCATGATTTTCTCAGACGTCCAAAGTTATTCTGCCATTCTCCAATTATCTCAGAAAAGTAGAACCATTGGGCTGATTAATGTTGGTTCCCGTGGTTTTTTCCCCCGCTGAAATGTTCTGTTCATTACAAGGACGGCTGGCATGAGCCTTGACTAGGGTGTCTCAGAGGCTGATCATGGACCTTAAGTTTGTGTACTGTCCTTCAAACTTCGGTAAACTCCCCACATGAAGAAGCTGCCATCTAGTTCTGTTGCAACATTAAAAACATCAAATATCAAATCACATGCACAGAGGGCTTGCAAATTGTCTGACATTCAGCAACAGTATGGATGATGACATAGATTTGGTACCATGAATGATGTGGCACAAAACAAGTTGATAACTTACATTAATGAAACAGATGGAACTATAATTAAAATGATTGAAGCATAACTTTGGAAAATATGAAAAATGGAAAAGTTCAGGTTGCTAACCATATGGGCTGAGATTCAGATTGATTGAAATAAGAATGGGGAAATGGCATGCATAAAAACAACAGGGGTCATGAGATATTATATTTTAGTTTGAAGTTTTAAACCAACAGTAGTAAATGGCATGTGGCTGAAACATGCAATTGGAATTCTTCAAATGCTAGAAAACCATTTCTCCTTGGACATCTTTGCATTAGCACTATGCTGATAACTCTCAATAATTTGTTATCATCCCAATAATTCCTAGGCCACCAAAACATCTAAAAACTGAAACACAATCCAGAGTTAATTGCAGGTTCAATTTTAAGGAGGATAAAAAAGGGAACCTTGGTCCCCTTAGGGACATCCTTGTGGTTAGGGTTTGGGACTTCCATGATGTCGAATCATGGGAAGGGGAGAAGGGAGATGGACTACCTCTTTTTATGTAGCCCAAGCTAAATGTGAGTCTCCAATGAAACCGAAAAAAAAAAAAGGGCGCCGGGGGGGGGGGGGGGGGGTGGTGGGTTGGGGGGGGGGTGTGGAATTTGAATCTTGGTTGTCAGCAAAATCTGATGGTAAGAAAGTAGAAACAAGATTCACAAGCTCACTTTGGGAATCCTCATGCAAGCATCTAGATGCACAAACCAGTAACTCCACACATCCCATGCAACTCCTCAAAACCAAATCTTGGTTCTCTATGAACTTTAGAAGGAGAGAGTACTTTCTCCTGGACCTACAGCCAAAAGAGCACCTTGAGACTAACAAAAGGATTCTTGAAATACATAAGAAATGAAGCCAAGTACAAACAAAATGAGCCAGGCAAACCTCTCAAAATTTCCAGGATAAAAATACAACGCAATATCATTTTTGTCAGGGCATTCTATCTGAAAGATTTCTGGCCAGAAATCACATCGTGGATGCAGCTTGAACAGTAGAACACCAGCAATCTGTTTTGAAAATTCATAGGCTTTACGAGAAACTTTGGCAGGAGGATGAGCAATGAACCCTTCACACAATCCAACATTAACATTGGGACCAAGAACCTCAAAGCTGCCCCTACAGAGATAAATGACCAGATTACAAATTCAATCTTACATTATTCCTTTCAATTTTCTAAATTAAGCTATTGAAACTAATAATTAGCAACAATGATATTGATAAGTTTTATGGTGTTTTCAATATCAACAGTCTCAGATTGAAAAGAAATAAATTTTAAACATCAATAATACAAAATTCTCATTCCCACCTGGCAATAAACAAATAAATAAATAAAACCACAGAAAAAAATCATGTTATTGCAATAGGATGCAAGAGTTTTGAAATAAGTTTCATCCCTTATACTACTGTTTGCAGAATACCTATTCCCAGAAATAAAATGGTCATGATACAAGAATTTGATAACTTACAGCAGATGCCTCATCATCTCAAAGCAAGTGACAAAGCAAAAATTTGTATGAATTTATAACATGGAATAGATAAGGAATTGCTATTACCAAATTTCATCTTAGGAATGTCTACTCCTATCCTATTCCATGCAGATGGAAAAACACAAGCTTTTACAAGTGAGTTTTTTCTAAATTATAATATCCCTACACAATTTTTATTACATTTTCATCTTACTTCACTCTTCTATTCCTAGGAATAGACATTCCATCAATCAAATGTGACCTTAATTCTTTAGGATTTAGCATAAGGGTCAGGAAATTAAACATTAATCAAAGCAGCTACAGTTTCCAAGCATTAAGAAAACCTGACCATTAAAAGTGGGTTGAACAAAGGCCATACCAATTAAAGGAGTGGTGGGAAGAACATTTGGGTAGTAAACTAAATGCTATTCAACGTTCAAATCTAACCCCCCCCCCCCCAAACCTTTTTCTTCACACGGACAGAAAAAAGGGGGAGAGGGTTGGGTATTTTATTTAGCTGGTTCGATGTCCCCAAATATGTTTTGATTTTGCTCAAGGTACCCTGAATTTTCTGTAGATTGTGGTTATTTCCAGAGATATGACATTGAACTTGCAGTCATGCAGCACTGGATAAAGACATGACTCAATGATTCAACACCAATATATCATCCCTCTCATCTCCATGTCATGAGTTAAAGTTTCTCAATAGAACATTGTCAAGTAAAACAAATTATAACCTCTATGCTCAGTTTCGGGTGGAATTGATGAGATTCAGCTTTGTCCTGGATGCCCCACAATATTTTCCTCTGCCTACGCTCAAGCAACAACCTGTATGCAACACTATTGTGGGGCATTCGGGAAATGCTAGAAAAATGTTGTTGCTTTAGCCATGAAACATAATCGACTAACCCATTATTCAAACAATCCTTGTACAGGCTCACCTGAATCCATTATTCTCACCTGAATCCATAAACGACAATATTATTATTCAATTATGTTTCATGGCTCTTGGCCTAGAAATTCTCACTTGAATAAAATCACTGGGATACAGTTTATCAAATTCTTGAACTAAGGAGCAAATGGACAAAAAAATTTTTCTGTAGTTTATCAAATCCTTGAATGGTGGAATAAATGGACAAAACATAGTGGTTTTGCTTCAAACTTCTTCTCCTAATTACTAGTGAGTTTAAGTTATAGGCACTAGGGGCACTATGTTTTGTCCATTTGTTCCACAATTTAAGGATTTGGTAAACTACAGACAATTGTTTTGTCCATTTGTCACTTGGTTCAAGAATCTGATGAATGAAAATTTCTAGGTCAAGAGCCATGAAACATAATCAAATAATAATAGTTAAACTAATGGTGTGTGCACGTACACGTGCTGCTAATTGTCAAAGTGAAGGGAGCATTTGATTTTGATAGGCTGAGCTCTCAAATGAATTCAGTAATTGTGAAGAATAACCTTGTTCTCAGTATACTTCTCAACCCCTACATATTGCTGCACCTTTCCATCAAAAAGTCAAGAAAATCACAGCATGAATGGGCAGCACACTCACTTCCAAATAACTTCTGCTGCTGGACCATTCTGACGATTTTCCCGTAAGTTAGGTGAAATATTTTGTAGAGTTCTTTCTTGAACCTCAATGTTACTCGCCTCAATGTTACTCGGACAAGTGCCACTACAAAAGTTGCCACCTAGACAAGAGCATGAATACACAAATTAGTAACACAATGGTGATGCATTATAACAGTTAAAACCCAGATGATATAAACATCGTGTCATAACGTCAGCCTAACTGATAGAAAACAACATGAAATTATAGTAACATGAAAACCTGAACAATGACTATTTTTCTAGGATCAGGTTTGAAGAATGCTATTATTCACTATTCAGGATAAAAATCATCAATCTGTGGCATTTTCCTATTGGATTTCTTTTTGAAAGGCAAGAATAGCTTCTTCTTTTTTCTGCAGATGCACAATAACATCACAGAAATATAAGTCCCCAACCATAAAATTCCTCAAAATATTCATTCATCTTTTGCAGAAAGCATAGACAGAACTTTATCAAAACAAGCACTATTGTTTTTTCATTTTCTCTCCTCCACCCCCCTCTCCCCATGGGCTTTCTGCATAATCACCCAAACAGACAGGCTATGCTTTCAAATCCAACATAATGACAGCCCACCTCACCTAGCCAGTCCAAAAACACTATTCCTTTTCCAATTTAACTAACATGGGAAACAAGTCATATTCAATATCTGATTCATTTTAATCAATGAGAAGCAATGAGAAAGCAAAAGGGAATCCAAAATATAAAACTTTATGTCACAAACTGTCAAGTTGACATCTGATCAAATATATTCTCTCACCTGAACTGCTAGCTGAAGGAGGCTTCGTAGCCACAAAGGATATACTCTCTGATACATGGGCCAGGCATTCCCTCCTACTCAAAGCTGCAAGTTCCTTCAAAGGCATCACAACCTCGACAGGATCAGTTCGGAATCTAATTCCTTCTTGGGGAGCTGTCATCACTATTTTTCCTGAAAATATAAAAAACACTCATATAAGCAACCCATTGCAGCGACAACAGTACTGTATTTACAATATAGTAGGCTAAAATTTAATAATACAGTAACAGTGGCATAGTAAAAGTAACACATAACATGATGCACACAGAGATGGGCTAAATTTACCTTTATTCTCGTTCAGACCTAACTTTGCATTGTGGTCAATGCCATTGTTTGGGTTTTCACCTTTCAAGGGACCACAATATCTAGTACTTGAAGCTTCAAGTTCCTTCAAAGGCATTACAACCTCTACAGGATCAGCTCGGAAGCTAATTCCTTCTTGGGGAGCTGACACAACTTCTTTTCCTGAAAATATGAAAAGGCACATGCAAGCAACCCATTGCAGCAATTTAATAATACAGTAACATTGGCATATTAACAGTAACACATAACATCAGTGATGCACACAGAGGGGGGCTAAATTTACCTTTTTTCTCCTTCAGTCCCAACTTTGCTTCCTGATTAAACCCACGAATGCCATTGTTTGGGTTTTCATCTTTCAAGAAATCAGAATGTGTTGTCCATGAAGCTTCAAGTTCCTTTGAAGGAATTACAGCCTCTACCGAATCAGCTTGGAAGCTAATTCCTTCTTGGGGATCTGACACAACTTTTCCTGAAAATATAAAAAAGCACATATCAGCAACCCATTGCAGCAACAACAGAACTGTATTTACAATATAGTAGGCTAAAATTTAATAGTACAGTAACAGTGGCATAGTAATAGTAACACATAACATCAGTGATGCAGACAGAGATGAGCTAAATTTACCTTTTTTCTCCTTCAGTCCCAACTTTGCTACCTGGTTAAACCCACCATCAACGCCATTGCTTGAGTTTTCATCTTGCAAGGAACCAGAGTATCTCGTATTGGTCTGAGGAACTACAAAGCATGAACTAGGATTAGTATTTACAGCAGAAGCAACTGAATTTTGAGGATTATCTTCTGCTGCTACAGTGTCTGTTAAGTTTTCTAATGTAGATTGATAACTTGACTTAGCATTTACAGCAGGAGCACCTCGTTTTCCAGGTCTATCTTCTGCTCCTGTAGTGTTTGTTAATCTTTCTGGTGCAGATTGCTTAGAAGGGGCTCTCAGGCCTTTGTTCGGGGTTTCATCTTTCAAGGAACCAGAATATCTTGTGTTGATCCGAGGAACTACAAAGCATGAACTAGGCTTAGTATTTACAGCAGAAGCAATTGAATTTTGAGGACTATATTCTTCTGCTACAGTGTCTGTTAATCTTTCCAATGTAGATTGATAACTTGGCTTAGCATTTATAGCGGGAGCAGCTCGTTTTCTAGGTCTATCTTCTGCTTCTGTAGTGTTTGTTAATCTTTCTGGTGCAGATCGCTGCTTAGAAGGGGCACTCAGATTGGTTTCCACATCATTTATTGATGTTGACTTTAGAACAGGCTGTCGTTGAGGGGCCGTACATGACTGCATATTGCAAAGTGCATGATGTTTCAGACCCCCTGGAAGTACTGTGAGATTTGTATTCTGTATCGATGAGAAACACCTTGGAGAGACAGGTTTTGGCACCATATTTTTCTTCTTGGAAGTAGAAGGCAATGAACCAGATGGATCATTTGAAGATCCTGAACGACGGGTTGAAACCTGCATTACTCCTTTGGTTCCAGATGTTAAGTTGATGACTTCATCAGAAGAAAGAAATTTTACTTTCATTTTAGCATTATTAACTTGCTGTGCTTTAGAAGAAGACTGCATCCTTGTATTTCAGGGAAATATGGTGGAACTCACAGAATGCACAGAACTAGAATCTAGATTTTCTTGATTGATCATGAGATTTAAGTCAGTAGTTACTCGTCGTATATTTATGCATGAAATCCTGATGAACTATCTTATTAATCCATGAGCATGCTTCAGAAAACCATCGTATTACACTTTTGGAACCCCTCCACTTGCAAATGTTTGCATGCAGTATCTGTATACAAAGAAGAAATTTGTCAAATCAGGTATTCAAAAGAAACAAAAACCATGGGATCATAGAAGTCTAATACATGGAAAAGGGGCACAGGAACCCTTGAGAAAATGCTGTTTTTAACTCTGGTTACACTAGCAATTCAATTTTTCAAAACTAATAATTTGACACTAAAATAAGGGAATTCTAGGGCCTGGTTTTGTACAACCAGGTATAATAAATGCCACAAAAGACAAAAAAAAAAAAAATCAGGGAAAAGGTGGTCAAATCTCAAACACATAACCAAGAGTGACAGAAATGTCATGCATTTATTAATAATCAAGGAACAATTTTTTTAAATATATAAAAATTCTCCTTATCACTTGGTTGGCTATCTTAAAGAGACTCAATACTCTTTATAAATTGAAGAAACAGCTTGTTGTTAATAATTCAGTTTGCAGAATATGCAATAATGCAGAGAAAGAGAGGGATCACCTTTTTTTTCAGTTTTGAAGCATCAAAGAAAATCTATACCAGGATTTTTACAATGTTTAATCTCAATAGAGAACGCAGATCTTGGAGTGACGAATTAGAATGGATTTCTTTGTTTGGAAAGAAAAGGATAAATGACATATGGAGATTGGTTTGGACTGCTCCTGTATATCAGATTTGGAAATCAAGGAAATCTCTTGTCTATGATCAAATAGCATCCAATCCTGAAGCTATAATCTGTAAAGTTCATAAGGAGATTCAAGCTATTATCAGCAGATGCTAGAAAGGTCTTTTGTTTTGCTGTTGTAATGCTGTCGTTTTAGCCTTTGGCTTGGTCCTTAGGTTGTTCTTTTCATTGTACTCTTATTAGTTTTCCCAAGATAATATATTCTCTTACCATTCTTGAAAAAAAAATAATAACGAAACTGTGAAAAAAAATACCCCTTCAAATATACGAAATGTCACAGCAAATATTTTATATGTACAAATATGTTACGCAAGAACAACATCTACATAGAACTACAAGTCCACTAAATAAAACGAACCACGCACTATAAACATTGAGGGCAAATAAAAAAATTCCATTGGGTTCTGGAAAAAAGAAATTAAAATCAGAAAATATAACTGAATTATTTATCTGCCTTTTCAAGCTTTTTTACAAACTAAGCTATTCAAACCCCTAGTCTACAAAATTTATTCATTAACAACCATATACTCTGGGGAAACTGTTTCCTTTCAGATAAACTACACTTTCACACTCAAAAGAGATTATCAAAACTTCAGCGGAACTCAGCAATATTTGGGCAGCCTGAGGGAGGTCAATGATATTTAATAGCAATAGAAGAGATCACCAAACTTTCCCAGTTTCCTGGACCAACCTTTGCTTTCAAACATATATCCTATTTCTCAATCATAAACTAATATTAAGTTTGAAAAGTGGACAGTAAGGATTATAGAATTCTTTAGTTGATAGAAAACGCACCTGAAAGATTAATTCTCAACACCTAAATTTGACTTCTGAAAGTTAGGTGGTTCAGAAGATGTTTTGGTTGGGCTTGCATGAAAATTCACAACAACTTCAAAAATTACAATATAATATATGATTACTTTCCTCTTGAAACCTTTATACGTATTGTTCAAGAAACAGTGCAACACAAAATAAGTACAAGTATACATAGACAGAGATAGTAGAGTCAATTAGGTAGCAAATTTATGGAATGACATTTTTTATGGGATACAAATTCACAACATACATATGAAAGTAAAGATTTGTACAATTATTTGTATATGCATCCAAATTATTAAAGTGATCTGTAAGTAATTCTAAGAATAGGTTACAAACCAACTAGAATCCATCATGCTTTTTAGTAACAAGTTGTCTCCCAGATAAGTTTAATACATGTCGTAGATCCTGTTGTAAAATCTATTTCTATTAATACCTCTTTTTTGTAAAAAAAAACAAACAAAGAAGAAATGGTTCCAACAAACAATAAAGATTTGGCAAAACACAGTGCAATCTAGTCAAACTTTAGAAATATATATTTTTTAAAAATGTTTCATTTTCTGATAAGTAAAGCACCAAAAAATTTAAAAAGACAGGAAACAATAGAATAGACTGAAATCGGGAAGCAAATACAGACATTTGATGGCTAAATTTTATGTGAACAAGAAAACAGGAAAAAATGAGCTTTCTATAAAAGGGAGAAACAGCCTACTGAGGCCATTATTTGGTACCTTCATTTCAGCATCAGGGATGCATCAGTACAGCAGAAAAAAGGAGCTAATAAGTTGCACACATGCTGCTATGACACAAACACGTCTCCAACAGGTTGTCCACATATATGAAGGTACAAGAATCTGCTTTTCCCATTGTTTTACATAGATATTGACATTCTAGGTACAAGGATCTTGCAGAACTGTGACAGAGAGGGGCAATGATTTGTCCCACTATAATACATGTAATGTATTTTAAACTATATATATGGTAAGCTATGGATGCCTCAGGTAAAAATAGTAATCACATTATTGAGGCATAGTTTCTTGGTATGATGACATCAGCTATAAATTCATCGAACCATTATTAGAAAAATATTATGGCTTCAGACACTACCATGAAGAGTCAAATTCAATGAATATGACCATTAATCAAGAATGAGATAATATTGTTTAAACTGTCAGATTTCAAGCCCATTATTACAAATTTAAATATGATAGTAATGCACTGTTTTATGTTATTACCAAGAAAACATGAGGGGCAAAATAAAATATTGCAATCTATCAATCGCCTAAATTCTTCTAAAATTAAAATATTGGCTAAATTAAGATTTGGAAGGGAGTCCACATCGCAAAGCAGTAAAAACTTCAAATTGAAAAGATTATCACATAAATCCAAGAAAAAATTGAGCATACACGTGGGAAAAGAGGGAACTGGCTTTCATGTTTCATCTTTTTTTATTTCCCAGACCAGATAATGATAGGAACATTTATTGATTGTGTAGGGGCTCAATGAGCATAATATAGTGCGTTTGTGTACAAAATCTATATAGTTATTCGCGAGGAAACGTGATCTAGAATAAATTACAATTATTGACTGCTAAATTAATGAAGGGAACAAATATTTTGAAAGCATCTGCAAAATGTTGGTGTCCAAAGTGTTTACCATACATCTTTGAGATTAATTATGCATTTAAGGAGTCCACAAAATGAAGTCCGTGCTACAAAAGGAAAAGGTATCCACCAGTGATGGCAGGGCTTTCCTTTGATACATGTGAAAGTATACAAATGAAAACATTTAATTCTCAAACAATATTAAGAAACGACACAGAAAATAGTAGACATTTAGATGCTGCAGGCATGAGTAGATTCAGAAAACATTTCCAAATTTATTTAGCCCAGTGAGAAGTAAAATAAAAGAACTTACTGCCCAAAATTCCCCCTCTATCATTTTTGACTGTCATCATATCTAAGTACCCCAAAATCTCAGCAAATTGAGCGCGTAGGTCTGGAAACATATCTTGCCAGAGTCGATGCAAAGACCATAAAAATGAAATATATAAGCATTCATGTCCTATTACTGACCAAAAAACATTGCACAAAATTAATGGAGAGAGAAAATGAGAAATTAAGAGAATGGGAGATATATTGGGTAGGTTTATCTTGTCTTAGAAAAAATGCTGCCTAAGTTTAGACACTGTTCTTGTGGTTTACACACATAGCTGCATCCTCCATAGTGAGGGACAGGATTCAAGCCTTTCAATCCAGCAACCAACAGCCCAAAGGGCGTTTTAGGCTGTGGGTAAGTTTAATCATCTTTGACTAGCCATAACTAGCCTGCCTAACAGATAGGAAGTCTTCTATAGATCCTGGTATTAGATCAATGTTGCAGGATTTGTCTAAAGTTGCTCACTTCAGTCTTATTGCATTTTGCAAACAGATACACAATTACAAACTATGAATATGAGGGCATGAACAACTAATGGTAAAGAATTATCTGGAACTCAAAATCAAATTTTATCAACATAAATTTGTATGTTTTCAATATCTGACAATCGAAAAATGCTTCAACACCCCCTTACTTAATACTAGTTCTCAGATATGAGTTGAGTGTTTGCAATAATCAATTAGCAAGCTTGTGCATTACCTCCAAATAATAACATGACATTCAGATTACACAATTCACCACCTAAATTGAAAAATAAATGCTCATATGGTGATCAACTAAAGGAAAGAAGTTACAATAATAATGTTCAATGCAAACCAGACAAGAACTCAAAGAAATGAAGATATTAAAGTTAGAAAGTGAATGGTGAAATTTGTTGATTTAGATGAATAACGATTCTCAATCTACAAAAGAGATATTGGCCAGTAACAAAATAGAAAACATGATCTGTGTAGACAATGATGGATTAAAAAAATTCATTTAATTGATTCAATCGATAGAAGGGCATTTTGAGTTAATTTGAGCTAAGCTCAATATAGGCAAAACCAAAGGCTATGACAGCTCAAAAAACACGGTATCTCTTTCTTTCACCCATAACACAGAAGCATGAAATATTGAGGACTAGTGCTCTCACAGATTACTGCAACCCAATAAAATGCTACAGGTTCTATTTTATCAAGTTAGTATTTCACATGCTTCCATCAACCAACAAATTTTTCAGTGTCTGCAGATAAGATAAATGATCCTTGCAACTGAGATGATGCTTCATGTATTTTAATATATATATATATATGGAAACAAAAATTGAAAAATTTACAAGTCCCTCTGAACTTCTTTAAATAAGACATAAACCCAACAGTGTTAAATGCTTTGGCATCATTTTGATCCTACCAATTATTATTTGACATTTCCTTTTCAAGTTTCTAGTCATTAGCTCACAAGATTGAAGATCCACTTGGGATTTTAGCCCTTCTTCCATTCTGGATAATTAATACCAACCACTTGTGAGAGGAGAAACCATTAAGGAGTATCTCCCTCCCTTTTCACAGGCATCTCTATCTGTCTTTCTCTCTAGAAACATATCTAACATTCTCTACATGGTATCAGAGCCCTAGTGTTTCATTATTCTTCTCCTCCTCCTCCTTCTTCAGCAATCTTTCCTCATCAAACAATCATCAATAGAAGCTAGAGATTGATCTGCCAGAACCCAAGACAACTAGAGGAGCAGGTGCTGACAACAGCCCGGTAGAGTTAGAAGGGAAAAATGGTTCCTAAAATATATGTTTCATTCTAGAGTAAGGCAAAGACGTTATTTTGAGGGTTTGAAGCCCAAAGAAGGCCATAAACCCTAATTTCTATGATATGAGCAAACTTACCTAGCTCCTCTTTCCTGTCATTTTCAGGACTGCAGACTCCTATTGGATTGTTTATTTCTCTGGAGGTGATTTGATGTTAGAAAGGTTCCGACTGTTGGTTTTTCTATTGGTTCCTAGTAGCTATTAAAAAGGCTAGATGTGTTCAGTTGTGGTTCTTGAAGCTTTTCTGTGCTTTACTGTTAGGCTTGTTGCAGTAAATTGTTGGTTGTTTACTTGGATTGCTCTAAGTTTCTAGTTGGTTGCTCTAGGCTACAGTGAGCTTCTGTGAATGCTGGGTCTTTATGATCTAGTGTTTCTGTTGCGCAAAATTTTTTGGCCTGTTTTGGTGCAAATTTTCTGAGTTTGTGTGACAATGAAATTGTCCAATGACTCTCGAGTTAACAAGCTCTAGAACTGCTGTAAATCCCCCTTATAAGCATCCTTTCATATGATTCCAATTAAGTTAAATGGAGGGCATTATATTTTTGTGGGCGGCAATGCCACTTATTGCAAGAGGAATGTTTAAAAGTATATTGTGGAATAGCATGGAAACATAGATTAGTTATCATGTTATGTTGACAAAGTCTCTGAAATTGGTTTGTGAAAATATTGAGTACTGTATTCAGGCATTAACAATATTACTCTGATTTATCAGGCATACAATCCTATTTTAAGATGGTGCAGGAGGCTAAGAGTTTAGAAGACACTTATTTTGAGATATGTGGGACGTTTGATGAATTGAATATGTTTCACAGCCTATTTATACTGATGTCTAAAAAATAATAAAGCAACATGATGTTTTTTTAAGTCGTATAGGGGAACTGGATATGAGCCCATTCTACTCAATTTCTTGAAAACTTGGAAGTTTCTTCTTTAATTGAGGTTTTCTTGTCTTTGAAGAGAGCAATCCTTCAAAACAGAATGCATCTAAATCAGGAAATCAGCACAGGAGATCAATATTCAACACTGGAAGCAGTGGTTGTGATGGTACTGCAGGTAAAGGAGGATGTTCGGAGGCGAGGGAGGATATAGTACGCTTAGTGTTGGTTGTAGTATTGGTCATGATTTTGGAGATCACAGCTTTAATGGCAAGGAGGAAATTGTGGAGACCATGCATGCACTAATTGTGGCTGCAAAAGTTCAATCATACTTACAAGAATCTTCAAGGCCACAGTGCAGTACATGGGAGGTGAGGGATAATCTCATGTTACTACTCGAACATCAATGGAGGGACTTAATAAAGGCCAAATGATTATATCTAAGGAGTACTCTAGACTGTTAACTCAGTCTCCCATCATCTTTCCCCGCTACTCTTGAGAAGTCAAGTAATTATGCTCTAGCATGCATTTTATCCTCTTCTAGACAATGGATTTTTCATTCTAGTCTCAGATCATATGACTGGATCTCCTAGGTTACCTCCTGAAGTTAAACCAGTGTTCTATTCTTCTGGTGTGATCCTGGATGGTACAATTGTCAACGAAACAGCAAACAGCAAAGCAAAAGATTTCTTTCCTTACTTCAGCCCACATTTATTTCCTTATTTTTCAATTCATTATTTTATACAGTTAGCATATATTTAGTTTACATGTATAGGGCTTGACAGATTATAGTTTACATGTATAGGGCTAGAATCATGCTAGACCTGATTTACTTTCCATGTATAGCATTCTTGTAAAGTCTATATATAATATACAGAACTCAAGGCCAAATCATTCGGCCATTCACACAATACTTTGACATGGTATCAGAGCCAGCCGACTGCTAAGTTTTTTTTACCCCTTCGAATTTTTTTATCTTCTCGGTTTCGTGGCTGTTGTGGGTTTTTTTTTTTTTTTTCTCTCCTGGAATTTTTTTGTTCTCTGTCCTTTCGGTACTTCTGTGGCTGAGTTGCTGTCGGAAAAGCAGGTTTTCTGGTTTGCCATTTATTTTAGTGCAGGCAACATCTTTCTGTTGCTGTTCCTGGTGCTTCTCTGTCTCGGCACAGCAGGCTTCTGTCCTTGTGATTCTCGCCAAGCAGGCAACAGCTTTCTGTTGCTGTTTCTGGTTCTTCACTCTCTTGGCACATCAGGTTTCTGTCCTTGTGATTCTCGGCACAGCAGGTTTCTTGGTTCAAGATTTATTCTTTTAAGTGCAGGAAGGTTGGTCCTGGTTCTCTCTGTTGCTGTTTCTAGTGATTCTCTGTCCTTGTGATTCTCGGCACAGCAGTTTTTTTTGGTTCAAGATTTATTTTTTAGTGCAGGCAAGTTGTTCTTGGTTTTCTTTGTACCTGCGTTGTTTATTTTTTGGGCTTCTAAATTTTCTGTTGGTCTTTTTCTTTTGGCAGTCTGTTTTTTTTTGGGCTTCTCGATTTTCTCCTTTATTTAGCATGGACTCCGCACCTGTGTGTGCCACATTTACGGGCAACAATTATTCTATGTGGGCTTTTCAATTTGAACTTTTTTCGAAGGGAAAAGATCTTTGGGGTCATATTGATGGCACGGATTGTGCACCCAATCCGGCTTGTCTTTCATGGGCTGTGCTTGGTGCCAAGGATTCAGCGGCTTGTCCTCCATGGGCTGTGTTTGATGCTCGGATTATGTCTTGGCTTCTTGGCTCGATTGAGCCACATATTGTCCCCAACTTGCGACCTTATTGCACCGCTCAATCCATGTGGACTTATTTAAAAACTATATATCATCAAGATAATGGTGTCCGTCGTTTCCAGCTAGAGCATGCAATTGCCATGTTTCAACATTACAATCGTTCCATCCAAGAATATTATTCATGGTTTCTGACTATTTGGAACGAATATTCTGATCTAGTTACTGCGGATGTTCCTGTTGCCTCTCTTCCCATTATTCAACGTCTTCACGAGACTAGTCGTTGTGATCAATTTCTTATGAAACTCCACCCCGATTATGAATTTGTTCGCTCGTCTCTGTTGAATCGCTCTCCTGTTCCTTCACTTGATGTTTGTTTTGGTGAGTTACTTCGTGAAGAACAACGGCTTAGTACTCAAGTTACTAGCACAATCTCATGGTAGTTCAGGGTTTTTCCCTATGGCTTATGCTGCTCAACGACAAGGACCGCCAGCGCATTCTAGCACCTTGCAGTGCTTTTGCTGCAAAGAATTTGGGCATATCTCTGCTAACTATTCCAAGAAATTCTGCTCTTATTGCAAGAAGGATCACATTATCAAAGGCTGTCGCATCCACCCACAGAATCGTCAAGCCTAGGCATTACAAACTTCTGTAAGTGTACCCCCCGCAGTGATTTTTGCGGCCCCTGGCTCTTTCAGGTGGCTCCTTTGTTCCTACACCTCCTACAGCGAATTATTGCACACCCAAAATGGTGCAACAGATGCTAATTTCGGCATTATCAGCAATGGGGCTCTGAGGTAACAATTTTACTCAACTATGGTATGTGGACTCGGGTGCCTGTAATCACATGATGAATAATCCCACTACACTACTGTGTCATGTTCGGCCCTACGCTGGTCAATCTGCTATTTAGACTGCCAATGGCAGTTCTTTGCCAATAGCTTCTGTTGGAGATGCCTCTTCTAAGTTCACTGATATGTTTCTTGCTCCTCAGCTTTCCACGAATCTTATTTCTGTTGGTCAATTAGTTGATAACAATTGTGCTGTTAATTTTTCTAGTAATGGTTGTGTTGTGCAGGATTAGGTAACAGGGGAGCCGATCGCAAAGGGACCTAAAGTGGGGCACTTGTTTCCACTAGTTTTGCCTGTTCCAGCACGTTCTCCAGTTTCTTTTATTAAGTCTTTTGCTTGTAAAAATGTTTCAAATCTTAGTATGGGGTGGCATCGTCGTTTAGGTCATCCCAAAACTCAAATCTTATCTCATGTATTGAACTCTGGTTTACTTGGTAATAAAGAACGTTCTTCTTTATCTCTGGAGTATGCATCTTGCAAACTTGGTAAAAGCAAAACTCTTCCCTTCCCTTTGCATGCTAGTAGAGCTTCTCAGTGCTTTGATCTTATCCATAGTGATGTTTGGGAACCTTCCCCAGTTAGTTCACATGAAAAATTTAAATGCTATGAAACTTTCATTGATGATCATAGCAGATTTACTTGGGTCTACTTTCTTCGCTCTAAATCAAAGGTTTTTCGTACTTTACTGAGTTTTTAGCGTATGTTGACAATCAATTTTCTGCTTCTATTAAGACATTACACACAAATTTTGGTGGGGAATACGTGTCTACTAAGTTTCAGGCATTTTTGGCTTCTAAAGGTATTATTCATTAACGTTCATGTCCTGCTACTCCCCAACAGGATGGAGTAGCCGAATGGAAAATCGTCATCTCCTAGATGTGGTACGTACTCTCTTGCTAGAATCCTCTATTCCATCCTTGTTCTGACTTGAGGCTCTGAAAACACTACTTACTTGATTAATCGTTTACCTTCTCAAGTCCTGCTCATGGAGTCCCTAGTTACGATAACCTCTGTACCTTTGGTTGTGAATGTGAGGGACATAAATTATCTGCTCAATCTGTTTGATGTGCATTCTTGGGATATAATGTGTGTCAAAAGGGATTTTTTTTGTTAGGATCCTACATTACATCGTACACGCATTTCTAGGAATGTTATTTTCTTTGAAAATTAACATTTCTTTCCTATGTCCTCTGTACCCTCCTCTTCGACTGTGATTCTCCCCTCCTTTGAGGAGTAGTTCTCGGATCCCATCAAGTCAATTCTCGTTTTAAATCAGGTATTGTGTATACGCGACGCTCCTGCCCACACTATCTTCTGGTAGCTCATCCGATATTTGATCCTACCACACTCCAAATTCAGTCAATTGTAGCACCTCCAGAGCCTTTGGTACGTCGCTCTTCTCAAGTGTCCGTACCCTCGGATAGGTATGGGTTTCCCTCTTCAAGTTCTGGCAATTATGTTTCAGCTCTTACTGCTGCATTGTCCAATTTAGATATTCCCACATCCTATTCACATGCTGCCAAGCATGATTGTTGGCAACAAGCTATGCAGGAAGAAATTGCCACTCTAGAGGCCAATCACACCTAGACAGTGAGCCTTGTCCTCCCACCATTGTTCCTTTGGGTTGTAAATGGGTTTACTCAGTCAAGGTCCGATTTGATGGAAATCTGGATCGTTACAAAGATCACCTTGTTGCACTTGAAAATAATCAGGAATATAGTGTCAATTATGAAGAGACCTTTGCTCCTGTGGCTAAGATGACTATTGTTCATACGATTCTGGCTATTGCTGCTTCTAGTGATTGGCCACTACAACAAATGGATGTCAAGAATGCTTTTGTTCATGGGGATCTTAAAGAGTATATTTATATGAAGCCACCCCCAAACTTGTTTCCTTCTCCGACTTCACACGTGTGTAAGTTTCGTCACTCTCTTTATGTTCTCAAACAAGCTCCAAGGGTTTGGTTTGATAAATTCCACACCACTTTATTAGAATATTCATTCAAGCAGAGCAAGTATGACACTTCATTGTTTCTTCAAAAATCAAACATGGGTATTGTTGTTCTTTTGGTTTATGTTGATGATATTGTGATTACTGGTTCCGATTCTGCTTTACTTCAGCTCAAGACTTATCTCTTAGAGTCCTTTCATATGAAAGATCTTGGGTCTCTCACATATTTTCTTGGTCTTGAGGTGAATCGTAGTCCCTCAGGTATTTCACTCAATCAACATAAGTATGCTAGTGACTTGGTGGCCACAACTGGCCTTCAAAAGGGTACTTCTGTTGGTACTCCCACGAAATTAAATGTCAAGCTTCGCAAAGAGGTGGGTGACTTACTTGCTGATCCTAGTTTATACCGGAAGTTGGTGGGTAGTCTTGTCTATCTCACCATTACTAGACCAAACATTTCTTTTGTTGTAAAGCACGTCAGCCAGTTTCTTCAGACTCCTCTTCATCTTCATTTGGCAGCTGTCCGTGGGATCATACGCTATGTTCACGGCACTTCTACCCGTGGTTTATTCTTCCCTACAAAAAATTCTACTCGCCTTGCTGCTTATAGCGATGCTAATTGGGCTGGTTGTGCGGACACACGTCGCTCCATCACTGGTTGGTATGTGTTCTTAGCTGATGCATTGATCTCTTGGAAGAGTAAAAAGCAAGACAGAGTTTTTTAGTCATTGACGGAATCTGAATACCGGGCAATGTCTCTTGTTTGTTTTGAAATTATTTGGCTTCAAGGTTTGCTTGCTAAGCTAGATTTTTCTTAGACCGATCCTACAACTCTACATGCCGATAATACGAGTGCTATCCAAATCACGGCCAATCCCGTCTATCATGAGCGCACGAAGCATATTGAAGTCGATTGCCACTCTATCCATGAAGCATTTGAAGCTTGTGTTAACACTCTTATGCACATTTCCACTAAATTACAAATTGCGGATATCTTCACCAAGGCTCTCACTGGTAATCGAAATTGCTTCCTAAGTAGCTTGATGCTTGTTGATCAACCCGCATCAATTTGGGGGGGGCTGTCAACGGAACAGCAAACAGCAAAGCAAAAGATTTCTTTCCTTACTTCAGCCCACAATTATTTCCTTATTTTTCAATTCATTATTTTGTACAGTTAGCATATATTTAGTTTACATGTATAGGGCTTGACAGATTATAGTTTACATGTATAAGGCTAGAATCATGCTCGACCTTATTTACTTTCCATGTATAGTATTCTTGTAAAGTCTATATATAATATACAGAACTCAAGGCCAAATCATTCGGCCATTCACACAATACTTTGACAACAATATCCCTAATTTCAAGTATTGGTACTGATAACCCCTATTCCACTATTTTTTTATCGTTAGTTCTTGTTGTTCCTTTCCTTTAACTTATTTCTATTGGTTATTTGTGCCAATCTCACAATTGTTCAATTACATTTTATCCTCCCTGCATTGTCCAAAATTTCAAGATGAAGAAGCTGATTGGTAGCAAGCACGGATCAAGTGGCTTATATTAGTTAGATGGTGATCTTCGGTACTCATTTTCAAGCATCCCCGCAACCTACTCCACGTGTCACCTTGGTCATTCATCATTAGAGAGGTTAAAGTTATTGGTCCCACCATTGAATTCCATGATATTCATTCAACCGTGAAGCTTGTTGATTGATTAAACACCATATAATGTTTATCCTCAAGTCCTTAATAGAGTTGGCAGTTCTTTATATCAATGCATTCATCAGTATGAGGGCCCTCTTAAGCTACTTCTCATGGTGGATTCAACTAGGGATGTTCCTCAACAAAGACAATTTTGAGTTGTTTTTTATTTTCAAATCTTATGTACCCAGATTTACATTCAATTTGGTGTTAAGATTCATATTCTCTTGTTTGATAATGCCTTGGAATAATTTTATGCTCCATATAATAGTTTATGGCATCTCAAGCCATACATCATTATTCATCTTATATCTCAAAACCACAAAAAAATCAAGTAGTAGCACACAATGATCCCCAATTAATGGAGCTTGCTCGCACTCCAATGTTTCAAATGTCCATGCCAAAAAAATGTATCAGGCTGATGCTATTCTTACTGTTTGTTATCTTATTGATTGCCAACTTTTTATTCTTCATAATCAGAATCCTTTTTCTACATTATTTACATCTAATCATTCAATTGCATTCATTTGGATGTATATTTATAATCTGACATAAGTATATGTAAACTTGATCCTAGATCCCTCAATTGTGTGTTTTTGGGTTATTCTCATAGTCAAGAAAGGTATTGTTGTTTTCTTTGTTTGCCTTCTCATCACCAGCTCAATACATCACATTCTTTGAATCATATCCTTGCTTCTCCAATGAGTCCCCACTCTAGTCTTCATTTTCTCCTATCCCTATTCCTTGCATCATATCATGTGCGTAGAAACCTTACAGGAGGTCACATCAATTCATGCCTTCACCAAAAGTCGATTTTTCTAGTGATTTACCCCTAGCTGAGTTTTCTACTGAGCCTCTTCCAAGTAATATTATTTCTTTTACTAGCACTAGTGACCTAGATCTTCTAATAACTCTTTGGAAAGGAACTAGGTCCTATACCTTCCATGTTATTAAAAGATTTATTAGCTTTTTTTTTTTGGGTAAAAAACAACTTTTATTGGCTATTCATTGACGTTACTAGTTACTGTAGTTATTTAGTATTATTGTTGTGTTTGAAAGCAAGAGTTAGTGCGGGAGATAGTAAAGGTAATATGGTTGTTGTCATGTACTTGCATATATTATTAATAGAGGAAGAGATCTATCACTATGATGTGGTCTTCCATTTTACCCATCAACATTGGATTCTAGTCCGAGGATGTGCTAACGAATGGGAAATTAGTTGCATGGCAATCCCCTAAACAAGATAGTTAAAGGGGTGGAATAGACTTGAGAAAATACAAAAGATGGAAAATGCAGAGTCGCCATCTTTATTATTTTCTTTTTTTTAAGGAAAATAAAGGGAAAATCCTAAGAGGTTTACGATACAGAGAACGAGGGTTCAGGATTACATTTGTGTGTAGGGAAGGTGGTAGACTAACCATTCTAAAGGGGATTATCCAACCAACACCCGTTTTAAGAACAGTTACCACTGTGTGTGTCCTAACTAAAAATAAAAGAAAGAAGAGAAAGAAAGTTTCCCTTTTGGGTCATTTGGTGAAGTACCACTGTCCAAGAGTCCAAACAATAGGGTTAAAAAAAAACCCTAACATGCTCTTGCTTGAAAAGGTGAATTGGCCTCAAAATATTCTAAATTTTGAAAACATGAGATAAAATGAAAGAAATCAATGGAAAAGATTTTGATTGATTGCCTTTAGATTCAAAGATGACTCTTTCCTTTGAAATTAAAATTAGTCAAAACTCTATCAAAATATCTAATTTCAATCATGGAATGGATGAGATGGATGAGATTTTTAATTGAATTTTGAATTGACCAAGATTTGTGGTCCCATTCCTTCTAGTTGAAATTAGAGAATTCAATGCTAGTAGAGTAAGAAATCCTCTAATTGACATCGGGTCTTAATGGAGAGTTGAAATAAATCAGTCATTAATGAATTTGCAAAGTCCTCGAATTGGCAATCAAGATTTGAATGTGGTTGAAGTCAACCATAAATGAATGGTTTGACAATCCCTTGATTGAGCCAACTCTGGAAGATTTGGAAATAAAAAATCCTAATTAACAATCAGAGTTTTAATGTTCTGATTGAGTCGACTCTTACTTGAAGATTTGGAAAAAAAAAAACAAATCTAATTGTCAGTTAGAGTTTAATGCTTTGGATTGAGTCAACTCTTAATTGAAGACTTGGAAATCTCTATTGCTAATTAGGTTCTAATGTTCTAATTGAGCCAACGATATATTGACAATTCTTGAAAATCTCTAATTGTAAATCAGAGTTTAACTGATAGGATGGAGCCAACTCTTAATTGAATTTGAAAATCCTTGATTGACCATCAGGGTTTTAATGCCAAGAAAGAGTCAACTCTCAATTAAGGATTCGAAAATTCTTGATTGACAATTAGGGTTTTAATGCTAGGATAGAGTCAACTCTTGATTGGGGATTTGAAAATCCCTTATTAACAATCAGGATTTTAATGCTAAGATAGAGTCAACTCTTGATTAAGGATTTGAAAATTCCTGATGGACAATTAGGGTTTTAATGCTATAATAGAGTCAACTCATGATTGGGGATTTTAAAAAATCACTAATTGCCAATTAGAGTTTAATGCTCAAGATTAAGTCAACTCTTTGATTAAAGATTTTGAAATCTTCAATTATCAATCAGGCTTCAAATACTTTGATTGGATAAAGTATCTTGGACTAAGGCATTCACCATTTAAGAAAAATATTTTGATTTTTTGAAAAAAAAAAAAAAAAGAGTTTCCATTTTGAGGAAAGATGTTTTGACAAAGAAGGAAGATTTTTGAAAAATTACTAAACTCATCATCGGCATTTAAGGAAAAGAATTTTGAATGGACTCTTTAAAAAAGGAAGGTTTTTGAAAGAAGGGAATTCCAAACCTGCCCTTGACTTCTCAATCCTGTGGTGCAAGCGCCAACTCCCATTAGACCATATGGGCTTAATGGAGAGCGCTTGTCCCATGCCTAGGGTTGAAAAGGGAGAGGACCCATACGGTGAAGACTCCCCTATCATCCTATTATTAGCCAAGTTGGGAGGCCCTGAACAAAGTTCAAAGACATGACAAAGGACACATTAGGGACCAAAAGCAAAAGGGAGTGTTTGAAAACGTGCACTAATAATATGGCAATTTAATAACGCTGCATACACATGTAAACAATAAATAACTAACACCAAAGAATATTAGCACAAGCATGAACAACTTGAATTCAGTATACCTTGTATTTGCAATAAACCCGCATGCTATCAACGAAACCATTTCCATCATGATAATAACTTTCAATAAAATATTGCACACACCATGGAGCTTTCAACATACTCATGCAAGCCATCCTTATTCATCAAAAGGAAGGCTACAACCCCCTTTATTTCATGCAATCTCAAAGCTCAAAGAGAAATCCTCAACCAAGCTCATTTGAGCAAAACATAAGGAGTTTAAAAATCTATTACACCAAGGGAGGGCTTAAATGGATAAAACCAAGATAAGAATTATCATTCATTCGAGCATTCATTCAAATCCCAAAAGATAACTCAATTTCACTTGCAACATGTGTCAATAGTACATCTAAGAGAATACAATGGAACATTATAATAATGAAAAAGAAAGCATGAGTAAGCATGAGTGATATGGGGGGTTAAACACAATCAAAACCAAGAAGAATAAAAAAGGAAAACAAAAACCTCAGCTTACCACATATTCCAAGTACAGCCCCCCAATATTCAGCCTTATGCATGACTAGGGAACCCTAGCTGAAGCCCCAAATGTCTATTCTCTCAATCCATGCCCATGGGTTGCCCCTTTGCAACCAACCCCGCCCACAGCTGCAAGATTTTGAAGCTGTTCCCAGCTTGTGAACAATCCGAAGTCTCCCTTTCCTATTCATGTGATGCTAGGGTTTCAACCCCAGCCGCCACCTGCACTAGCACCTCCCAGCCCTAGCTGCTGCTGTCTACAACCCTATTCTTCAGCCCCTACACAGCAACACACACAGCCTAACCCTGTACTATCCCCTACACAGCAGCACATACTCAAGTTCTGGCCCTAAACCCCATTCTATTCTCTACACAGCAGCACAAACTCGAGTTCTATCTCCTACACAGCAGCACAAACTTGAGTTCCAGCCCTACACAGCAAAACAAACTTGAGTTCCAGCCCTACAAAGCAGCCCAAACTTGAGTTCCAGCCCTAACCCACATTCTATCCTCTACACAGCAGCACAAACTGCCCTAACCCATGCTCAAGCCTCCCTACATTCTAAGCTCACCAATAAAACAATAAAAGCATAAGAGAGTTGATGGAAAATACTAAATGAAAAGCTTAAACATGATTAAAATGCAAACCCTACATGTAAAAAGACCAACCTTCAGCAAACCCTAACCCTTTTCTCTTAGTTCCTCCTGCTTTGAGTGGGCAAACGTGTCTTGTTGCTCCTTCTCTCTTTGCTCTCCTCCTTCTTCTCCCTCCGTCTCTTCTTCTTTTCTTCTCTTTTTTTTCTTTTTCTTTTGGCCGCAGCCTCCCATCTTTTTAGGGTTTCCCCTTTTTCATCTTAAACTCTATGTGAACCTCAACCTCTTGCTCTTTTCTCTCCCTTCCCTTTTTTCCTCTCTCTCTCTTTTACGTAAACTCCCCTAGCCCCCTCTTTTCTCTCTCTTAACTCTTTTTTTTTTTTAGGCTCTCTTTCTTTTCTCTCTGGCTCTTTTTTTTTTAACTCCCTATCCTTTCTTTTAAAATGTTTTCTCTAGCTCCTTATCCTCTCTCAACAAGTAACCCCCCCCCCCCCCCCCTTCCTTTCTAGCTCTCCCTCCCTCCTATTTATAGGCAAGAAAGAGAAGCTTGGGTTTTCTTGAAAAATTAAAATGACAAGAATGTCCCAAGAGGCAATGTTTATTACAACCTTGCCCCTAGGGCTTAAAAAGAGCGCTCTTGGGCCCTTGGGGGGGCCCAATTGGGCTCCTTTAAGCTGCAAAGAGCCTCTTTGTAACTTTCAAAGAAGCCTAAAGAGACCCAAAGAAGCCCAAAAAGGTTCAGTAGGCCCAATAAAGCTGCAAAGATCTCTATGAAAGGCCTAAAGGGACCCTGGGAGGCCCCAAAAACCCTAAGAGGTCCTCTATGACCCCCAAAACAAAAATAAAACCCCATGAAGTCCCCCAAGGGGCCACTGAATTATAAATAAAGCCTCTAGAGGGACTTAGACCGCTCCTAAGTTCACTAACCAAAGCAAGAGAGCTCTGGGACAAAATGGGCAACGACATTACCCAATATTTTAAACATGGTACAATAACATGGTTCCAAGACCTAAACCCTAATTGCCACAGCCACTGTCAAACTAAAGCCTAAAACCCTAAATACACTACATGTCTACTATTGTGGAAGGATCATCCACACAACCAAAGACCAAAAACAACTTCAGGAGTTGCTGGAAAACACAATAGTTGCTGGAAAGATCCTAATGTCATTGCCATTTCAATATCTCAAGAACCCTTCAAATTTTGCAAAACCAACCCAACATACAGCCACATAACCTTCCGATCTATAATCCTATGAAATTTCATCGTTAGAGGGGGTCCCCTGTGCCCCCATTCTCAGGACAAAATCCATAAGCTCTGACCCCATGTGCTAGTGCATGAGACGTCACAAGGGTTTTGAGCATTGTTTTTACTCCGATTTCTTCCCAAATACCTTAAATACGCTCATAGTTCGTAATATCAAGTTCTTTATCATGTATTCATTCAAATATCCAACCCCTTTTGGTTGTCCACTCGTGGCACTTTGTTATGGTTGATTGGCACCATTAGAGTTGTGTGTTAGTTTCGTTTCTTGGGGAGTTTCTTGGGGTTGGGTTGGTGTTATGCTAGTTTGCTTCTGACTCGTTTGTGGTTGTTTCAGTTTTTCTCCTTGTTCACCGTTGACCTTATTCATTGTTGGTCTCTTTTTTGAGTGTTGGGATAGAGTTCACAAACGCCAAAAGTATATTGTTTGTTATGTGCTTTTGATTTGCTCATGTAGTCAAGGTCTTGTAGGTAGAGATGGAATCCACAGATCCTAAGAGTATGCTTCCCTATTCAGCATTTGTCTGGCCATTGGTGAACAATGTACTATAACTCTATTAGAAGAGTATTCAAGGTTCTTGAAGTATCAGGCATCCCAACAAGGATCTCATCACATTATATCTTTTGCTCAGAGAGGTAATCCTACAGTTTGTACGTCATTGGTATCTCTCTTGCTAGTCCTTAGGTTATTGATTCTACTATCATTGACCTAATGACATGTAACCAACTCTTTTCTGCCCTACAATTTTCTTAAAATCTACCTCAAATTTCCTAGGGTCCACTACTACAATTAAGGGGAAAGGAATAGTAAATTCTACCCCCTTAATCTCTCTTTCTTCTATTTTGTACATTCCTAAATTCCCTTTCAATCTCGTGTCTGTTACTAAGATAAGTCCTTGAATTGTTCAAAAATCTTCTATCCTAATTCTATTGCTACTTAGGATCTGAAGACGAAGAAGATGATTGGAATAGGATGTGATTTGTGAGGTAAATGGACTTAAAAACTTCAGGTTGTTGCAATATGCTATAGCTACCCAATTCAAATCTATTGTACAAGTTAAAAAAGTTAGTTCCTACTTTGAGTTCTATGTCTAAACTTAAAGAGGAGTCTTGTCAAGTAGGAGAGTGCCATCATGTTTCCTTCTCTTCCTGAGTCAATAAACGGCTATCGGCCCTTTCATGCTAGTCTATTATTAGGGTTGTAGTCATGCCACATCAAAGTTGGGATCCCGATTGTCGCGACGCCCCGGACCCGCCAAAACCAATCGCAAAATGGGTGCAGCTGCGAACGGGGAAAAATGAATGTGTATTTTGAAAAAGAATTTTCGTGGAAAAATAAAGTGTGATGGAGTCACCACTAACCTTTTGGAGTGCGGTTAGAACACTTGATTGCTATCCCGTTAGGGGTAGAATCAGTCTGCATCACCAAAGTCGGGCTCGGGAGTACGGTTGCGCAAGGGGAAGGTATTAGCACCCCCTACGCGCCCGTTCTTACGAACCGTACCAAATTAATTGAAAATTATCCCAAAATAAATATAATAAGCCTTTCAAAATTACTCCCTTCCAAAAATCAAAGAAAATACACAAAATAGATACTATATAGGTATTCCCTCATAACCGGGGCAATCCAATACTCCGAAAAGTCCATACCCTTCGTTGCAATCATCGGGATGGAAAATTGAGAGAATAGTCTACAAAAATACACTCCCGGAGTTTTGAAATCTTTATAAAATTTTCTAAGTGAAAAGTAATATTCCGGGAGGTTGTTGGAATTTGTTCGAGATGGAAACGATTTTCTGGGCCTAAAAATATTTTTTGTGATTTTTTTCTAAGTGTGAAAACATTTTTTGTGATTTTGGTGATTTTTCAATATTTTTCCCGAACCTCAAAATAGCACAAAAAAAATTAAGACAAAACCATGGAAGTCAAAGTTTTGAAAATATTTTTGGAATTTTGTGATTTTTCTGTTTTTATGGATTTTGGTGCATTTTGGAATTATTTAAGTATAAATGACACAAACTGAACCGGCTTAGTCGTGGTTCAAAGGACCCAACCGATTCAGGGAGAAAACCAGAAAGGTTAACTAGTTTAGGGTCTGGTCAAGACCATGTTAACATGCGGTGCCTACAGGACGCGCGAGTTAGTGTGTGTTTTTAGTGTGTGCATGGGCGTGTTTCATGCATGTTTTGAGTTTTGTACATGCATTGGTGTGAGGTTGTGTGTGCATGAGTATATCTGCATGTGCATGGGTGTTGGAGATGCATGTTGCATGCATGGGGGTGTACATACGTGAATGCATACATACGTGGGTGTGCACGCATGTGCGTGAGCATTAGAGCACATAAGTGCAGATATGCATGAATGAAAGTGTACGTGTGTGGGGGTGTACGTGCATGTGCACACACATGTGTGCATGCACATGCGTGTAAGTGTTAGAATGCATATATGAATGGAAGCGTACTTGTGTGACTGTGTACATACATGTGCATGCATGCATGTGTGTGTGTAAGTGTTAGGATGTATGTATGAACAAAAATGTACTTGTGTGAGTGTGTATGTGTAGGTGTATGTATGTAGGTGTGTAAGCATGAGGGTGAGAGTGCTTGTGAATGAACATGTGTGAGGGAATTATTTTCAAAATGACTTAAAATACTTTTGGGGATTTTCTCTTATTTTTCTAATTTTTTTGGCATTTTTCCTGAATTTTTTATGAGTTATTTGATGTTTAAAGGAGTTTATTTAAAAATTAAAATAAAATAAAATCGGGCCAAACCGGTTTAGGGGAGGAGGTGGACCGGTCAGACTTTGACCGGTCTGGAGAAAACCGGTTTAAGGCCTGGTTAAGGCCGACAAGCCACGTGGCAAGGCTGAATTGGTGTTGTGTGTACGGATGAGATATGCCACGTGGTGTCATCATGGTCGTTCATGGGGCGTGGATCCAACAATGAGTATATGGCCGCCTCAAGCATTGATTCCTGGAGAGTTGCTGGAGAGATGAAGCGCCACGTGGCGAAGTGTGAACGAACAGAGCAAACTATCATTACTGCCCTCTGATGCGCGTGAGATCATGGCCATTGATGCATATCAGAGATCAGACGACTGAGCTGAAAGAAACTCTCCCGCATTAATGACGCCGGGGAACGAGGACAACGCATGTCGCCTGGCGAACACAAACGCACAAACATTCATGAATGCTTCTAACCCAGAGCCATCTTGGCCATTGATGAGGCGTTGGATCCAACGGCTGGGAGACGAAGTGTATTCTGGCATTGATGACTCGGGTGATAGCTTTGCCACACGTCATGCAAAGAGACAGGCCATGGTTAGTGTTTCTAACGCGGTCAATCAGAACCGTTGATGCTCTGCAGGGATCAAGTGGCGGAGACTCGTGTGCTTCTGGACTAACGGCGCGTCTAGATCTTGAGCGTCAATAGAGGACACAAGACTGACGGTGAATGAGAAGCCACGTATTCCTTTTGATCGAATGGGCGTGAATATGCCAAGTGTTTGAATCCTATGGCTTCGCGACCTGAGATACTTAAACACGGATTTTTCTTCCTGTCTCATTTTTCATTCTCTTCCTCGAAAGCCTCTCTCTCTCTCTCTCTCTCTCTCTCTCTCTCTCTCTCTCTCTCTTCTCATCTTCTCTACAAATCTGAAACCCTAGCCCCTCTGTAAGTTCCTTCCCACTGTCGCCTACTTTCAAACTCTCTCTCTCTCTTCCTTTCCTCTCCTCTTTCTCCTTCCTTGCAGAATGAAAACCTAAAAACCTAAACCTGGCCTCTGCTAAGACTCCCCTGACTCTCTATCCCCTCTCTTTCTCTTCAGAGATTCAAAACCCTTTCGAGTCCTAAGATTCCCCCCAATCTGGTGCCCTAAACTTTCCCTCTCTTTTCTCCTTTCTGTGATCTTTCCCCTATCCATGTCCTTTGAGAGCCCTAGCTCCCTGGAATTTTCCCAAAGCCCTAATTTTCTTCCAGAACTCCTTTTAATCTTACCATCTCCTTTTGGTTTTTATACATGTTTAGACTGAAGCCATAACTCTCTTTCAATTCTTCCTTCGTGAAGACCTCTGAAGTTCTGCTCAGCTCGAAGGATGGCTTGGTCTAAGAACTCAAGGGAGAGGGTTGACCAAGATTTGGGTGAAATGATTTTTTTTCGAGCAAGACCCCATCCCCCAGATAAGTACCATCTCCTTTCTCTCTTCTACCTCTTTATTCTACTTTCATGGTTTGTGTGTATGTGATTTACTTTCTGTGTGTGTCTGAGTTTTGTTTGTGATGGATACTAGTGACTATTGTTCATATCTGTGGCTTAGGGTTAGGATCTGGTCTCAGGTTGAAGACGACCCAACTCGTCTTCAACCAATGAGTTGTTGTCGGGTTGATTCGCACGAGTCAACTCGTAGGTGCTGTGTGAACTCGGAGGTACTTCGAGTGAGGCTGACGCATGTGACTAGACATGTGTGTGGGTTGAGGGGTGAGTAGGGATCTATTTGGGCTTCGGTTTAAGTTTTCCAAAACAAGCTTGAGTTAAATTTTTCAAAATGGGCTTGAGAATTTTTAATAAGAGTTTTTGAGCTTTGGTTGAAATTTGAAGTGGGCTTTGGGGTCAAAATCTGAAAATGGGCTTGAATTGGGTTTTCAAAACGAGCTGGCCAGGGTTAAACTTTAAAACAAGCCCAGGGAATTTTCAAAAATGGTTCGGGCCTCGGGCTAATGAGCTTTGAGGGTTTTTTCAAAATGGGTTGGGTTCAAATTTAAAACAAATGGGCTTGGCCTAGGTTAAATCTTAAAAGAAATAGGCCCGATTTGAATCTTCTTTTAAAATGAATGCAAGCCTGGGGGTTGGGCCTGGGGGAGTTGGGCTTGGTTGTTTTAAGAAGTGAATTGGGCCCGAACTGGGATATTTTAAAAAAACAGGTCAGCCCAGTTGCATTTTAAAACAGGGCCTGGTTTATTGTTTTAAAACGGACCGGCCCATTAATTTAAAAAATAAAAAACGGGGCCCGGGTAAGATCTTTTAAAATGGGCCAGCTCACTCACTTTTGAAAATGGGGCCCGGGTAAGTTAGAAAAATTGTGAGTCTCGGGTTTGAACCATTGAATGGTTCAAGGAATTTAAAACCTGAGTTCGGGTTTGGGTCACAGCCTCGGGTTCGAGTTTGGATCATAGCCTCGGGTTCGGGTTTGGGGAGTCTGGTTAAAACAGAAAGTGGGCTTGGTGCTTGAATTTGACTTCGGATTCTGGTTCGGGGAAATGGGTACAGGTTTGATCCCTATTAAAACTAGGTTCAGGTGCAAGTATGAACCTGAAATCTCTGAGGTCTGCAATCATATTCACACACAAGTATATCACATGAACCAAAAACAGAGGAGGAGCTTTGGGTTTTTTACCTTCTCTTCTTTTCTCCTCCGGTCTTCTTCTCTTGTCTCTGTCTGGGTGGCTGCTCTGGTTGTCTGGCTTGATTTGTCTGTTTCCGGGTCTATTGACACAATTCTGGACTCTGCTTCTAGCGCACTACCTCTCTCCTCTATTCTCTACACTGTATAGTGTAGAGCTTCCCTCTGCTCCCAACTCTCACTCCTTAATTCGGCAGAGTATTTCTAGTGCCCTCTCTCAAAAACTCCCCTTTCACTTTTCTCAATTTTGACAGGGTTTCTATCCTATCTCCCGGGGTCGTTGCTACAATAGTGGGACTCTCTATTTATATGGAGTTTCTGGGAGATTTTGGCGTCAAATCCTCAGCGACGCCCTCTCCCAACAGAGACTGTCACGGAATGATTTTATTCTCCCCATGTGATTTTATTTGATTTCTTTTATTTTTTTTATTTTTCTGCTGCTAACAAACTGTGTCATCTTTCCCTTCTGTGCGCAGGTGAAAGTCCAGGTGTCAACGCAGGAAAGGAGGGCTTTTGGGGCTTCCAGCTAGTAGCACCAGATAGGAGGGCATGGGTATCTGTTATTTCCTTTTGTTTTTGTATTTTCTTTTTTTACTGCTAACTGATTTTGGTTCTTTTCCCCTCCTGTGCGCAAGTGATGGAAGCAGTGCAAGGTGGCTGTAGGGGAATGGAGGGCTTTTAGGCCGCTCCAGCTTGGCAAGCCTGGCTTGGAGAATCAAATTCAGTTTTCTTTTATTGTTTTTATTTCTGCATGTATCCTCCGATCACTGGTTCTGAGACCTTTATTTATACAATCTTTGTACGTATTTTATTTTCAAAATTCCTGTATCGTGATACTTTGCTTCATCTTACATTCATTCACTATTTTCCCCTTTGTACGTTTAAATGCACACATGTGCATGTGTACACCTATGCTCCCTTTACTGAGCAGCTAATGTCACAACTCCCAGCGTTGACCAATTTTCACCAACAAGTTTGACCAATAATTTTGACTTCAAAGTTGACCACCTTTGAATACCAACAAAACAATGAATATGACTTTAATGACCCAATCGTGACCTGTCCTAAAATTAAGACCCGATTTTAAAAAGGGTTAAGATTTTGGAGAGCCTTTGAAAATTCTCGGACTCCTAGAAACTTAAAGGACTCGATTAACTAATCTAATTCTTAGGCTTCAAAGTTAAAATCAAAACTTAGAGGATGAGACTTGAACTTATTATGAAGAACACTGATTTTCAAATGAAGATCAATTTTGCAACTAAAAGAGTTGATTAAAACTACCCGAAACATTTTCTAACAATTGGCTTAAAGAAAACCCAAGGCTTGGACTGAACATTTACAAAATCCAACTCTAAACCATATTTTTGACTTTTTAGAGACACAACTGAAATTAGAAGGACTCGATTAGAGGATTAGAGTCTTAATTCCAAAACTCAGGTTCACTCGGGGCTCAAAGTCAATTCCTGTTTCATTGGGTTTCCTTGGGTTGGCCTGGTTAAAATTGGGGTGTCGACACCGATACTAAGTTGTTCAATATATTTTTCGCCTTCTATCCTTAAATAAGGATAATCTATAGTGACAATGCAAAGGAGTACTTCTATACCCAATTCACTACCGATATGATTAACTCTTTATTGATCCATCAATCATCTTGTGCCCGCACACCGCTACAAAATGGAGTTGTAGTGTAGAAAAGAAAACATTTTGCGAAGTTACTCAGACCCCTATAGCATCAAATCTTAATGTCCCCAAAGTTTTTTGAATGATATTGTGCTCACCACATTCTCTCGTCAATAAAATGCATCCTCTGTCCTCGGTGGTAAAATCCCATATTCAATTATCTTCCGAAAGGCTCCTTGGTTCTCACTTCCTCCTTGTATATTTGGCAATGTGTCCCTTGTCCATCAGTTAAGTTCAGGAATAAACAAGTTCCATCCTCATGCTATCAAGTGATTTTTTCTAAGCTACTCTTGTGCTCGAAAGAGATATCAATGTTATATTCCTATTTAACATCAATTCTTTGTCTCATCTTCTTTAAGTCTACATTGTACTATTTTAACTCCTTGAATTAACATCGATTCTTTGTCTCATCTTCTTTAAGTCTACATTGTACTATTTTAACTCCTTGAGTAATGTTGACCTTGACAAGTCCCTTCCTTTGCCTAGCCTTCAAGATTCTAACCTGTTATCGATGCCCAGTCCTCTTGCATCTTATTCATCCTTCTCGTCACTTGGATCATCCTAATTTGCAGGTGCACACATGACAAAAACTAAAGTAGGAAAGCCTCATCTAGCTTCTACTTCCACACCTCCAGTTCCCACATCTGAAGATCCTATTTCCCAAGATGTTGAACTTCCTATTGTTGTTTGAAAAGGTAAATTGACTTGTACCCAACACCCAATCTTTAATTTTGTTTTCTATGATTTCTTATCACTCATATTACTATTAGTATTTTGTCTTATGTTGCTCTTTCAAAATCTATTTCTAAAGTACTATCCCATTCTAGGTGGAGACCAGCAATAGTTGAAAAAGATGCATGTGTCACAGGATAGTCATACTTGGGAATCTTTTTTTTTTTTTTTTTACAAAACCCCAAATTTATTGATAGTCCTCCCTTATGGCAGAGGAAAACCGTGGTTACAAACATGCCACAAGGGATTTACAAATAAACTATCAAAACCAGCCCAGGCATCAAAACCAATACAAGCCTAACAAAACCCGTACCATTATCTAACTAAAACAATCTAAACATGTCAATATGTAATCAAAACAAACAAACACAAACATAAACAAATTACCTACAAACTGAAGTCAATTACCTACAAACAAAAACCAAAGGAAAACATAGGAGAACCAAGTGATGACAATTAAAGACGAAGGCTTGGAATACTTATCTAATCCATACGAATGAGACCTCTCATTTTACTCGACCGCACATCACCTACAAAATATCTCCTCGTGTAACCTCCCTCGCCTTGACGAGCTAAGTAATCCGCCACTTGATTACCTTCTCTAAATTGGTGCTTTATAGAGAACTAAAAGGCCTTATAGCTCCTCCTCTAACAATTCCCAAAAATCCCATAAGTACCAAGAGGAGAAAATTTCATATGTGATCCATCCCACCACCAACTCCAAGTCGCTTACAATACAAATATTTTGATATGTCAACTCTTTACAAAGCCAAACACCACTAGTAAGAGCCTACAACTCTGCTCCATTATTAGTACCTAACTCAAATTTTTCAAAGAAAGCGGCTTTAATATTACTCGATGATTCGCAGATGATACCACCACCACCACAAGAACCCAGATTTCTTCTACAAGAACCATCTATATTTAGCTTCAACCAACCTACAGGAGGCTTTTCCCAAACTACTTTTCGAGAAGTTCTAACCTTCGATGTTATCATTTTCACTTCGAACTCTTCCAATAAATTCTTATCAATAGAAAGTAGAGAACCCTTCACGCCTTCTGCAATTTTTGCGAGCCAAAACCTCACCGATAACCAAACTGCATTCCCAACTCATACTTATCTTCCATGCGAGCTTTACAACGTTTGAGCCATAGTCTCCAAGAAATTATAGTAGGTAACAAACCAATGATCATACCTTTTTGGGTTGATTTTTTGGCACATATGAACCATCTACTAATTTTCACCCTCCATGGTTCATCATCAAAATTTAGAATTCCCAAGACAGATGCTGCTCTCTTCCATACCATACTTGCGATGGATCGCGTACTCAAAACATGATTGAGAGAATACTCTTTTTTATCCACACAGTAGTTGTAACATGAGACCATATCAACTCCCAGTTTTCGTACTCTCTCATCTACAGCAAGACATTGGAACATGGCTTTCCACATACACATTGATACTTTCTTCGGGAGTAGATTATGCCAGATCCACTCCATCCATAGGTACTGCTCCCCTTTAATTTTTATCACCTCCCAAGCCGAGACGGTTGAAAATTTTCCATAAATGGAAGGCTTCCAAATAAACACATCAAGCCCCGATTTATGCTTTATAGACAACAACAAAATATCATCCGTTTTGAGGACCCCTAACAAATCTTTCAGCATATCAGTATCCCAATTTTCAAACTCCTGGCAGTCCTGATAAGTTTGTGGTTGCTTGTCACTATGCGTATATTGTGGAAGTCAATCCAAACTGTTCCATGGCTCATTTGAAGGCCTTACTTGATGCTAAGGAATGCACTTGGGTGTAAGTTTGTATTATTCTAACACATTCTTCCTAGTCACCAAACTTGTTGATGTAGGACAAGAAAAACCATAGGCAGATCCTAGTTGGAGAATAATTTAGAAGAATTGGATCAAGGAATTATTAATTTAATTAATAGTTAAGTGTGTGTTAGTTTAATTAGTATAAGATTATGTGTATTGAGGGGCTTATTGTGAATTAGTGTATTTTAGGGTTTGTCAAAATTTCATGTCGTTTTAGGGGTATATGCATAATTTCTTGCATTATTGGCTTTCTTATAAATAGTGTGTGAAAGCCATGTAGAAGTTGTTGATGAATTTGACTTGAGAAGTTAACATGTGATCCCCCCCCCCCCCAATTGTATCTCCTACTCTTCCTTCTTCCCCTTTCCTCCCTTTTATCTCTCATGGAATCCTTGATGCTGTCCTGCATCATTTGATATCAAAGCCAAACCACCATCTCCTTTCTTCCACTTTCAGTCCCCCATTTTCTCTCAAATCATTCTTCTTATTCCTCCTTCTTCTTCTCTCTCCTCTTTGTTTTTCTCTAATTATCAGTTCTGCAGCTGCCTGCAGCAGTCTCTCATCTTCTCTCCTTCTCCTCTCTTATTTCTTTTTTCCTTCTCTCAATTCCCATTCTATATCTCTCCCCTGCTCCTACTTCCGTTTTTCTCCTCTGTTCTGTCTTAGTTTCTTCTATTCTCCCTTCTTCTATCTTCTTTCTTATCTCCCCTCCATTCTATGCATCTCCTTCACTCCTAAATCTCTTTGATTCTGATTTTCTGTTCCTCTTTTTGATTATGATTTCTGGTTCTCTGCTCTAAAATTTCAGTAAAAAAAAAACAAATCGAAGAGCAGGTCTGCACTTGTTCAAAAATTCCTGTTGTGTCCTCATTTTTCAAACACCCCTTTCCTGGAATATTTTTGCAACACCTGGACCCACCATCAGAGACAGAATCCCCTAAAACACTCTTCCCCTAAAATTTCATCACCTTCCAGTCACCAGTGAAGCCCCATGCGCCGGACAAACATCTCCCAGCCAAAGGCCCTTCGAAATCCCCAACTCCCTGCACTTTTCTCATCACACCACCACCACCCGTGCTATCCCCATTCTTTGATCTCCCTTCACCCCAGATTTCATAGCTGGAAAGTACGAGCAATGCATATGAGAAAAGTTGCTGGAATATCCTGCAACTACCAGAATTGCGAGAAATTGCACCAGCCACGATATTTTGGGTTTCTTCCATGATATTTTCATCTGCACCATGATATTTTGATTGTGGGATACTGAGATCTGATATTTTGCAAGAAAGCTTGATATGGAACACAAGAAATTTTCGCTACCAGAATCAAAAGTCAGGTTCTATTGCTGCATTTTGTGAATTTTCAATGTGCATTTGTTTCCTTTCAACATGACACTTAAGATCAAAAGTGAATTGAAGATAGTTCTTGGAAATTGGGAATAGTTTGTAATTTTGCACTAATCGATCGAGGATTGTTAGCAACTTGTGTTAAGGAATTTTGGTGATATATAGTTGCTGTATATATAAATAAATTCTGCAACATGGTGACAGATTAGTGGAAAAATGAATGGATTTTCTCATACTCTGGACATAATATCAAGCCATTCCATACACTTCTTAGGTGTGGACAGAAAAAGTGTGCAAGTTCATCATTGATGGGAGATGTCATGTGAATGTTGTTTCTAGAAATGGAGTCACTCATAATATGAAAGTTTATCCGGAACTCCACCCAAAGCCGGGTGACTATTTTTATAATGTTTGGTGTGATATCATACCCACGAATTGTCCATGTACTCCTTGGTTCTCCTAGGTTAGATGATTTGGGGGTGACTCAAGGATTTGAGAACATGTCTTCCACTATAATGGGAGATCATTTTGAAGCCCGCTCTACCAACCAACCTAAACAAAGAATCTGAAGGATTTACTCAACTTGAAGACACTGCAAGCAAGTAAACCATGTGTTTGAAGACATTAAAAGTCTCTTAAACATTTCTATTGTTGAGTTTGTCATCCCTAATCTGCTAATTGATGCTAATTCTCAATATCAACCTATGATGCTGCCAATGGAACGTGGTTCCTTGCATCACCTCAAGCACCGGGATTTGAAGTCTAAGTATGCTTCTTACTTCTAGTCCTCCAACATTTCAAAATTCAAGGCCGAATTTTTTCCTATTGGAAGAAATTTGATGTATGTAGGAGGGAAGCAAGACCATGGAAAGATCCTTGTTGGAGAATAATTCAAAAGAATTGGGTCAAGGGATTGTTGGGTTTATTTAACAGCTAATTGTGTGTTTAGCTTAATTAGTGTAGGATTATGTGTATTTGGGGGCTTATTTGTAATATATGTGTAGTTTAGGGATTGTTCATAATTTGATGAAGTTTTTTGGTTTATGTGTAATTTATTGTGTTATTGGCTTTCTTTTAATTAGTGTGTGAAAGCCATGTAGAAGTTGTTGATGAATTTGAATTGCGAAGCTAACGTGCGATCCCCCCCTCCCCTGTATCTCTTCTTCGTTCTTCCTACTTCCCCATTCCCCCCTTCTATCTCTCAAGGCTGAAAATCCTTGTTCCTATCTTGCATCACTTGTCTTAGTCCATTTTTTTATTTCCTTAGCCACCATGAGTCATTGGCCTTTGCATCAGTTAGATGTAAAGAATGCCTTCCTATATAATGATCCTCAAGAGGAGGTCTACATAGAATAACCACTAGTGTATGTTGCTGAGAGGGATTCCTTAGCCACCACTTGTCATTGGCCTCTAAGTTAGTTCGATATGAAGAATGTCTTCCTATATTGTGATCTTCAAGAAGAGGTCGCTATGGAGCAAACACAAGAGTGACTTAGTGAGGGAAGTCATAATTACTATGTTGGCTTAAGAAATCTTTGAATGGATTGAAACAATCTCCCAAAGCATGGTTTGGTCCATTCTATGTCGTAGTACTTTTTGGTCATCAACAATGCATAGTAGATCACTTTATATTCCATGGACATACTACTACTAGGATTCTACTCATTGTATATGTGGATGATATTGTAATTACCAGTACAATGATCGAGGCATCCGGCACCAAGGTCTTAAATTTTGATTGGACTCAAATTTCAAAGCTCCAAAAGTATGGAAATTTCAATAGAAATTTCGATTTAGATGTCAATTTCGATTTCGATTTGAAAAATAACGGAAATCAATAGTAAAGCAAGGAATTCTTTGTGAAACCTTAGAAATGGTTCATAGACATAATATTGTAAGTTTTCGGACTAATATATTACAAGGTAAATATATCTATGTTGTGTATAAGGTGGAAAAGTTATAATATTGTATGTGTATCAAAAGTATTTGTAAGATAATGTGCATTAAACATATTTAGTTAATACAAATGAAATTCATAAATCATTTAAATATTATTATTATACAAAAAATGATAATTTAGACATGAATGGTTAAATAAAATGTTGTTGTAAGTTTATTGTTTCATATAATTTCAAAAGCACTTGTAATAATCTTTTGTTTCAATAAAAAAAAAAAAAGAAATAAAAAATACATTAAGAGAGAAATTTCACTTCACACTAAAATATCTCATTTGAATTTCGAGAAAATTTTATTGCATAGTTAATATTTCAACAAGTTTCATTAAAATTTCAAGATATCGATAAATTTCGCATGATTCGTTGAGATTTCAGTGGAAATTGTGCAAGATGGAAATCAATTGCCATTTCAATTTCAAGGGTGATGAAAATCGGAAATCTCGACAATTTTGTGGAAATTTAAGACCGTGTCCAGCACCTAAAGCATTTTCCACAAGCTAAATTTTAGACCCAAGGATTTAGGACCATTGAAATACTTCTTGGATGTAGAAGTACTCAGATCTCATATAGGGACCATTTTGTCACAAAGGAAGTATGTCCTAGGCCTTTTTTATGAGATTATTGAGATCCAAAACTATTGATACACTTGTGGATCATAATAGCAAGTTAGTGCCATATGTGGGTGATTTGTTGGCTGATCCATTTAGATACAAGAGATTTCAGAAAGTTGAACTATAGAGATTTCAGAAAGTTGAAATATCTCACAATCACTCAACGCAATATATCTTTCACAACAAGACACTAGGACGCAATCATCCATATCTCAAGACACCTCAAAAGTGCATCAAGGAGAGGTCTCTTATATCAAGATTGAGGGCACATTTGTGTTCAGAATATATAGAGGCAAATTGGGCTGGGCCCATTTTTGAAGATTCACAACTGGGTACTATGTTTTTGTTGGTGGTAATTTGGTATCTTACGAAGTAAGAGACAAATTGTGCTATCGGGCCATGACCCCCACTACACGTGAACTTATTTGGCTAGAAAACATGTAAGAAGAAATTGGTATTCCACATTCTTACCTTATGGAGTTGATGTGTGATAATCAAACTACCGTTCATATTGCCTCCAACCCAACATTCTATGAGCAAACAAAACACATTGAAGTTGATTGTTGCTTTGTTTTGAAAGAAACTCGTGCAAAAGCTCATTACGATGACTTATGTGAAGTCTAAATTCCAACTTGCTTATTTATTCACTAAAGCCTTGGACGATACTAAGGTTAAATCCATTGGTAACAAGCTAGGAACATTTGTCTTCTATGCTTGAGCTTGAGGGGAAGTGTTACTAGTTAATGTTGTTTTTTAGCCTTACCGTCATCCTTTATTGTTGCGTTGGTAAGCATGAGTTAGAGAGTGAGTTAGTAAGGGTAATATGGTCATTGTTATGTACTTGGCATATACTAAAAATAGAGGGAAAAACCTATCGTTGTGACGAGGTCTTCCATTTTACCCAATATTTTAACAATTAATAAGTCTTTCATATCATGGCTTTCTTGCTTCTCTTTCTTCACTATCTCTTCGAAAGAATATTTTTCATGGGATTATATGCTTGATAGGGCTAAAAGATAGCAATGGAAGAAGAGATACATGCCCTCCATCACAATCATAGATGGGCGCTTGTACTTTTCCTCTTGGAAAGCAAGCTGTGGTTGGTGAGTTTATGACGTTAAATATTTGCTAGATGGTTCTGTTGAATTGTTGAAAGCTAGACACATAGCCAAGGATTACGCCTAAACGTACAACATTGATTATGCTGACACTTGTTTTCCAATTGCCAATATCATTTCTGTATAGGTTCTGTTTCCCTAGTTACTAATTATAATTGAAACCTATTTTAACTTGGTGTTAAAAATGTTTTCTTTGTGGTGACTCACTGAATTACAAAAGGAACTTTATAAGGAAAACCTCCAATGTATGTTGCTCAAGTTAGTCTAGTGGGCATGTTTCCAAGTAATATATATATATATATATATTTATATTTATATAGTTTGAAGCAATTTGCTCGTGAGGGTGTTTCAAGTAACAATTGGTTCGCATAATGCTTATTCCTCGGAATATGATGGAATAAGAAGAAATGTGATAAAATTTGTTAAAAGGATTAGTAATTTAGAGGAAAGTAAGAGAAAGGTTACTCATGTAAAAGTTTGTGTTGATCCTTTGTAGGATAGGAATAGACATTCCAATAGCGAAATTTAGGAATATTACTCTTTGCCTATTCCAATTTCCATGCTATGCAGTAATAAATATTACTTCATTGCCATCTTCTTCATGATTACATCTTTGCAAGCTATCAATTTTTTATATTATGATTATTCTGTTTTAGGAACAGATATTCCATGAACCAAACATAACCTTAAATTTTGGATGAAACACTGCCAATCACATAGTACATCCTTTTACAGTACTACTATTGCAAGGAGAATAATTTTGGTTGTTTATATGGATGATATGGTTGGAACCTTTGCATTGAAGAAGTTCTAATAATCATAATTTCACACTAAGGATTTGGGAATTGAAGTGGCTCATTCTCCTAAAGGTGTAAGTTTCTCATATGTAGAACTACTTGGCAATAGAAAATTGGCATGAAAATAATATAAAATTAAGAGAGAACCAAAAGAAGGTAACACAAAATAAACAAGAATAATGAAGTGAAAGGGAAAAAAAAAAACAGCTTTATTTAAGGCTTAATTCTCAATATTCAATCCACCTTGCAAGTAGTGCAAAACCAAGCCTTGTATAGGCTTTTCTCCTAAACAAAAAATAAGGAAAAATAATACAGGAAATTAGATCAAACCCTTAAATACAGAAACATAATTTGTGAAATTATAGCAAGTCTCTAATTAATAAATCGTTATTGAAAATCCCTAAATGCTGAAAATAACAAAATTAAATGCAGTTATCCAAAATTATGCCTACACATATGGTAAACGTGAAAAACACAAATGCCTTCATCTTGCTCATGTGTCACCTCTTGACATTCCTCATCATTCTTTCAAGGAAACATGTGTTTGATCTTGTTGAGGAAATAGAAAAGGTTTAATCAAGCATAACTATGGATTCTCCTATGGATGCTAATAGAAGCTAGCAGTAGATCAAAGGGATTTGATAATAGATCCTCAACGCTTTGGAAGGGTAGTAGGAAAGTTGAATTATTCTATCTCCTTTGTTGTTAATAGTATGAGTTAGTTTATGGATTAGCCTCAAATGCCCAAGCCATATGAGCCACTAGGTGCCAAGTCTTCTCACACAAATGTAGTATCCACGTTCTACATCATCTAAAGAAGCACTGGTACTTTATTTATTATAAAAATTCTGTGACAACAACAATAAACCAAGACTTAAGTCCCACTAGGTGGGGTTGGCTACATGAGTCCTTTTCTGCCAATTTACACAATCATAGGCACTTTCCTCCAACAATTTAGGGCTATCAAATCCTCACTCATTATCTTATTCCAAGTTATTTTAGGTCTACCCCTACCCCTTAGCCACTAATCGTAACTACTAACTAGCTCACTTCTCCTCGGTGCACTATTTGGCCTACATTGTAGATGCCTAAACCATCTGAGTTGCCCTTCCCTTATCTTATCTTCTACACATGCTACGCTTAACTCACTACAAATAAGTTCATTCCTTAATATCTTTTAATGTTATACCATTGATTTACCTTGCATTATCATTTCGGTAACATTCACTTTTATGTTGTTTCTTAGTTGCCCAACATTATGACCCATTGATCCATATGGCATAGTTGGTCTTATACTTGTCCTATAGAACTTTCCTTTTAATTTTGAGGGTATTCTACCTCCCATATAAATCCCACTATTATATGCAAACTGCTTGTTTCTTATATTCTAATTGGTCAAGTTCATTCTTTGATAAAAGATTGACCACCTGACAATGCATGCTGAAACATAGTTCCATGGAAAAGTAAAAAAAAAAACATACAATTTGGGCTTAATCTAGTGCGGAAGCAGAGTATAGGGCAACGGCACATACTGTTTGTGCACTTTTTTTGTGGCTGAAGCATGTTATGCAAGTGGACTACCAATGAAATTATAATGTACGACCTAGTCTTTAATCAGCGCACAGAACAGGTTGAGGTGGACTAACACTCTGCGCAAGGAAAGCTCTTGACTAGAAATATATGTACTCAGTACTCCTAACGTCTCATCTCTCAAATGTAATTGGCTAATTTGTCCACTCAACGACTAGTTTTGAGTTGTGCAGAGTTCTTATGTACAAACTTGGACTATTTACTATCAATATTCCAACTTGAGAGGGAGTGTTATGAATAACCAAATAGTGTAAAAGGGTAGGTGAGCAAATTCCAATCCATTTTTAAATATATATTATTTTTTAGTAGAATACATCATTGACCTATTCTCTAAATGGTTTTGGGACATTTTGGCAATCGCTAACTTGCCGATTGTGAAAGCTGGAACATTGCTACCAATAGTAAAGGTTGCAAAATGCCTAAGGTGCCAAACCGCCAATAGCAACCATCTAATTCTCTTCAAACATCTAAATGAAACAATTTTGTTCACTGTATCCATAATAAGGAACACATTTCCTTGAAATTCTATAAAATGTTTGCCAGACAAAAGGGCTTCATGCCTTCACTAGAAATTTCAACTAGTAACAACAAAAATTCCTACAATCATATCATCAAGTGTTGTTGCAGCAATATTCCTGCTACTCCTAAGTCCAGGTGCCAAAATCAAAAAAACCAAACTAACAAGTGCCTGATTATGTCGGAAAAATAAACTTACGTTTCAATTCAAATGAATTTCCAGGTTTCAAAAAAATCACAAACTCAACTTATGCAGGGTATCCAATGGGCTATACTACTACATCCACAGTCAAGCCAGCAACTAGATACTTCCCCACTTGAGTGATGAATGCAGGGAGACTCAGCCGAGAACACGCTTCCCAAGTATGAAGAAACCCAGTCTTCTACCAATAAGGGCTTGATTATATATTACCTAATATTGCATTGCAACATTTTATTCAAACCAAGAAAAGAATAGAGGGGAAACCAAAATAACAGGACAGCACACTCTCCAGACCCCTCATTTTGACCTAACTTTTCCATCTACCTGCCATTTTTACAAACACTTTCTTAAAAAAATAGCAACCTGTGTCAATTTAACTTTGACTAAGTGCCCTATCAAATAAACAATATCATTTGAACCCAAATAAACAAGATTTGATAATATTTTCTAAGATCAAACCCAACAAAATACAACAACAAAACCAAGCCTTAGTCCCACTAAGTGGGGTCGGCTATATGACTCCTTTTCCGCCAATTTATGCAATCATGGACCATTTCTTTTGATAGATTCAAGGATATTAAATCCTTACTCACTATCTCCTCCCAAGTTATTTTAGGTCTACCCCTACCCCTTTTACTACCCCCCCACAATAACTAAGTCACTCTTCCTCACAGGTGCACTATAAGGCCTACGTTGCAAGTGTCCATACCATCTGAGTCGTCCCTCCCTTATCTTATCTTCTATAGGAGCTACACCTAACTTACCACAAATATGTTCATTCCTTAATTTATCTTTCAATATTATATCACTCATTCATCTAAGCATTCTCATCTCGGTAACTTTTACTTTTTGGATATTATGTTTCTTCATCGCCCAACATTCCGATCCATATAGCCTAACTGGTCTTATAGCTGTCCTATAAAACTTCCCTTTCAATTTTAAAGGTATTCTACACATAGCACACTTGAAGCACTTCTCCATAGTACCCAACCTGCTTTAACTCTATGCATTACATCATCTTCAATTTCTCCTTCAGCTTGCATAATAGATCCAAGGTATCGAAATCTACAAGTGCTATTTATTTCTTCATCATCAAGTTTAACTTTGTCTCCAATATTCCTCCTATCATTACAAAAATTACATTTCATATATTCTGTTTTATTTCTACTTATCCTAAAGCCTCTAGATTCCAAAACTTCTCTCCAAAATTCTAACTCAGCCTCTACTTCGTCCCTAGTTTCGTCAATTAATACAATATCATCTGCAAACAACATACACCATGGAACCTCCTTTTGAATACTCTTAGTTAATTGGTCCATCATTAAAGCAAAAAGATAAGGACTCAAAGCAGATCCTTGATGTACACTTATGGTAATTGAAAATTCTCTAATTTCTCCATCTATAGTCCTTACACTAGTCATTACTCCATCATACATATCCTTAATGACATCACTATACCTACAACATACACCCTTTTTTTTTAAACCCACTATAAAACTTCCCTAGGTATCCTATCATATGCTTTCTCAAGGTCAATAATCATATGCAAGTCCCTCTTCTTTTCCCTAAACTTTTTCATTAATCTTCTTAAAAGATAAATAGCTTTTGTGGTATATCTCCCAGGCATAAAACCAAATTGATTTTCTGAGATCTTCGTTTCTAACCTTAATCTTTGTTCAACTACTCTTTCCCATAGTTTCAATGTATGACTCATAAGTTTAATTCCCTGATAGTTATTACAATTTTGAATATCTCCTTTATTTTTGTATATAGGTATTAAAGTGATTTTCCTCCATTCATCTGGCATTTTCTTAGTTTTTACAATTGTATTAAATAAATTAGTTAACCATATAATTCCGTTATCACCCAAGCATTTCCAAACTTCAATTGGGATGTTATCTGGTCCCATAACTTTCCCATTTTTCATCTTTTTTTTTAGTGCAAACTTAACTTCGTTAACTCTAATTTTGTGCATAAATCTTATATGTTTAGTCTTTTTCTCATTTGACAATTCTAAGTTTAAGTCTTCTATTTGGTTTTCGTTAAACAACTTACTAAAGTAACTTCACCATCTTTCTTTAATATCTTCGTCCTTAACCAAGACAATATCATCCTCACTTTTTATACATTTTACATTTCCTAAGTCCTTGCTCTTCCTTTCTCTAGCTTTAGTAAATTTAAATATATCTCTTTCCCCTTCTTTTGTACCTAATCTATCATACAAACTATTAAATGATCTATATTTGGCTTTACTAACGGCCCTTTTTGCATCTTTTCTTGCCTCCTTATATTTTTCAAAGTTGTCTCTGTTTCTACATTTTTGCCATGTTTTATACCAAATTCTTTTTGTCTTTATGATTTTTTGTACATCTTTATCCCACTACCAACTTTCTTTGCTATTCAAGAATCTTCCCCTTAATTCACCTAAAATCTCTTTTACTATCTTTTTAATAGAGCTACCTAATCTATTCCAAAGAGTATTTGTATCTATCCCATCCTCTAAGGTCCAATCCCCATCTTTGATCATTTTATCTTTAAATTTTATTATATTTTCTCCTTTTAGGTTCCACCATCTAGTTCTCCTACACTGGTTTATTTTATCATTTTTCTTCCATTTTTTAATACATATATCTAACACTAAGACTCTATGTTGTGTGGTTAGGCTTTCACCTGGAATAACTTTACAATCCTTGCATGATAAACGATCTATCCTCCTAGTTAAAAGTAGGCAATTAATGCTTTTGTCATATATAGGGCTTCAAGTATTCTGTGCTTTTATGTACAGTACAACCCACTTGAATATTCACCATATCATAAAGGGGAACAAACCTAGGTGTCCTGGGGGTACCATGCTACCTCCACTAGAACCATGTCATATAAACTTGTATGGGTTCACATTATTTTGTGGTTCCATTTTGTTGAAGGCACATAATCCACCTAGGACATGCAAGTCTTTCTCCCATAAAAGAATTTGAAACACTTCCTAAAGGAAATCTAAATCACTAAACATTTCAGGATGTGAATATCACATCCTCACCAGATCCCAAAACTAACATTTCCACCAAGGTCATCCTCAGCCATCCCCAACTTCAGTTCCTCAAAACCCATAAATAACTATGGCTCCCACACAATGTGACACAATTCCAAAATTACTAAGAAAATTGTCAAAAATTAAATTCAAGAGGTCATTTTAATATAATTGTAGATAGTAAAGTAATCATATTAGCATAATAACATGAAATAATAATGGAGTTTGTTTCAATTAAGATATTCAACAAGTACAGAATTGTCAAAGGAAAATGCTGCTCATTTACTCAAAAGTTTTGCTGAATTTCTTTACTTATTGACATGGCACTTTCATGCATTTAAAATGTCAATGAGTCATTCTCATAGTTGTTAGAACCTTATGATTCCCAATTGGATTCATAAGATTCGTATCAATTCCACACCTAATTGATTAAAATCTTATTACGAATCTAAAAATAATTGAATCGTTGCCAAATTAATCGGTTCACCTCGTGAATTAACTAATCGATCCGAATCTATCAATTCACACGATTCAGGACCTATCATGTCTTGACATACTCAACTAGTTTAAAAGCCCAAAAAACAAAATTTTTTATTGCTTTTATTTTTACAAGATTACCCTCCATCCCTTGTCTATGCCAATTCTGTGCTAGAAAAAAGAAGAAAATAGAATTTTAAGTCTAATATTGCCTTCACAAAACCATTTCTTCACTCTTAGAGGGCTATGATGTTCTGCCACTGAGAAGGAGCCAAACACTCATTGGCTAAGGTGGTACAGGGGGCACCCATGTTTCATTGTGTTTTGAAGATTCAAAAGTTGGTTTTTCGAGTAGTTTGTTCAATTATTATTATTATTTTACGTTAATTGGTTTTTTCTTTTTAATTCAAGAAAGAGTATCCATGAAATATTTTTTTAATTGTTGATAAACACTAGAAGTTCAGTTTTGTATTATTTTCTAGATTCCTTCCCTTAAAACAACATCAAATTTCATTTTTTATTAATATTCTTGACACATTCGCATACTTATCATTTGTTTAGGGAAAGCATACACATGAAATATGATTTTTTTTTATTGTCAAAATCCAAATATATTTTACTACTTTGCTTGTTGTTTGTTTATCAATACATGCATGTCATTTATAATTGATTTTGGAAATTTATATTGAATCTTACGATTCGTATCAATTCTAGATTCTAGATTCCCAAAATTAGAATTTCGATTCACAATACGAATCTCGATTTGAGAAATATGGTCATACTAACCTGGCATTTTCCAGGTCATGCCACATCAACTATTTAATCATACTTCACATCAAACACAAGGATCAGATCTGCGCATAAGGTGCACAGAGATGTTTGTCATTAAAAAGATGATATGGAATTCACATTAACTCACTATGTCTTTCAAGATCGAATTGATATCCTCAAAATGAACTCTCTCTCTCTCTCTCTCTCTATATATATATATATATATCCTAACACACTGAAGCCTCCACAGTTGGAAGCACTTGCCCCAAAGCCCTCTACAGTCTAGTTACACAATCCAAGACCAAAATTTACCAAGTAATGTTGTGCATGCAGTAATTTAACAGCAACGGTTTTTACAACTGTTTTTGTCCCAGAAAACATCTAAGCTGTAAAGCTTCAAGAATCAAGAGCAATGCTATGCTAACATACTTTGCATCCCCATTTTCCAGTCAGACAATTCAAGATATTGACAATACAATTTTAAGAGAACAATAGATCATGTGTCAAAATCCAATAAAGTGGAGATAAAAAGTGAGAGCTAAAATTGTTTTCCTTAACAAAACATGGGAGACATTCTCAGCAAGAAAGTTCAAGCAAAAGATCACAAACAGCACCCCACTCCCCCATCCCCAAAAAATACAAACCTAAAAGGGAAAAATATATATATATATATATGATCACAGTCAAATACAATTAAACAAAAAAATGCACAGACCCATCATTCAAGGTGAGCTTTAAACAATGGCACGCATGCATGCAAATTAGCATTAAAAAATGGCATGAAAATGTAAGACTGAATAATACTAAAAACCCTCTGCAAACTAAAGTTAAAACGCCGTCAACAACAAGGGGGTAAAAAAGAGCAGAAATTGGTACTGGAAAAAGGGAAAAAGTTCTGAAATAGAATATGAGACAAAAAAAAAATTAAAGCAGGTCAAGAACAATAATTACAATTAAAGATGAACAGTTGCAAATGCATGATAAAAAAAATAAAGAAATAATGCATTTAATGAGGAGATTGGGAGAAATGAATACCTAATCAAGCCGGAAACTGACGCTGCAACGCAACTACTCTCCGACGCCCGAGGATATGAAATTATATTACTGCTTCATATGTCTTCCAGTTTTTCGTCTTATGATTCAGTCGTTTAGAGTGCGTCTGGAAAATCGTTCAAAATATAAATGGTAATGAATTCTTGAGCATTTTTCTTTCCTGGCGTTCTGTTTCCCGCCTTTTTCGCAGTGGCCAAACAGAAGGAGAAAATCGACTAGGAGGAGCAAGGCAGGGAGCACGAGACGTTACATGATTGGTTTGCTGTCTTTCTGAACTTTACTTTCCTCTGGCCAATACAATTTAGACATTTGCCCAAGTGATGAGACCGACTCCCTGATCATTTCAGTTGCCACCCACCGAAATGACATCCGCCGGCCGGCGTCGCACCACTGCCGCCGCCGCGTATCACCGGACCGCTAACATACCCTGCTGCCACCATTGCTGCCGCTGCGACCGTGTCAGAAGTTAAGCTTGTTTAGGACATTATGTTAGTGGTGGTGATTTTCTACTAATCTTTATATGCCAAATAAGACTGCATACTCGTCGGTTCCTTTAATATTTTTTAGTGTTAGAATGATAATTATATAAAAATTTTTTTAAAGGAGGGTGAGTATTCATTAATTATTATAAAATTTATTAAATATTATCAACATGTTAAACCTACTTGTCTCTTTCGCTAAACACACAATATCAACGAAGTGAATTACATTTGTTTCAATGTTTACTGCTTACTTATCATGACTTTCATGAATTGATTACTGTTTTCGCTGCTAATTGAATGAATGTTAACGAAAATATTTTATGGATGAACGTTGGTAAACAATAGGCTAGCTAATTAAACAAAAGTGCTTTAATTAGCGCCGCACGACCCTTTTACAACGATGTGAAAATAGTCAGATCGCGATAGGCGGTCACCCGTGGATAAGAAAATAGGACCCGATTTGAAAAATCTTAGTGATTAATACATACATATTTAATACAAAATTTTACACATTATTTGTTCAATGAAATTATCAATATTTATTTATACAAATAATATAATATTTATAAAAATTACAAGTGGTTAAGCAATATTCACTTAACTAGTTAAATCCATTTAGTTAAAGTTTTAATTTTGGTATGGTTTAATTTTTTAAAAATTTTGGTGCTTGTTGATCAATTCATTTAAGAGATCTTTTTTTTTTTTTTTTGGTTAACCAAATTAAAAGAATGAATGTATAAATACTAATATATAAATTATAAATATCTATATGTAAATAAATATATATTATAAATATTATATATTTATATTATATACAAATATAATATATTTACTTATATTTTATATAAATATAGTATATTTATTTATATTACATATATATATATATATGTATGTATATATGTAAATAAATATATATTATAAATATTATATATTTTCATTATATATAAATATAATATATTTACCTATATTTTATATGAATATAGTATATTTATATTACATATATATATATATATATATATGTGTGTGTGTGTGTGTGTGTGTGTGTGTGTAAATTGGAAAGGCATCATAATTTCGTTTAACCAAAATAAAATTCAGTCAAGTAAGGATTCGGGTATATCCCTTAGTTATATTCGGTTGGGTTCAATTAGTTTAAAATATATTTTTCAATTAAAATTTCTGAGTGAATTTGTACCAATAGATTGCTCAATCCTTATTGCATGTAGTACAATAAATTTTAAAAATATCAAAAACATATACATAAGATATAAATTTATTTGTCCAAATCAATTTAACTTTAAAATTTATTAAAATATACAAATAAAAAATATACTAATATTAAATGAGAATTTAAAATATAAAATTTGAGTAAACTTTAAATACTTATTTTATAACATATGAAAGTTGAATAATTATTAAATATTCATGTGTTTATGCATATATATATATATATATATATAACATTTTGTTATTGAAAACTTTTAGCGAAAAGTAGGTGAAAAAAATTGTATTGTATTGTATATTTGGCATTTAATATTTTAAAAATAACTTCAATTACTTTTTACTGATTTAATGTATATAGCGTATTTAAATAGAAATCTAACACCGTGTGTGTATATATAATATAGATTAAAATTAATTTTATAATTTTAGTATAGGTAAATATCAACAAAAGATAAAGAAAGTAAGAACTAATAATTTATATTATTGTTATAATATAAAAGTATTAAGAAACAAAATAGTGGGAAGTAGTTGAGTTGGGTGTTGGGATCCATTTAAAAAAAATTGTTCTAGTGTAATTCATTCATATAGGAATTTTTATATTTTTACTCATAAAAGAGAGAAAGGAGTTTAAAAAATAAAAATGAAAATTTAATAAGACTAGATGTGGAGAGAGAGGAGTTTAGAAAATAAATTAAAATGATTACAAATTTAGTGAGACTCGCACGGGCCATTGCCTTTGCTAAGAGATGGAAAACAAAAAAAAAAAAAGTTGAATGTAATAAAAAATAAAAAAAATTAGTGGGGCCTATGTGGAGCCCCTCCCTATACGATGAGAGAGAGTGGGGCGGGAGAAAGGGGATCCCAAAAAACGCAAAACCTAAATACACTAAATAGAAAAAACAAACTCACTAGATTTGTCGTATGTTTCAAGATTATATATAGCATAAATGGTCATTTTGGAGCATCCTATTAGTTACCTCATTTTAATTGTATATATTATATGGAATTTTTTTGTGAAATGGCAAAAAAAAACATTATTATTATTATTATTATTAGGAGCATCCTATTAGGTACCTTATTTTGGACTTGAATTAGTCACTAAAAGGGAGTGATATAAGATGACTATAAATGTTAAATTTATTATAAGAGTATTTTTCTTTTCCTGTTATTATATATGAATATGTTGGGAAAAAAAAAGTGAGAAGTTTAGAGCAAGTAAAATTAAATAAAATTTATCATTTAAACTCTTTGTTAAGCAAGATAAGTGAAAAACTTCAAAATGAATGATGTTGTTGTTGTAGGGAACATCAAGTATTTTGAAAGCCCTACAAACAAAATTTGTTTGAGAAGTTTAGAGTAAGTAAAATTAAATAAAATTTGTGTATTCCTTGTTATGGATTCAAACAAAATTTTATTGGTATAATGAAAATAACATATTTTTTAATATAAATTATTGTCGATACTATACCCTAGTGGCCCGTTAAGACAATAATTTTGGTAACCAAGTTTGAAGACAAGGTTAAGTAAAAGAAATCGATCAATTAATTTATTAACTTACCTACTTTATTTGAAAACGGAGTAGTCATTTTATTTTATTTTTATTTTTATTTTGAACCATGTAAAGTATTTGAGTTTGAGGGCAAATTTGTGAATAGAAAAGATAATAAGTTAATTCTCTAAAATAGGAAAATAACCCATTATTCACCCTATTAACACTTGTTTTGGTTACAATAATTATATGTGTATGTATGTATCTCCTTAGGAAAATATTTTTTTTGAAAAAAAGAAATGCAAAAAATGAAAGAGCAATCGGAAGCAGTCGACCGATCACACGGACTGATTGACCATATGTGCTCTTAGGTTGAACAAGTTGATGAGCCCATAAGAGGCAATGGACCGCCTAAAACAAACATGTAAACTTTATTATTTTTTCCTCAAAAATTTCATGTTACCCTAAACCCATGAAGAGATATTTCAAGAGATACATATGAAAGTGTGAACTCCATGAACCACTACTTCAGTTTATGACTAGCAACACAAACACAAAGTCACATCATAAATTTTCAAGCCAATCAAGCCAATGTAGTTTTAAAAAACATTTTTAATAAATAAAAAACATTTTTGAGATTAAAAAGAAAACAAAGAAAACCAAATTTTTTTAAGAAAAGATCCTTTAAATTTTGATGTTCAAAGGCATCCTGGAAAACGTTTATTTTTTCTTAGAAAATTGAATTTAGGAACTTATCCAAAAGTCACATCATAAATTTAAAAAAAAAAAAAAAGAAATAATTTTGACTACAATGAAAAACCATAAAATCGACACAGCATAGTTTTCTTGAAAAAGGTGATTTTTTTTTCCAGAAGAATATTGATTTTAGGAATCTATTCAAAAGTTGCATCATGAATAGTATTTAATTTTTTTTTAATTTTTTTATTTTGTTTTTTGGAAAAAAAAAAGACCATAAAACATGTTAATCATAAATGCAGGCATGAAAACCTAAAAATATTTTCATAAAATCATTCAAATTCCTTTATAAAATATCCTTCATTATTTTATTTTATTTAAAAAAAAAAAAAACCTTAATATGCTCTGCATTAACAAAGGATGTTTCATTGCAACATCTTGAACTTGGCATACTATATAATAACTCTATACACAAAATTAGACACATGCATCATACAAAAACCATAACATGCATATTCATAAAGCACAGGGAATGAAAAATGCATTGAACTTTAAATAGAAAGGTATAGGTCTAACCTGAAACAAGATAACACGAAAGGACAATGGGAAATGTACAAAAATTCTAAAAAAAGAAATATGGAATAATTGGAGTGGAAAGTGTTGGTTTGTTTGTCCCACATTGGTGGAAAATGTTGTAAATAAAATAAAGAGAGAATTATAGAAAAATTAAAGTAAAGAAATTTGAAACTATAAAAATTCGGTAGTTTAGTTTTTCAGGAACTAAATGTTACTAATCATCTTCTTTTTTTCTCAATTTTGGTTGTAAAATATGTTCTTATATAGGTAAAGATTATATTAGCATTCCAAAAGTCAATTCCATAATAAATCATTATGTGGGTATATCAAAAGTTATAACTTATTTTCAAGATAGTCATCCACATGTATAATATACACATTTTACAACACTTCCTATTGGATGACTATACACTATGAATATGTCTCGTTAAAGCCTTCACTAAGGAAAATCTTATGGGACAAAACCTTAACAAAGGAAAAAGAGTACAGTATTCATACTTCCCCTCAAAAATACAATTAATTAAGTAATGTCCTTAAGTTATCTCCTTCCAATGTTATGTACATGCTTTTTGAAAATTGAAGTTGGTAATACTTTTGTGAATAGATCCGTTGAGTTGTCACTTGAACGAATTTTACAAATGTCAACATCTCCTTTCTTCAAAAGTTCATGAGCGTAAAAGAACTTTGGTGAAATATGTTTAATTTTATCACCTTTTATGTACCCACCTTTGATTTGTGCAATACATGCTACATTGTCCTCATACAATATTGTTGGCTTGTCATTCTTCAGTGATAATCCACTTGTCCCTTTAATGTGTTGGATTATAGTTCTTAACCATACACATTCACGACTTGCTTCGTGAACTGTCAATATTTCTGAATGGTTTGAAAAGTTAGCAGTGATTGCTTGCTTTACATATCGCCATGAGATAGTAGTATCACCACATGTAAAAATATAGTCTGTTTGTGATCAAACTTTATGAGGATCAGAAAGATATCCAGCATCAGCATATCATTTCAACACAAACTTTACTCTCTTTGGGTAAAACAAACTCATATCAGATGTGTCGTTGAGATAACGAAGAACATGTTTTACTCCATTCCAATGTCTCTGAGTTTGTGTAGAACTAAACCTTGCCAGCAAATTTACTGCAAAAGCTATATTTGGTCTAGTGTGATTTGCAAGATACAAGAGTGCTCCAATTGCACTAAGATAGGGTACTTAAGGACCAAGGATTTCTTCATCATCTTCTCGAGGACGAAAAAGATCCTTTTTTCACATCAAGTGAAAGAACAACCATCGAGGAGCTTAATGGATAAGATTTATCCATACAAAATTATTACAAGATTTTTTTTACATAAGATGATTGATGAATAAGAACTCCACTTGTTAAATGTTTAACTTGAAAACCAAGACAAAATTTTGTCTTCCCAAGATCCTTCATTTCAAACTCTTTCATTAAGTAGTCAACAGTCGTTGAGATCTCTTCTGGAGTTCCTACTATGTTTATGTCATCAACATAAACTGCAACTATATCAAATCCAAAATTTATCTTCTTGATAAAAACACAAGGACAGATAAGATTATTTTCATATCTAATTTTCAACAAATATTCACTTAGACGATTGTACCACATTCGTTCAAATTGTTTCAATCCATACAAGGATCTTTGTAATTTAACAAAGTACATTTGCGGTTGTTTTGGATTATATGCTTCAGGCATTTTAAATCCTCTAGGGATTTTCATATATATGTCATTATCCAATGAGTCATACAAGTAAGTTGTTACTACGTCTACTACGTCCATGAGGCCAATGTCAAGTCCTTCAGAAACCGTTAAACTAATCAGAAATCTGAAAGTAACTGCATCCATAATAGGGGAATAGGTCTCATTATAATCTATACCAGGCCTTTGTGAGAAACCTTGTGCTACAAGACACACCTTGTATCTCACAATTTTATTCATTTCATTTCTTTTATGTACAAAAACTCATTTATACCCAACAGGTGACATTCTCAAGTGTTTAGACTACTGGTCCAAATACCTTACGTTTGGCTAACGAGTATAGCTCAGCCTGTATTGCTTCATTCCATTTTGTCCAATCATTTCGATAACGACATTCTTATACAATTTGAGGTTTAGGCTCATTATCATTAATAATTTCTGAAGCAATCGCACATGCAAACACATTGTCAACAACAACTTCATTTCTTCTCTGTATATTTCCAAATTTTAATGTGATCTCATAATTTTTCGGTACCGAAAACACTTCTAGTGTTGCTTCTGTGGAAATATGGGATTGTTGATCTATATTTCTTTTAACCTCTTCTTGAGTGTTAATGACCTCTTTTGGAGTGTCACTTTTATTCATTTCCTTTTTCTTTCGAGGAACAGTATCATTTGCACCAATTGGTCTACCATGCTTCTGGCGCACTTTAGATTCATTAGATGCTATTCCCATTGGGTGTTCTTCAGGAACAATCAATCTAGCAGGAATATTTGCTGGAATATGTGATTGAATGACCCTTTTGGTGTTTACAAAAACATCTGGCAATTGATTTGCAGCATTTTGCAAATGAATTATACTTTGAACTTCAAGTTCATATTGATTTGTGCGTATATCAAGATTAGACAAAGTTGGTGTGTTCTAACAAATTTCTTGTGTTTTTAATCCTTTACCTTTTCCTTCTCCTAATGACGGGAAACTAATTCATTAAATTGACAATCTAGAAATCTTGCTCTAAAAAGATCACCTGTTAGTGGTTCAAGATATCTAATGATAAAAGGAGAATCAAAACCAACATAAATACCAAGCCCACACTGTGGTCCCATCTTACTTTGTTGTGCAAATGCAATAGGAACATATACTGTGCAACCAAAATTTCTAAGATGAGATATATTAGGTTGGTGGTTAAACACAAGCTGTGAAGGTGAAAACTTGTGATATGCAGTTGGTCTAATTCTAATCAAAGATGCAGCATGCACTATAGCATGGCCCAAGTAGATGTAGGAAGCTTTGATCGCATAAGCATAGGTCTAGCAATAAATTGTAAACGCTTAATGAAGGATTCCGCTAAACCATTTTGTGTATGAACATGTACAATAGAATGTTCAATGCTTATTCCTATTGACATGCAATGGTCTAAAAGATGGATGGATTGGACCACAAATATCTCCTTGTATTCTTTGCAGAAAAGATTGAGACTTTAAAGGTAATTTAGATGGAGAAGGTCTAACAAGTAATTTTCCTTGAGTACAAGAAATACAAAAATAATCACTAGGTAAAAGAACTTTCTGATCATTTAATGGATGTCCATGTGTATTTTTAATGATTTGTCACATCATAATTGAACTAGGATGGCCAAAACGATCATGCCAAAGTATAAAACTTCTAGGCTCGGAGTATTTTCGGTGCATAAAATTTGATTCAACCATCGTTATTTTTATGAAATATAGGCCAAATGAAAAACTTGAAAATTTTTCCAATATGATCTTCTGGTTTGAAACTATAGATTTAATTTAAAGATATTCCATATCTTCTTCATTTTTGGTTTCAACATGATATCCATTGCGACGTATATCTTTAAAACTTAGTAGATTTCTTCAGAATCTACTAGAATACATCGCATTATCAATATACAATTTTGTCCCATTTGGAAACATAATATGAAGTCTTCCAGAGTCCTCTATTACATTTGCAGAGCCAGATATTATATTAATATTAATTTCAAATAATGTTAATTGCAAGAGATATTTTTTAACACGGAGAATTGTATGAGTTGTGTCACTATCCACCAAACACATGTCATCCTCCATTTTATTAAGTTTATTTTGTATGATCTAGTAAATGAAAAATGAAAGTTAAGAATTAAGAAAGATAACAAGATATTACCAAGCATATAATATGTAAAACTTTTAAAAATTACATAAATTAATTTTTTCAAAATAATATAAACATGAAGATAATTTAATAGTAGACATTTCCATTCCCAATCAAATGATCAATTTTGCCACTAGGATCCTCAAAAAAATCAAAAACATGAAAATCAACATCCAAAAGAGACTTATACTTAGCATCAATGAGTTCAGACAAATTCACTTCACCATTTTGCCTTTTTCCTTTTAACAATGCCTTGTAAAGATCAATTAGGTGTTTAGGAGTGCAACATATTTGAGATCAATGATCTTTTGTTCCACACCTGTAGCAAATATTATCATTATTTTGCACTTTGTTATTTTGTTCAGAACTTTTTTTATTCTTTGCCTATTTCCTTTGAGTCTTTTCAGCACCTTTGCTTTCAAACTTTGAAGGATGATTATCACGGGTCCAACAATTTTTCCTACTACGACCCCTTTTACCACCACGACCTCATCCACGACCTTGAGAAAAATTCACATTCACTTCAGGGAATGTTGTTGAGCCAGTTAGACGAGATTGATGATTTTTCAACAAAAGCTCATTATTTTGTTCAACCACTAGTAAACAAGAAAGTAGCTCAAAATATTTTGTAAATCCACGCTCACAATATTGTTGCTGCAGGAGCACATTCGAGGCATGAAAAGTCAAATATGTTTTTTCTAACATATCATTATCAGTAATTTTTTGTCCACATAACTTCAATTGAGAGCTAATTTTTAAACAAGACTGAATTATATTCACTTACAGTTTTAAAATCTTGCAGTCACAAGTGTATCCAGTCATAACAAGCTTTTGGAAGAATTACCGTTTTTTTGTGTTCATATCTCTCCTTCAAGTTGTTCCAAAGGACTAATGGGTCCTTAATAGTAAGGTACTCAATTTTCAATTTTTCGTGTTAATGGTGTCGAAGGAAAATCATTGCCTTTGCGCAATCCTGTAGGGATGCTTGATTTCCTTCTTCAATTGTCCTACCAAGATTTATAGCATTAAGGTGAATTTTAGCATCAAGTACCCATGGTAGATAATTTCTTCCAGAAATATCTAGGGCAACAAATTCAAGCTTTGTGAGTTTTGACTTCATAAAGTCACTTTGAAAAATAAATAAAAATTCAAAGTTAGGTAAATATTAAAATGAAAATATTATTCTCACATATATTTCAACATAAAAACATTTAAGGACATGTATTCAAGATAAGAGATATAGTTAACACATAAATATAGTTTGACAAAAAAAATAAACTAAAGTTATATAGATAACAAATGTTAAAAAAAAAAAAAAACAAGATTCTTACCTTGGAATAATACCAACGGAACTTAAAAGATTATGTTATACCATTAGAGACTTGATCGTGCTGATAATGTGTTGTAAATGAAATAAAGAAAGAATTATAGAAAAATTAAAGTAAATAAATTTGGAGCTATAGAATTCAGTAGTCTAGTTCTTCAGGAACTAGATGTTGCTAATCATCTTCTTTTTTTCTCAATTTGGTTGTAAAATATGTCCTTATATAGGCAAAGACTATATTGGCATCCCAAATGTCAATTCCATAATGAACCATTATGTGGGCATTGTGGAGACCCGATAAATTTATTTATGGAAAATAATGAAGGAATGAAAAAAGGGAATTTTTTTTTTTAGAAACAGTAGGCTTCATTGAGGAATCTCCTGCTTTCATCAAAGAAGGTCCTTCAGTGTTTCATCGATAAAGTTTAGGCATCGTAGACGAAGAAATCATGAACGATAGGAATTCCAGGATTTGGGTTCGTAGACGAAGTGCTTCTTTCGTCAACGAATGTTCTTTAGTAACTCATTGACGAAGACGTCATTTCATTGACGAGGTTGGCCATGTAAGAACCCAACCCGAGATAGGTGTATTAAATAAATGAGAAAAGAGAAGGAAAATTTAAAAGGTAAAAATTTGCAGGGCTCGTCGACAAGGCTTCTTTGCTCGTCAACGAGGTCTCGCGTACAGCTCGGCGACAAGGTTCAGTGGTTCGTCAACGAGGAGATACTGAGATATTTTTGGAAATTTTGAAATCTCAGGCTCGTCGACGAGGCCACCTTGGCATTGACGAACTTCCTTCTGCGGCCCATCGATGAGGACGTCGTCTCGTCGATGAGTCTGGCTGGGTCAACTTGCTTATAAATATCTTTTATCTTTGCTTAATGAAGAAGAAACCAAAAACCTCTCTCTCTCTCTCTCTCTCTCTAGGATTTCGGGTAGTCTGTTGCCGAAATCAACGATCCGACATTGCTACATGGATCAGGAGGAGAATCTTTTCGAGTATAGCGAATCGGAATTACGTTTCAAGGATTTCAGATTTTGACCCAAAATCAAGGTAAGGGTCTGATTTCATTTTCGTTTCGATAGATCTATAGATAATAGTAATGTAAGGAAATATTGTTCTTCGTTGTTTAGGTTTTGGTACCTTGGTTTGCTGTTTTGGAGCCGTAGAGTTCATGTTTTGGTATTCGGGAAAAGGTAATGGGATTCTATTTATATTAGTTATTTTTTAAATCGAAATCGGTAAACATGTAGTTTACGATTGTATGTATGATTTGGCTACTTATTTGGGAAAATCTATCGAGTGAAAATACAAGATTTTGGGTTACTGTTTTGGGGAAATTTGGGGGTTTCAGGTATCATCTCTAATTTTGTTGGAAAATCGTATGTTGTATAAAACTATAGTAATGAGATGACCGAACCTGTATTTGTATTAAACTGTATTCTCAAATTGAAAACGATATGATTGTTGTATACTCAAATAAGTGTGGAATGAAGTGTTGTATGTAAAATGTTCTAGGTTTTGTAAAATAGTTGTGACGGCTAATTACTGTAAGTTAAAGGGTATAGGAACATGGGTTCAAAAATTATTCCAGGTTTTGTGAAATTTGCCATGTCTCGATTAATTACCATGGGCAAACGCCATGTCTCAGCTAAATACCATGGGCGAGAGTGTCTGGCTCTATATCCGAGGGTGTGAAATATCGCCTGTTTGTTTCGACTGGTAACCGATGGGTGTGAGTGGACACCGTATTAGCAACGATATTATTGTGGGGCTTCGATTATTGCAGGGTATCGGGTGCTTGAGTGTGACAACACTGACCGTATGTTTGGTATCATATGTACTGGAACTTTATAGTGTTATGTTTTATGTCGAAATAACACTTGTATGCCACACATTGAAATAACTTGTTTTCTTCCTTACGGAGAGGTGTCTCATCCCGAATTTACAAATGTTTTTCAGGTCCTTCGAGTAGCCGAAACTAGCATCCTAGCATTCGAGAGCGTGGGTGTTGGTTAGTTGCATTTAGTACTTGAGTAAGTACTGATTTTTGTAACCGGGTTGTCATTATTGGGTTTTGTAGACACCCGGGGTATGTACTGTATTTTAGAGCGTAGACTCTAGTCATGTATAGACTCTAGTATGACACGTTGTATGTATTAGAAAGAACATTTCGGCTGCATTTTGTCGGTGTATGTATGTGTAGGTAATTGCATATAGGTTTACGTGAACCCCATGGGGTCAAACCCTCATTCAATGTAGTATCATGTATGTTTTAATTGATATAAAGATAGGTTAGATTACTAAATTCACACCTGGGACCCATTTTCTAGTTCGGGACGTGACAGCTTGGTATCAGAGTTAATCAGATTGTTAGGTCTTGTAAACTTGGTCAGGCGTAGCTATGTGTACATACTAGAGTATAAGATGTAGGAAATAAGTAGAGTAGGTCGAGGGTTGTTTTTTTGCTAGACGGGGACTCGTTGGTGGTGTTCTGTGTTTTTTCTGGAATGACGATTTCTGTAAAATCATGACAAACCATTGATGGTTTCGTGTTGGTGTGGTAGGACAGACCTAGACCCATAAGAGTTGTAGTTAACCTGACTAGCTTTCAATGATTGCATTAACTGTGTATGATATAAGAATTCTAACCGATTCCGATCTTACTTTTAGAATGGAGCCCAAGGATAACAACTTGGATAGTTCCGAGGTGATTGAAAGTGATGAGTCTCCTTTTGTGCCTAGAGGTTTGACGAGGCAGGTTATGCGGGAAATCCGGCAAAGTGTTAGGAGATGTGAGCATTCTCCTACTGCTACGGGTTGTACCATAGAGAGGTTCACCCGCATGCACCCTCCGACGTTTATGGGAGGACCGGATTCGATAGTAGCAGAAAACTGGGTGTAGAAGATCGAGAAGATATTGGAAGTTCTGCACTGCACTGACCAGCAGAAGGTTCTCTATTCTACTTTTCAACTGGCAGGAGAAGCTGAAAGATGGTGGACAACTGTGAGTCTACTTGAGAAGCAGAGAGTTGGTCCATCTGGTATGACTTGGAGCTGCTTCAAGGAGGTATTTTTTAAGAGATACTTCCCGACTTCCACTCGCGATGCGAAGGCTGATGAGTTCTCGAGCCTGACTAAGGGAACCCTGACAGTGCAGAGATATGCTGCCAGATATATTGAGTTATCTCATTTCGCATTGTATTTGATCTCAAATGAGTATGAGAAGACTAAGAGGTTCGAGAAGACTATGAGGAAGGACATCCGTAGGCTCGTGGGTATGCTGCAGATTCGAGAGTTTTTTTTTCTGGTGGATAAAGCCACCATAGTTGAGGCTGACCTCCAAGGAGATGAGGTGGTACAAGAATACTTACTTCAATACTAACTGCAAATTGCTCATGTAAGAAGCACTAGGATGCCATTATTTTGGAGCAAAACGAGGCACCAAAGATGGGCCATTGAATGAGAATCACATAAACAAGTGAAATTTTCAATTTTTAATTTTACTTTTGGTTCAAATCCATTCTTTCGCAAATGTAAACACTAAAACATGGAACAGACACAGCTGAAGACAACTGACAATTTTAGATAAGTAGGGTTTTTCTTCTTCTTAATAAATTTCCATTATTAACGATATTTTTTTTAGTAGCAAAAGCCAGTCAATCATAGGCATACATGTTGTTTTTTGTCCCACATTGGTAGAAAAAGTTATTTTGAATTTTTTCTTTGTTTATCCCACATTGGTGAGAAGTGTTTTTTAGACTTGAGGTTTGTGAAAGCTCAAATATTTGGAGAATTGCTGCCTTACCTTAAACACAGGTATAGACATGTATTTATAGAGATGTCAAATATATTCTTGTGACAACTGAATCATGGAAAGATAGGAACAGATGAATACATTTGAATTTAAACATTTGAATTGAAATCGATTACATATCTAAACATACACATCAAAAATCCTGGGAAATATTTGAACTGATCTTCGTGTAACTGCATATTAAGAATCCTGGGAAATATTTAAATTGATCTTTGTGTAACTACTTTGTGAAGAGCCACTGGTTGTTGCTGTGGATAAGTCTCTAACACACCCCCTCAAGCTTAACTATGCAGATGCAATGTTCAGCTTGTCACGAAGAAGAGAGAACTGAGAGGAAGATAGTGGCCTTGTAAAGATATCAGCGATTTGATCTCTGGTAGAAATGAAGCGGATATGTAATGTACCATGAGCAACCATATCTCGAACAAAATGAAAATCTATCTCAACATGTCTAGTTCGAGCATGAAAAATCAGATTTGAGGATAAATATCTGGCACCAATATTGTCACACCAAAGAATTGGAGTTGTAAAGGGAAGCATCTCAAGTTCAGTTAGAAGAGAACATAACCATGTGATCTCAGCTGTGGTATTTGCTAATGCTTTATATTCTGCTTCGGTGCTTGAGTGGGCTATAGTAGCTTGCTTCTTACAACTCCAAGAAATTAGATTACCCCCAAGAAAAAAACAGTAGCCACCTATGGAGCGTTCGATCATCCCTACTTCCAGCCCAATCCACATCGGAGTAGGCTTGTAGTGAAAGGGAGTGCGATTTGTGAAATTGGAGACCAAAATCCACGGTGGGCTTGAGGTAGCGCAGCAAGCGCTTGGTTGACTGCCAATGGAGGATTGTGGGCTTGTGAAGAAACTGAGAGAGCTTGGTAACTATGAATGCTATATCTGGTCTGGTGATGCAGAGATATTGAAGAGCATCAATAGTGCTTCTGTAAAGTGTTGGGTCCGAAAATGCTTCACCTTCATAAGTCGAGAGTGTTGCTGCTATGGCCATAGGAGTCTGAACCTGTTTTTCTTCTAGCATATTGGTACGTTTTAGGATATCCATGATATATCGATGCTGAGATAGAATGAAGCCCTTAAAATTTTGAATCATTTCAACACCAAGAAAAAAATGTAGAGGACCATATTTTTAACAACAAAGTCATTGTGTAAAGCTGATAGCAAATCATCAATAGCTGACCATTTATTGCTTGTGATGAGAATATTGTTTTAGTGACCCAAAGAATTTATAATATTCAAATAATAAAAGGAAGGGAGAAAAGGAAATTAAAAGGGAGTAAATAAGTCTTCGCGTTCGTCGACGACGCGACAATTGGGCTTGTTGACGAGGGTACTCTTCGTCGACAAGAAAATACCGAGAGAGGTTTTGGGAGCCTTTGAATTTCGTTGACGAGGAGAGAGAGCTTGTCAACGAGTTGTCTTCATGACCTCGTCGACGAAGGCCGCAATATAAATAGTAGTTAAACGCGGTTTACAGCTTATTTTGGCCACAAAATTCACTCACTCTCTCTCTCTCTCTCCCTTTGGTTTCTCCTCCTTCTCTTTAAGTTTTTGGGCTGGATTTCCACCGGTTTGACGATTTGAAGCCACCACGACACTCTTGGGAGAGTTCTCTTCAAATCTGCTAGAGTGGATCGTCGGTGGGGCTGAGTTGGAAACCATCCTAGATTTAGGGTAAGGCTTTCTACTCATTATTTGGCTATTTGACAGTTGTAGAAAGCGTAGTACACATAGAGATACTGAACTTTAGTTATGGGAAATGTCATTTTCAGGGTGTTGAGCGGGGAACCCTGCGGGTGCAGGAGTATTTCTCTTAAGGGTTTTTCATGAATCAGGTAAGGGGATAAACTAAGCTAGTTATTTTATAAAAAAGTATGTATGTTATTACAACATCTGATTTCAAGAAAATAATTATATTTATATATGATTATGTTTGGGAAATACTGCTATAAAAGATGATATTTTTAAATATGTATGAAGCCTATTTCTTGTGGCATGAGTAGAATTTATAACAAAATACTGTTTTCTGGGAATATGATAAAGATATGGATTTTTGTAATGAAAAACTGACGTACGGTCCAAGAATTTTATATAATTTGCTGGCGTATGGGTCGCGCTATGTATATGATTTGCCAGCGTACGGGTCGTGCTATGGATATGTTTGTCGATGTACGGGCTGAGCTATGTGTATGATTTGCTGGCGTACGGGCCAAGCTATGGATATGTTTTTCGGCGTGCGGGTCGAGCTATGGATACGATTTGCCGGCGTACGGGCCGACCTATGGTAAAATGTGAAATACCGGCATACGGGTCGATGATTTTCATGATATACGTATACATGGAAAACAACATGATGATATCGATTTGGCAATTAATAGTATTGAAATAAGGAATAGCTTCCCAAGAGGGGGGTGAATTGGATTCTTTTTGAATTTTAATGATTTTTAAGCTTTTGACTTTGATACCCAGAAAAAAAATATAAATGATAATCAAACTTAAAAAATACTAAAATTTTAAATTTACAAGTCAATTAATGAAATTAAAGTAATTCAATCACTCAACCTATTATTAAAGCTTTTGTTGATTTCCCTGTAAGCTTTTAGTATGTACTTTACTTGATCAAGATTTTCGCAGATTAACCAACGTACTCCCTTTTGGGTTTCCGCAAACGGTTAATCAAAACTTACTTTCTAAATATCAAGTACCTTTGTTTCTTTCTCACTTAAAAAACCTGCAACCTACACTTCCAAACCATACAACAATAGTAAGTAAAGAATATAAAGTAAAGCAAAGAGAAAGACACAAGATTTTTACGAGGTTCGGCTTCAACACATCCTACATCCTCTCCCTTGGCAAAATACCCAAGGGTACCACTATATCAGTTCTGTTACCGGGTGGAACAATACCTGTTTACAACCACTCCTTCTGTTAGGCTAGAGCTTGCCTCTCCAAACAACAATCCCTCGTTTGGTCCAACGACTCAACAGCTCTGAATCGTCTAAAAATCAAGATAAAAAGATTTTGTGTATAAAAGAAAAACTCTCACAGTAGAGTAGATTTGTACAATGATCAGCACAATGATACTTCAAGGTAATTCAAATATAAAAGAATGTGAAGCTCAATACTTAGTATGAATCACCAAATGATTTTCAAAAAATGAAAGATTCTGATTTTTTAAAAGCTTTGCTTCAAAATATAAATCAATAGCAAATCAAAAATTTGAACACAAGAGAGTTTTAGATCCTTTGAGAATTTTGAATGCTTGAAGATTTCTAGAACTAAAAACCTTTGAAGGTTGCTTGATCTAAAATCTTTTGAAGGTTGCTTGCTCTAAAGACTTTTGAAGATTTCTGGATCTGAAAGACTTTGAATATTGCTTAATTTCAAAAACCTTTGAATATAGCTTCTCATTTGAAACCTTTGAAGATTTGGACTATTTATAGATGTTTTACAAGCCATTCATTACTCCCAAAGATTCCTAAAAATCATTTCCAAGTATTTTGAAATAAATATGTCCAAAAACGTGGTTTAAAAGATCTCCCCATTGAGAGATTTAATGCCAATGTTCGAGTGACAGTCGCCTGCCACGACTTGGCAGTCGCCTGTCACAGAGCAATCTCTCAACACAGAATGCTAGCAGTCGCCTAGCTTGTTCACGCAGGTGTCTGATAGGTTTTAGGCAGTCGCCTGTTTAGCTACTGACTTTTTAAAACACCTTTTCCTTAATGTGGCAGTCGCCTGGCCCTTCAATATTTGAAAATTTTCTTTTTTCAAACTCTTTCTTTTTATTGATTTTAAAAAATATTCTTTAGAGTATATATATATAAACATATTTCTAAAATTTTTGAGCTTCAATCCAATTTATACTTGAAATTAACTTTGAAGTACTTACATTTAGAACATCCTTAAAATCATAATTCTTTGATCTTCAATCTTGTTCTTCCATCATCCTTGTGGTTTCAATCTTTTGTTTGAGCTTTTTCACCAGTACAACTTTATTCCTCATGCTCTTTGTTCTTTAAGAATTCTTTGTAATCCATAGTTTTCCTTATGCACTTGTCACTTTCTTGAAAAACTTTTACTTGAAACATATTAAACATATCATTGATTTGTTATCATCAAAATAAGAATTGTAAGCTTTATTAGGCCAACAAGTATGAAATATCCATGTATTACAGTTTCATTATATGTTATACGTTATCAAAACTTGGTTGGCTTGGTCTAGGCTAGCACTTACACGGTACTGATGCTATGTGTTCATAATTTATCATGATATTTGTGTTAACGCTACTGTACGGAGTGGTGTGAGATTGGATGGTCGATGTGGTTTTAAGAAGTGTGAGTGCCCCTGGTATATGGATCAGGTCTGACAGACCCATCGGACTTACAAACTGTATTCTTGACTTGGCAGTGGTCGGCCAACCATTATCAGGTCCCACCTTTGGGCCACGCAACCCAGTCATGTGGGGGTAATATATGACAACGGTCAGCTAACCCACCAAGGTTGTTTTTGTATTATTATTTATATGAGATGAATTATGCTATGGAAACCATTATGTTTTGCCATGTTTTGATTATACATATTTTTCCCAAAAATGATATATATACAGTTTTACTAGTTATGTTTATGATTATATGTATACCATAGAAATGCTCATGTTACCACACACTAGTGTTAGTTTATTTCCCTTACTGAGAGGTGTCTCACCCCGAATTATATGAATTTTTTAGTAGCCCCTGATAGTAGAGCGGATAAAGCTCCATTGAGGTAGATACGATTGACCTGCCCTTTCTGAAGGGTATGTATTTTTGTGATAGGGCCAGATGATTGTTATAGGAATGATCCTATGTCTCCTTTTGGGCTGTAAATATAAGAACAATGGATGTAGTAACTCTGGTATTGAGATAGATGGTTTTGTGTTTATGAAATTGTGATTTTATGTTTCTTACTGCGTAGGCTCCCGTTTTGTATTTTTGTTATATCCCTGGTACCCACGGGTTCAGATGGATTATGTTCCTATTATATTAAAAAAAATATGGAAATTAAGCAAGTCGTTACAGTTTGGTATCAAAGCCTAGGTTGCTAGGTTCTGTAGACTTTAGAATGCAGCAGAAAAAATACCAGAGTATAGGAAATGATTTAAGGTTTTGTTCTACAGTCTAGAGGCAGGACTTCCGTGGTAGTTTCTGTGTTTTTCCTGGGGTGACGACTTTAGGAAAACCATAGCAAGCTATTGTCGGGTTATGTTCCTATAATATAGGACTGGGGTTAGGAATAAGATAAGAATGTTAAGATAAGTGGTGAGGTTAGGTGGGTCAATTATAAGGATAAGATTTCTAAGTTACGTTTGTTATTTTCAAGATGGATCTAGGAGGAGGTAGTGCCCATGCGAGTGGCAATGATGGAGCAGGGCCATCAGGTGCAGGTGGGATTGACTCTGATGCGGTATTATGTAGCATGACTTAGTAGGTTATGGCTGAGATCGCTAGAAACTCTAGAGAGCAGGGTGGTCCGTCGGCAGGCCATGGGTGCACTATAGAAAAGTTTACGAAGATGAATCCTCCAGCATTCTCAGGGGGAGTTGATCCTACAGCCGCTGAGAATTGGATGCAGGAGACCTAGAAATTCTTGACTGTGTTGCAGTGTACTGAGAAATAGAGGATCCTCTTTGCCACCTATAGACTAACGGGAGAGGCCGGGAGGTGGTGGACTGCGGTGAGACTGCTAGAGCTGCAGAGAGCGACTCTAATTGCCATGACATAGGACTGGTTTAAAGAGTTATTCTTCGATAGATATTTTTCGGCTACTGTTAGGGAGGCTAAAATGGAAGAGTTCCTGAGTCTGAAGTAGGTACAGCTATCCGTCTAGTAGTAAGCGACGCGTTTCATCGAGCTTTCTCATTTTGCCCCATATATTGTTCCTAATGAGGAGAAAAAGGTGAGGCAGTTTGAGAGAGGTTTAAGGTGGAGTATCTTCAAATAGGTAGTAGTGCTGCGGATCCAAGATTTTGCTGAGTTAGTCGACAGAGCAGCCTTGGTAGAGGTTGGAGAGCGGCTGGACACAGATAAGCAGGGACGGAAGAAAAGATCTACATCTTTAGGCTATCAACAGGGACCTAGAAAAAATCAGTGGAGGAAAGGGAACCATGGTAGAGGACGGAGGCAGGAGACAGGAGTACGCGAGATACAGGCAAGGCAGGGTCCTCCAATCTAGACGTGTGGTAGGAGACATTGGGGAGAGTGTCGAGCAGGTGGGGTGGTATGCTATTGCTACGGTAGACCGGGGCATATGGTGCGAGACTTCCTTACACCACCAAATGCAGCTCCTACTCCCAGACCATACCGGGGAGGTTATCAAGCACCATGTGGGGGCCAGCAGAGGAATATGGCTCCAGCCTGAGTGTTCGCTTTGATGCCGGGTGATGCTGAGACAGCCGGTGACGTGGTGACAGGTATGGTTAGTATGCTTTCTTTTAAAGTTATTGCATTGTTTGATTTAGGTGTCACACACTCGTTTGTGTCTTCGGGGTGCACTAGATTATGTGGGGCAGAAATGTAGTTGTTAGATACTGAGTTGTTGGTATCTACATTGACTGGGTCAGCAGTGAGGTGTAGTAGGGTACTCCGAGATTGCTCAATTGATATTCAAGGGGAAATCTTGTTTGCCGATTTAATAGTGCTGGATATGCATAGGTTCGATGTGATCTTTGGCATGGATTGGCTAGCGGCTAATTTTTCCAGCATAGAGTGTCATTCACAAGAAGTGAAATTCAGACCTCCGAGATGAACAAAATTTGTTCGTAGGGTCGCGAGTGCAATCCCCGCCTCAGTTAGTTTCAACTATTCAAGCCAGAAGACTACTACTGAGTGGTTGTCAGGGGTTTGTGGTAGTTGTGGAAGAGATGTCAAAGAATGAATTGAAACTTGCTAGTACGCCTATAGTGAAAGAATTTACAGATGTTTTTCTAGATGAGTTACCAGGTTTGTCACCCGATTGTGAGGTAGATTTCCTTATTGATCTACTTCCAGGTACAACATCGATTTCTAAAGTACCTTACCGGATGGTGCTAATGGAGTTAGTAGAATTGAAGAATCAGTACAAGATCTGCTTGATAAGGGCTTCATACGACCCAATGTATCTCCGTGGAGAGCTCCAGTTCTATTTGTGAAGAAGAAAGATGGGTCTCTGAAGATGTGTATCGATTATAGGGAGATTAATAAAACGACGATTAAGAACAAATATCCTCTACCCCGTATAGACGATTTGTTTGACTAGCTCCAGCGTACACAGGTGTATTTGAAGATTGACCTCAGATCTGGCTATCATCAAGTGAAAGTGAGAGCAGAAGACGTCTCGAAGACGGCCTTCAGGACCATATATGGGCATTAGGAATTTCTTGTTATGTCGTTTGGTTTAATGAATGCTCCTGTAGTATTTATGGATTTGATGAAAAGAGTCTTCCACCAATACCTAGACCAGTTCGTTGTTATTTTTATTGATGATGTACTGGTTTTTTCGAGGAGCTATGAAGAGCATGAGACACACTTGAGACAAGTTTTGCAAACGCTACAGGAAAAGAAATTATATGCCAAGTTCAGTAAATGTGACTTTTGGCTTGAGAAGGTCGTGTTCTTGGGGCATGTTATATCTGGAGATGGTATTTTTGTAGATCTTAGTAAGATTGAGGTGGTAGTGAATTGGGCTAGGCCGAGGAACGTTTAGGAGATCAGGAGTTTCTTGGGGATAGCTGGTTATTACCGTCGTTTCGTTAAGGGATTCTCATCTTTATTAGGACCTCTGACACGACTGACTAGGAAGAATGTAAAATTTGAATGGGACAACAGTTATGAGCAGAGCTTCAAGGAATTGAAGCAAAGATTAGTCACAGCACCAGTGTTGGTCATTCCGTAAGGGGGTGAGGGTTATGTCATTTACAGTGATGCGTCCTTAAAGGGACTTGGCTGTGTATTGATGCAGCATGACTGGATGGTGGCGTATGCGTCCAGGCTGTTAAAAGAATATGAAAAGAACTACCCTACCCATGATCTTGAATTGGCTGCAATTGTACATGCATTGAAGATTTGGAGGCATTACCTGTATGGTGAGTGGTGTGAGATCTTTTCTAACCACACGAGTTTGAAGTACTTTTTCACGCAGAATGAATTGAATATGAGGCAGAGAAGGTGGTTGGAGCTAATTAAGGATTTTTATTGTACCATCAGCTATCACCCAGGGAAAGCAAACGTGGTGGTTGATGTGTTGAGCAGGAAATTAGGGAAATCAGTATTGGCGGCTATAGAAATCCAGTATCCGATCATGATGGATCTGGAGAGACTCGGCATCGAATTAGTTGAAAGTGATCCTCAAGTATGTATTGCTAGTTTAGTGGTGCAGCCTACTTTATAGTAGAAGATTAAAGCTGCTCAGAAAGAAGACCCAAAATTAGCAGAGGTGATAGACAGAGTGCAAAGTGGTTAGGGGGAGGAATTCAGTGTTGCAGATGATGGAGCTTTGCAGTTCCGTTCTAGGTTATGTGTTCCTACCGATGCTAACATCAGAAAGACTATTTTAGAGGAAGCTCACAAATCTTTGTATACAGTTCATCCCGGCAGTACGAAGATGTACAAGGATCTGCGAGAGTTGTACTGGTGGAGTGGTATGACGAGAGAGATCACCAAGTATGTAGCGCAGTGTTTGACGTGCTAGCAGGTAAAAGCTGAGCACCAGAGGCCGACAAGTCAATTGCAACCGTTATTTATCCCAGAGTGGAAGTGGGATCATATATCCATGGACTTCGTGTAAGGACTGCCAACGGCGTTACATGGCCAGGATGCCATCTTGGTGATTGTTGACCGTTTGACTAAGACCGCCCACTTTTTACCTATCAAGATCAGCTACTCTCTTAACCATTTGGCGGAGATCAACATTTAGGAGATAGTTCGTTCTCATGGGGTGCCAGTATTGATTATGTCAGATCAAGACCCGCGTTTTACGACACTTTTTTGGAGGAACTTGCAGGAAGGTCTAGGGTCTCAGTTATCTTTTAGCACGACATTCCATCCTCAGTCAGATGGGCAGACTAAGAGGACTATACGGATATTGGAAGATATGCTCCAAGCATGCGTATTGGATTTTGGGGGTAGCTAGATTCGGTTCATGTTGCTGGTGGAATTTGCGTATAATAATAGTTATCAGACCAGCATTGGTATAACACCATTTGAAGTACTGTATGGTAGGAGATGTCGTTTTCCTTTGTTTTTGGATAAGATGGGTGAGCGGCGAGTTGTGGGACCAGAGCTAATACAACAAGCGTGTGATAAAGTTCGACTTATCAGAGATAGAATCAGTGCAACTCAAAGCCGACAGAAAAGTTATGTTGATAATCACCGTAGGAATCTAGAATTTAATGTGGGTAATCATGTATTTATGAAAATATCTTCGTTAAAAGGAGTTATGCGATTTGGGAAGAAGGGTAAACTCAGTCCTAGGTTTTTTGGTCCATTTGAGATTCTAGATAAAGTGGGGCCGGTTGCCTACAGGCTAGCTTTGCCATCTGTGTTATCCAGAATTCACAATGTATTCCACGTGTCTATGTTGACGAAGTATGTCTCAGATCCTTCTCATATTATCAGTTATGATGAATTAGAGTTCAGTGATTCACTAGTATATGAGGAGGTACCAGTACAGATTCTGAATAGGAAAGTACACGAGTTACGTAACAAGGAGATTCCTCAGGTAAAAGTTTTGTGGAAGAATTATATAGTTGAAAAGGTTTCTTAGGAATCTGAGGAGCAGATGAAGCAGAAGTATTCGCACTTATTCTAAGAAGTTTAATCGGGTAAAATGTAAGTAGTTAGGTAGTATTTCTTTTGCAGGCACATGTAAAAAGTTTAGTTAGTAAGTGGCATTTTAGTTTTGAGAGAATTTTCTTTCGTATATGTAATCTCTCAGGACTCGGAATATAACCACGGTATTCCTTCGCCATAAGTGAGGGTAAGTAATAAAATACATAGACCCTTTTTCTTTTAAGGGATGATGAGCTATGTGAACAAGTAAATTTCGAGGACGAAATTTTATAAGGAGGGGAGAATGTAGTGACCCAGAGAATTTATAATATTCAAATAATAAAAGGAAGGGAGAAAAGGAAATTACAAGGGGGTAAGTAGGTCTTCGCGTTTGTTGACGACGCGATGATTGGGCTCATTGACGAGGGTACTCTTTGTCAACCAGAAAATACCGAGAGAGATTTTGGGTGCCTCTGAATTTCATCGACGAGGAGAGAGAGCTCGTCGACGAGTTGTCTTCATGACCTCGTCGATGAGTTGATGTGGCTCATCGACGAAGGTCGCAGTATAAATAGTGGTTAAACGCGATTTATAGCTTATTTTGGCTGCATAATTCACTCTCTCTCTCTCTCTCTCTCTCTCTCTCTCTCTCTCTCTCTCTCTCTCTCCATTCGGTTTCTCCTCCTTCTATTTAAGTTTTTGGGCCAAATTTTCACCGATTTGACGATCTGAAACCACCACGACACTCCTGGGAGAGTTCTCTTCAAATCTGTTGGAGTGGATTGTTGGTGGGGCTAAGTTGGAAACCATCCCAGATTTAGGGTAAGGCTTTCTACTCAATATTTGGCTATTTGACAGTTATAGAAAGCGTAGTACGTATAGAAATACTGAACTTTAATTTTGGGAAATGTCATATTCAGGGTGTTGAGCGGGGAACCGTGCGGGTGCAAGAGTATTTCTCTTAGGGGCTTTTCAGGAATCAGGTAAGGGGATAAACTAAGCTAGTTATTTTATGAAAAAGTATGTATGTTATTACAGCATCTGATTTCAGGAAAATAAATATATTTATATTTGATTATGTTTGGGAAATACTGCTATAAAAGATTATATGTTTAAATATATATGAAACCTATTTTGTGTGGCATAAGTAGAATTTATAACAAAATACTGTTTTTTGGGAATATGATAAAGATATGAATTTTTGTAATGAAAAACCGGCGTACGGGCCGTGCTATGTATATGATTTGCCGGCGTACGGGTCGTGCTATGGATATGTTTGTTGGCGTACGGGCCGAGCTATGTGTATGACTTGTCGGCATACGAGCCAAGCTATGGATATGTTTGCTAGTGTACAGGCTGAGCTGTGGATATGTTTGCCGGCGTACGAGCCGAGCTATAGATACGATTTGTGGCGTACGAGCCGAGCTATAGATACGATTTGTGGCGTACGGGCCGAGCTATGGTAAAATGTGAAATACCGGCGTACGGACCAATGATTTTCATGATATACGTATATATGCAAAACGACATGATGATATCGATTTGAAAATTAATAGTATGAAATACCCATGTATCATAGTTTCATTATATGTTATATGCTAATAAAACCTGGTTGGCTTGGTCTAGGCTAGCACTTGCACGGTATCGATGCTATGTGTTCATGATTCATCATGATATTTGTGTTAATGTCGTTGTACGGAGTGGTGTGAGATTGGATGATCGATGTGGTTTTAAGAAGTGTGAGCGCCTCAGGTGTTCGAACTAGTTCTAGCAAACCCATCGGACTTACAGACTGTACTATTGACTTAGTAGTGATCGGCTAACCATCGTCAAGTCCCGCCTTTGGGTCAGACAACCTAGTCATGTGGGGGTAATACATGACAACAACCAGCTAACCCACAAGGGTTGTTTTTGTATTTTTATTTATATTAGATGAATTATGTTATGGAAACCATTACGTTTTGCCATGTTTTGATTGTACATGTTTTTCCTAGAAATGATATATATACAGTTTTACTGGTTATGTTTATTATTATATGTATACCACAGAAATGCTCATGTTGCCACATACTAGTGTTAGTTTATTTCCCTTACTGAGAGGTGTCTCACCCCGAATTATATGAATTTTTTAGGAGCCCCCGATAGGAGAGCGGATAAAGCTCCGCTGAGGTAGATACAGTTGACCTGCCCTTCTGAAGGGTATGTATTTTTGTGATAGGGTTAGATGATTGTTGTGGGAATGATCCTAGGTCTCATTTTGGGCTGTAAATATAATAACAATGGATGTAGTAACTCTGGTATTGAGATAGATGGTTTTGTGTTTATGATATTGTGATTTTATGTTTCCTGCTGCATAGGCTCCCGTTTTGTATTTCTGTTATATCCCTGGTACCCACAGGTTCAGATGGATTATGTTCCTATTATATTAAAAAAATTATGAAAATTAAGCAGGTTGTTACAATCGTCCACATATATAAGCATAAATATTCTGACTGTGGAGGATGTATAAACAAACAAGAAAGTGTCGGACCGAATACCTTTAAAACCAAAATCAAGAAGCTTGTTGCTGAGTCCAACAAACCAAGCTCGGGGGGCTTGTTTGAGACCATACAAAGCATTTTGTAATTTACATACATGGTTTGGGTACTAGGGATGAAGAAAACCAGGGGGATGAGACATATATACTTCCTCTGATAAATTCCCATGTAAAAAGGCATTTTGAATATCGATTTGATGAATAGCCCAACAGCCGAGATAGCCAAGGAAAGAACAGTACGTACCGTTGTAGGCTTGACAATAGGGCTAAATGTTTCACCAAAATCAATACCTAGTTGTTGGTGATAGCCTTTGGCGACAAGACGCGCTTTATAGTGTTCGATAGTACCATCTGCATTTCTTTTGATTCGAAACACCCATTTGAAGCCAATTATGTTAGAAGTTAAATCAGGAGGAACCAGTGTCCATGTTTGATTATGAAGAAATGCATCAAATTCAAAGTTCATTGCTTGGTGCCATAGTAGATCTTTGATGGTTGTGGTATAACATGTAGGTTCGGTAGGTTGTTGGGGTGATTTGGTAAGGAGGGCTCTTGGGATTGGTATCGGATCATGTCTTTAAGAAGATGTTTGGGGTTTTTGATATTATTTTTGGACTGGGTGATCATTGGGTCTACTAAGGATATTTGGGCATCAGTGGTGGACGAAGGAGAGTTGTCTGAGTGCAAAGAAGAGGTAAAATTGTCGGACTTTTTTGAGTTTTCTGAGTGCAGAGAAGAGGTTGGGTCAGTAGCATGAGGTGAGGTTACAGAGAGCTCTAGATTGGGTGTATTTGTTTCTCTTGGGAGTTGGCTGTGGTGAGAGGTGTTTGTATGGTCCATTGAGGAATGACTTTGAGGAGCTGCTGCTGTCGAGACCCTTGTATCCGATAGACTCAGAAGATGACCATGATGGAATTGAGATGGAGGAGAGTGGCACACTATGCTGTTTTTGAAAAGGAAATTAAATTCATCAAATTGCACATCACGAGAGATATAAACACGGCGAGGGGGAACATGGAGACACTTATTTCCTTTGTGTAAAGGACTATATCCGAGGAAGACACAGGGGAGAGAACGAGGTTGGAATTTTTTTGCATTGTATGCCCGGAGGTTAGGCCAACAAGTGCAACCAAATATCTTGAGAAAAGTGTCGTTGGTTGGCGATTTGAAAAGAACCTCATATGGATTACGATTTTGAAGTGTGGGAGTGGGCATTCGATTAATTAATTAACAGGCCATGAGAAAAGCATCATCCCAAAAATGTTGAGGAACGCTGGCTTGGGATAATAAGGCAAGGCCTGTCTCCACTATGTGGCGATGTTTGCGCTTAATAGCACCATTTTGTTGGTGTGTATGAGGGCAAGAATATGATGAACGATACCTTGATCTTGAAAAATTTTATCAAGTGAGCCATATTCACCACCTTAATTAGATTGCATAGCTCTGATTTTGGTAATAAAATATCGTTCAACATATGATTGAAATTTAAGAAAAAATACGACTAACATCACTTTTTAAAGGAATGGGATAAAGTCATGAATATTTGCTAAATGCATCCAAAAAAGAAACATAATATTTATTGCCAGTGTTTGAACAAATAGGAGCAAGATACATCGGTATAGATCAATGCTAAAGGTTCTCTAACTTGAGTTAAAGAAGCGAAAAAGGGTAATTGCAGACTCTTTGAACGCAAGCAAGCAGAGCATTTTTTTAGAGATGGAGGGGCGATGTACTGGGACTTGCATTTGACGAAAGATGCGATGAACAATTTGAAACGAAGGATGACCCATACGAGTATGCCATAAGGAGAGAGTGGAGTGTTCACTTGAGAAAGCGGACAGAACACTTTTAGTTTTGGTGGCTGAAATTTGATAGAGTCCATCGTTACTCGGGTCTTGGAGCAGTAGCTTCCCCGTAGCTCGATCTTTCAAAAGAAAATAAGATGGGTGGAATTCAAAAAATGTATTAGTATCTTTGGTGAAGCGCTGGACAGAGTGTAGATTTTTGCAAATATGGGGAAAATGTAACACATTATTGAGTTGAATTTTAAGTGAGGGAGTGGAAATTTGAGTGGTTCCAATATGATGAATAGGAAGATCATTACCATTGCCTATACGAATTGTGTCAGATCCTGAGTATTCTTCAGCTTTAATATTCAGATTGGCAAGTTCCGAAGTAAGATGATGTGTAGCACCTGAGTCCGGGTACCAAGTTGCATCAGTCGAATTTTGGGAAGTTGATACATATGCTTGGCCTTGAGAGGAATCCTGCTGGTATGATTCATCATACCTGTAATAATAGTCCAATGCCACATGACCCGTTTTGTTGCAAACTTGGCAAACGGGACGAGAGTTGTTGGAAGAGGATGAAGAACTTCGATCACGCCCCCTGCCTCGGTTGTTCCGAGATAGTGAGTTCTGATAATTGCCTCGTCCATTGTGGTTTGGAGAGCTGTGACGATTGCCACGACCACAACAATTTGTGGTGTTGCAAGATGTGAAATTGGCATTGGCGACAGTTAGATCAATTGTGGCTTGATGCTGCTCCAATCGCTTTTCATGAGCAAGGAGATGACTATAGACACCCCATTTTTACCCAGGCCCGATATGATGATGATTATTATTATTATTATTATTATTATTATTATTATTATTATTATTATTATTATTATTATTTACATTGTTATTTTTACTTCATTTTTATTTTTATTTTTATTTTTTGCTATAATTATTATTATTATTATTTTATTATTGTCATTTTTACTATTACTATTAGTATTATTATTACTACTAGTCTTATTATTATTATTTTATTGATAGTATCTTTATTATTTTTACTTTTACTACAATTATTTATTATTATTATTATTATTACCTTATTGATTTTATTATTATTATTATAATAATTATTATTACTATTACTATTTTCATTATTACCATAATAGTAAAAGCAAAAAAAAGAAAAGAAAAAGAAAAATAAAATCAAAAAGGAAGTTTTTTTTAGGGTTTACAGAATTTTTTTTTTATAAAAGGGGGGCATAGCCAAGCCAAAGGGGAGAGGGCACAGACCAAAGAAAGAAAAACCTCACCTTGCAGTCTCGTGCGGCGGCAATGGAGTCGTTGGCATTTGCGCAGTCAACTAGATGAAACCAATCGAGCAACGATTTCTTATCCGATTAATGCGAAACTTTATGAGCTCTTTCCTAACCCTTTCATCTTACTTTTCACCGTTCAGATTCTTCTTTTGCATTTTCTCCCTTTGTGTTAATATCTTGCACAGCCGTATCACCGCCGCAGCAGTGGAGTCATTAGCGTCTGCGCATCCAACTGGACGAAGCCAATCGAGCGGCGATTTCTTATCCGATCAATGCAAAATTTTACACGGTCGTTTCTAACCCTTTCTTATTAATTTTCACCGTTCAGATTCTTTTTTTGAGTTTTCTCCCTTCGTGTTAATTTCTTGTACATCCGTATCACCGCCGCAGCAGTGGAGTCATCGGCATCTGCGCATTCAACTAGACGAAGCCAATCGAACGGTGATTTCTTATCTGATCAATGTGGAACTTTATGAGGTCTTTTCTAACCCCTTTTTTCTTAATTTTCACCGTTCAGATTCGTCTTTTAAGTTTTCTCCCTTTGTGTTAATTTCTTGCAAAGTCGTATCACTGCGGCAGCAGTGGAGTTATCGGCGTCTGCGCATTCAACTAGACGAAGGCAATCGAGTGGCGATTTCTTATCCGATCAATGCAAAATTTTATCAAGTTGTTTCTGACCCTTTTATATTAATTCTCACCATTCAGATTATTATTTTGAGTTTTACAATTTCATTTTAATTTATTACACAGCTGTCTCACCGCCGCAGCAGTGGAATCGTCGGTGTATGCGCATTCAACTAGATGAAGTCAATCGAGTGGCGATTTCTTATTTGATCAATCTGAAACCTTACTCGGTTGTTTCTAACTCTCCCTTGTTAATATTTACTGATTTTATTAATTTCTTTGAGTTTCATCTCTTGGACAACTTGTCCACACACACACAAACACACACATGCATGAGTGATGTTTTTGTAATTTGTTTATATATATATTTTTTTTCTTCTTAATGTTATTTTGTATATATATTGTATTATTATTGTTTTATTTGTTCTAATATCTAATGTTTGGGGTTCTTTTTTTTTTTTTTTTTTTTGTTTTGTAATCATTGTAATATACTTATTTTATTGTTACATATTATTTAGGATGTTTTATTGTGTAGACATTATTTAGGCTTTTTGATGTATTTAGGATATTTGTCATATTTATTGTTCATACGGTATTTAGGGATTTTGTTTATTATTTATGATTGTAATATTTATGCACATCTAGGATTCTTGATTATTTACATTAGTTTCATAATACGACCATTTAGGGTTTTGGGTTATTGTTTTATTTTAGGGTTTTGGCTATTTCACGTTATTAGGGTTTTGAGTAGTGTTTTATTTAATTTACTTTATATTGCTATTGCGTATATATTGATGTTCATTATTGTTTATTATTTATTTATTTCTTGTATACGATTGTATTATCATTTTGTCGTGTTCATAACATTGTTGTGGAATTTTTAATGCTATAATATTTATTTGAATAAATGATATTTATATTTAGCAACTTAGAATTGTAAGTAGCATTATACATTTAATTTAGTATTTTAGGTGACCGTGTACATTTAGTAATATAGCATTTTAGGTAATATTATATATTATTATTATATTTTTAGTATGTTAATATACAAGGTATTAATTATTATGGTAAGTTTAATATTTTAGGTAATATTTTTGGTGTTTTGGTATCATGCTATTATATGGTATGTTTAGTATATAGTATTATAGTAATCTATTACGTATTATATTATTTGTGGATATTTGTTATTATTATCGTAATTATGTGTATTATGGTATGTTTAAGTATTTTTGTTTATAACGCACATGTAGTATTTTAATATTTGCTCATTATCTTAGTCTATATTATTGTTTATATTCTACTATTATTGGTATGTTAGATATTTTAGCTTCTATTATATATGTTGATTAGTACGTATTTTGGTATCCTAATATTCTAGTTTATTACTATTATTTATTTATTTATTTATTTATTATGTTTAAATTATTATATCTATTATTAAAACCTCCCATACTAATATTTTCCTATAAAACTTTTACTTACAATTTTAAAATGTGGGAGCGTATTTTCTTAAATAATTTTGATTTTATAATCCCTATGATTTAAATGCGGGGGTATGAGCCTTCGGGCTTCACGTACCTTAAGCTCTGAGGGAATATATGTATATATTTATTTATTTATTTTCTCTATGTATTTATAAATTCATAAAAAGGAGGAATTTAAGAATTATTAGATTAACTAAGGGATAATTTCAAATTAATTAGGTACCGTTCGTAAAAACGGGAGCGTAGGGGGTGCTCGTACCTTCCCCTCGCGTAACCGAACTCCCGACCCCAACTCTGGTAATGTAGACTGATTCTACCCCTAACGGGGCAGTAATCATGTGTTCTAACCGCACTAAAGGTTAGTGGCGACTCCGATATCCATGTTTTTCCATGAAAATATTAAATTGATTTTTAATTTCGCCGCCCGGGGCACACGCGCTCCCGGGACGTCGCGACAGCTTGGCGACTCCGCTGGGGACTTAGAGAGTCGAGCCATTAATTAATTGAAAATTGTCCCAAGTTTAAATTTAATAAATCTTTTAATTACTCCTTGTTTTGTAAATATAGTAATTCGTAAATAACCTTGATTAATTGTAAATATTTTGCTTCCATAATTTACAAATAACCTTACTTAATTAAAAATATTTTGTTTCCTAATTTTGTGAATATTGATTGTAAATATTTTGTTTCCAAATATTCTGAATAAAGCATATTAATTGTAAGATATTTTGAATAAGTGTAATAATTATAGATATTTTGTATACTAATCGTAAATATTTTGTTTCCTTATTTTTTGTTTCCAAATTTTTTTTTTTTTGAATAAACATATTGATTGCATATATTGTGTTTCCTTATCTTTTGAATATATATTGTAGATATATTGTTTCTATATTGTTTATAACATGTGAATAAATGTGGGGATAGTGAGATTAGGTCAAATTTAAATTCACACACTCTCACGCTCTATACCCGAGCTTTACCTGCTAAGATTAGATAGGGGTGTAATAGCGTTTGTCCCTTCGTAGCTTAAGCTTGATGGGACCCGCGAACCACCCCGCTCAATGCGAGTTTTGTCCGGACCCCTATGGGGGAGGATGAAATTTCAAATTGGGGACCTTTTTGTCAATAGGGATTAAAGCCTACCCACACGTAATTGTCCATAGTTTTCCCTTAATTAGGATAGAGCCATAAAGAACCCTATATATACGTACCTACCCTAGGTTGGGATAGGAGCCACATCCTTCTCCATGAATAGTGTGTTGTATATATATTGTGAAATACTTTGTATTATATCATGCATTTGACATACATTTAGACATACATAACTACTTAGCCAGTATTCAGAAAAAGCCCAGTAATGAGACAACGGCCCATCCTTTCAAAAAATGAAGCACTTGACCCAAGCATTTTAAAATATGGGTTGGCCCAACCCTTTTCAAGTAACTCGGGCCCAATTTTTTGAGAAATAACAAGTATAGGCCCAACCTTTTCCTAAGTAAAAACTCGCTACAGGCCTGATTTTCAAAATGGGTCAAATCCAGATTTCCATAAATGGGCTTCGGCCTTATTACCCTAAAAATCCAGGCCCATATTTTCTGAACAATCCAAGCCCAAATCCTTTTAAAATTAGGGCCTGATCCCCTCATGAAGTATATTGAAGCCCATATTTTAAAATACTTGAGGCCCAAGTGCACACTAAAGTCCACAAGTCCGCACTAAACAAATCCAACGGGTTGACCAACCTAGGTCAACCCCAACCTCAGATCATAATTTGACCCTTCATAGAATCTGAGATACATGGATCAATTGAGGGAAGAATTGAATTTAAATTGTGGCCCATCAATGATTGTCTTGAAATCTCTCATTAGTGGGACTTTTCCTAGGATGCTGACAAAGTAGTTAGTTAGGTTACATTGCATCCATGCATTCATGCATAATTTCACACATAATCATGCACGATAGGTCACATGCATGTTCATATCTCTATTTATATGTGTAATTGCACTAGTTACATCCATGCACCAACATTTATTACATCTCATGGTCATGCATTAGATACTCACACATTCATGCCTTACATAATCATGCATTCACGATGCTAAAAAGGGAAAGTTTTGGTTTGCAGTGCCTAGCCACAGAATTTTTCTGAGCAAGCAACATTGAGACTGTCACACATCAATACAATACCAGGAGAAGGGCAAAAGAAATGAGTGAACAATTGGAAGGTAGAGTCCTGGGTCTAGAACAAGGACAAGAAGAGATAAATGACAAGATAAGTAAGGTTCTTGAGTTACTGATGAATAAGGGAAAGGCAGTACATGTTGATCCCGAAGTAGATGTGGACCCCGCTCATCCCCTTGGGTTCACCCCAGATCATGGACAAACATCAATTCCGCCACCTGGCGTCATAGGGGGTCCACCGCCAAATATGCCTCCTTTCATCCCTGCTATGCCAGCACAAGGGTTCCCAGTGGTAGGGACTCCCCCATTAGTAGCTTCTGATCTGGGGATGGACAGATCTGAAACTGAACGTCGATACGACGTACTAGAGGAACGCCTGAAAGCTATTGAGGGATCCAATACATTCGACTCTGTAGATCCCAATGACCTGTGCCTCGTGCCAAAGGTCACCCTGCCACCGAAATTCAAAATACTAGATTTTGAAAAATTTGATGGGACCCACTGTCCTCAGACCCACCTGCGCCTGTATTGCCAAAAAATGGCTGCACATACTGATGATGAAAGGTTGATGATGCATTGCTTTCAAGATAGTTTGACTGGAGCAGCTATTAGATGGTACATTCAGCAGGATCGAGTTCGAATCCGTACTTGAAAAGATCTGGCAAATTCATTTATAGCTCAGTACCGCCATGTGATAGAGATGGCACCTGATCGTATGACCCTGCAAAGCATGCAAATGAAACCTAATGAAACATTCAGAGAATATGCATATAGATGGAGGGACATGTCCATCCAAGTGAACCCTCCGGTGGAAGATAGGGAGGCTATCTCCCTATTCGTGAATACATTGAAAGATCCCTACTTTGGGCATCTCTTAGGGGCAACCCCCCATGACTTCATGGACATTGTTTCTAGCGGAGAAAGAATCGAAACAGCCATCAAAGTCGGAAAAGCCAGAAGTAGTGGCGAAGAAACTAGTTCAGACAAGAAATGGGCATATAGGAAGAAGGATGATGAAACTCGTATGATTCAAGGGCGACTATACCAAAGAGGTCATAACCAAGGGTTTAGAAGAAATATTGTTAATCAAATAGGGCATGTAGGCACAGGGTCTCAGTCTGTTCCCTATGGGCCTACGCTCACACAGAAAAATGTTCAAACACAGAGATATGGTCCTAAATAGGGTGCAACCAATTCCCATGTCCTATTCGGAATTGCTCCCCCAATTGCTCGAAAGAAGGCTTATTTCAACAATCCCTGGAGTAGCCGTACGACACCCTCTACCACAATGGTATGACCCGGACGCTAAGTGCGCGTATCACTCCAATTCTCTAGGTCACACCGTTGACCGCTGTTGGACATTTAAACACAAGGTACAGTCGTTGAGGGATGCCGGTTGGTTGGTCTTCGATGATAAGCAGCTAGGAATCCAGAGTGATCCCCTACCCAATCACGGGGAAAGAAATGGTTAATATGTTGTAGGAGCCGAGGTCAGGCAAAAGAATCTGTCAAGTTATGGATCCTAGAGTTCTCGTAAGGAGCCCAAAGGGAGCAAAAGTACACAAGGGGCAAGTTTTTGATTATCTAGTTTGTTTCATGTGATGATGTCATTTTAATTCCTTATCTTCTGGAAGTCTGTCGACACTATTGTCTCGGACAATTTTCCTTTCATCAATAAATTGAATTATGCATTCTTTTCATATCACTTGTGTCCTGAGTTCAATTGACCAAGAGTTTGTTTGCTGATGTTTCGTGTAAAGATAAGGAAAATAATAATACCAATATTCATAAGCCAGAAAGTGATGTTAATTTTGAAAACCAAACACAGGAGGTGGAATCAGAAGAAGATAAAACAATTTTCCTCACCCTATGAAGACAGATGTTCTCGAAGGAATTCAGCAAAATATATGTAGTGCCAAGAGTTTCAAGTCAATTCATTATTCATGTTTTGATCAAATGATAGATGGCCCTCTTTGGCCGACCAGTTATTCCTAAAGAACCAAATATTGATTTACCAATTGCTAACCAAGTTGAGCTTGATTGTTAAACTAGCCTTTTCTTAAAAGTCAGTTCACCAAAAAGTTAACCTGGGTTGGGTCTCCTAGCGTTTGGCAAGTCATATGAGACAACAATGGGCTATCGAAATGATGGTAGGCCATTTTTCTGCTATCCAAAATAAATTCAAAGAAGAAATCTCTTGCAAGCCCTTTTGAGCCTGAAAAATTCATTTATTAATTAACCCGTCAAAGGATCACACCCCACACTGGGGCAATTTTAAAGGATTAGTCCCAAATGAAGTTCAAACAAAAATGAAAAAATCCCTTCATGAAAGAGAAAAACAAAAGGGAGCAATAAAAGAAAATGGAAAGAGAAAGAAGAAAAGAGAAAGAAAATAAGGGACATACTACGCATGTGATCCTTGACCAAATTACCCTTGATGAAAATGATGATTTTGAGCCCTATTTAACTCTTTCTTTCTTTAACCTATAACCCCCAGCCTACATTACGGTCCAAATGAAGTCCTGACCAGATTGGTATACATTGTTGTCTCTAATGATTTGTCAGACTCAATGACGAGTCTGAACTACGTAATGACCTGATCCTGAAAAGGTACGTAGGCAGCTTGTTTGAATAACAAGTTCGGTCAACATCTTGCAAAACGTCTCAACTTGAACTGGGGGCGTAAAACATTATTTGGGGTGGTATTTTTGAGCCTTAGTTTCCCTTTTATTGTGAAAACCTGTATCCCTTAGCCTACGTTTCGTCCTGAGTCTTAAAGACCATTTTGAGATCAAAACATGAGTTGAACTTGACTAAACTAAAGACAACGTTTAAATAGGTGAAATTTCTAATGGTTTCACAGCATGATGAAACAAAAGAAGAGAGGTGGCCATCGATAAAGTTGGGACAGTCGAAGAAAAGATCAGCCATTCAGTTTGGTAAATTAAACATCAATATCATATGGCTTTTGAATACTGGTATAAATTTTTCTTGTAATAACATTGGAACATGGTAAAACACTATTTGGGTGGTTGACCTTTTGATTTCCCAAGTTGATGTCATAATTGCATAATCATTCCAATGGGATGGATAGTCAAAGAGTTTCAGAATCACCAGAAATTTCTATAAAGAAGATCCTTGTGGAGAAAGAGCAGTCAAACTGGGGCAAATGTTATGCCAAGTTCAAAAGGAATCCAACAATAGATTCAAGATCGGTGACAGATGAATTTAACTGGGGCAAATTCCGAGTTGAGTCTCAGTAGGTCCCATTCAAGTACTTTCTTATCGGTTTGGAATAGGAAATCAGAGTCAAGATCATCTGTAGGTCCATTCAACTGGGGCAGATTTTATGATTTACATTTGAGCTGAGTCAATCACTTCCATGACCGGATGAATAAAGAAGATTAAGCTAAGATCGGTTACAAATCCATTCAAATGTGGCGAACCTCATGTAGAGACCAAAGATGAGGACATTGATCATGAGTGCATTGGGAGAAAAGATTCATGCATTATCATGCATTACCCCAAATTTCATGCATTGTCATACATTTCATGCATTACCTAGATTTCACATATTGCCATGCATTCCATGCACTACCATTTATCTCATACATTGTCATGCATTTCATGCATTATCATCCATTGCATGCAGTACCTACATTTCATGTATTACCGTACATTTCATGCATTGTCATGCATTTCAAGCATTACCATACATCTTATGCATCGTCATGCATTGCATGCATTTCATGTATTACCATACATCTTATGCATTTCCATGCATTTCACACATTGCCATACATCTTATGCATTACCATACATCTTATGCATCGCCTTGCATGTCATGCACACATTACCACACATCTCATGCATTGCCATGCATTTCATGTATTACTATGCATCTCATGCATTGTCATGCATTTCACGCATTACCATACATCTTATGCATTTTATATTTTAGCATCACAAAAATAAAAATAAAAATCACCAGTTAGCAACATGCATACATATAGCAGCATATCATTGCATTCTAGCATCACAAGCAGCAATAGAGCACCCTTCACACTTGTCTTGAGCTTTCAAATGATTATTTAACATCTTGGATGGAGAGATTTCAGTTGTATTGGGGTAACTGACCCCAAGCACACATTGATTTACTTGGAAAACTAGGGCAAGTTGACCCCAGACACACGTTGATTTATTTTGAACTGGGGCAACAAATCCTAAAGATAGGGGATTCATTCATTGACATTTAGACTTTACCCCAAGTGCATTTTCCAAATAGAGTAAAAACTTTCCAAATTTTGCTTTCACATCTTGTTACTGGATTGAGGTGGCTGGATCATCGTGTCCCTACGGCTCGGATTCTTACATTCGAAGCAAGCCATCATTGTGTCCCATGGCTGGATCATCGTGTCCCTACGGCTCGGATTCTTACATTTGAAGCAAGCCATCATTGTGTCCCATGGCTGGATCATCGTGTCCCTACGGCTCAGATTCTTACATTCGAAGCAAGCCATCATTGTATCCCATGGCTGGATCATCATGTCCCTACGGCTCGGATTCCTACATTCGAAGCAAGCCATCATTGTGTCCCATGGCTGGATCATCTTGTCCCTACGGCTCGGATTCTTACATTCGAAGCAAGCCATCATTGTGTCCCATGGCTGGATCATCATGTCCCTACGGCTCGGATTCTTACATTCGAAGCAAGCCATCATTGTGCCGCATGGCTGGATCATCGTGTCCCTACGGCTCGGATTCTTACATTCGAAGCAAGCCATCATTGTGTCCCATGGTTGGATCATCGTGTCACTACGGTACGGATACTTACATTCCGAAGAAAGCCATCCATTGTGTCCCATGGCTGGATCATCGTGTCCCTACGGCTCGGTGCGACATTCGAGGGCAAGCCATCATTGTGGCATAGGGCTGGATCATCATTTCCCCCTTATTACCACGCGGGTCTCCCTTATTAACACTTTGCGGTCCCACTCTTAATTGACCCATCGGCGGTCCCACCTTATTGACCTTCGCTGGTCCCACCTTATTGACACTATCACGGTCCATTCTTATTGACCCATCGCGGTCCACCTTTATTGACCATTCGCGGGTTCCCACCTATTGATATCACGGTCCTTATATTATTGACCCTTCGCAGGTCCACCTTATTGACCCTTCGCTCGGTCACACCTTATGGACCTATCACGGTTCCACATTCTTATTGACTATCACGGGTCCTATTTTTATTGACCCACGCGGTCCCACCTTATTGACCCTTCGCGGTCCCACCTTATTGACCTATCACGGTCCATTCTATTGACCCAACATAGCGGTCCACCTATTGACCTTTCGCGTCCCACCTTATTGACCTATCACGGTCCCATTCTTATGACCCATTGCGGTCCCCACCTTATTAACCCTTCGCGGTCCCACCTTATTGACCCATCGTGGTCCCACCTTATTGACTTTCGCGGTCCACCTTATTGACCTATCACGATCCTTATTCTTATTGACCCATTGCGGTCCATCATTATTGACCTGGCGGTCCCACCTTATTGACCCTCACAGGTCCCATTTATGGACCCTCGCGGGTCCCACTTATGACCCTCACGGGGTCCACCTTATTGACCTATCACGGTCCCATTCTAATAGACCCATCGGGGTCCCACCTTATGGACCCTTGCGCGGTCCCACCTTATGACCTATCACGGTCCTCATTCTTATTGACCGCATCGCCAGTCCACCTTATGGACCCATCGCGCGGTCCCACCTTATTAACCCTTTGCGGTTCCACTCTTATTGACTTTCGCGGTCCCACTTATGGACCCTTCGGCGGTCCCACCTTATTGACCTATCACGGTACCATTCTTACTGACATTATAGCGGGTCCCACCTATGACCCTTCACGAGTCAACCTTATTGACTATCGTGGTCCCATTCTATCGACCCCATCGCGGGTTCCATTCTTATTGACCCTTCACAGTTCCCACTTTATGACCCTTGCAGGACCAGTCTATTGACCCATCGCGGTTCCATCTTATTGACCCTTCACAGTCCCACTTTATTGAACCTTTGCAGTCCCACTCTTATTGACCATTCGCAGTCCCACCTTATTGACCATCCACGGTCCCACCTTATTGACCCTTCATGAACTATAGCTCGGGTTCCTACCCTCGGTGCAAGTCCCCATCCTTGAACTATAGCTCGGGTTCCTACACTCGACGCAAGTCATTCTTATGGACTCTCAAGCATACATGCAAATCGGTTTTCACAAATCATTTTGGTCTCTTTTGTTACATTGGGCCTAGTCCAAAATCAGTGTCTTTTATCTTTGCAGGCTTGTTGCTACAAATAACGTAGGAGAATTCCTACTTTTACTTTGAAGCGACGAAGCCTACAAAGAGGGGCAACTGTAGACACCCCATTTTTACCCAGGCCCGATATGATGATTATTATTATTATTATTATTATTATTATTATTATTATTATTATTATTTACATTGTTATTATTACTTCATTTTTATTTTTATTTTTATTTTTTGCTATAATTATTATTATTATTATTTTATTATTGTCATTTTTACTATTACTATTAGTATTATTATTACTACTAGTCTTATTATTATTATTTTATTGATAGTATCTTTATTATTTTTACTTTTACTACAATTATTTATTATTATTATTATTATTATTACCTTATTGATTTTATTATTATTATTATAATAATTATTATTACTATTACTATTTTTATTATTACCATAATAGTAAAAGCAAAAAAAAGAAAAGAAAAAGAAAAATAAAATCAAAAAGGAAGTTTTTTTTAGGGTTTACAGAATTTTTTTTTTATAAAAGGGGGGCATAGCCAAGCCAAAGGGGAGAGGGCACAGACCAAAGAAAGAAAAACCTCACCTTGCAGTCTCGTGCGGCGGCAATGGAGTCGTTGGCATTTGCGCAGTCAACTAGATGAAACCAATCGAGCAACGATTTCTTATCCGATTAATGCGAAACTTTATGAGCTCTTTCCTAACCCTTTCATCTTACTTTTCACCGTTCAGATTCTTCTTTTGCGTTTTCTCCCTTTGTGTTAATATCTTGCACAGCCGTATCACCGCCGCAGCAGTGGAGTCATTAGCGTCTGCGCATCCAACTGGAAGAAGCCAATCGAGCGGCGATTTCTTATCCGATCAATGCAAAATTTTACACGGTCGTTTCTAACCCTTTCTTATTAATTTTCACCGTTCAGATTCTTTTTTTGAGTTTTCTCCCTTCGTGTTAATTTCTTGTACATCCGTATCACCGCCGCAGCAGTGGAGTCATCGGCATCTGCGCATTCAACTAGACGAAGCCAATCGAACGGTGATTTCTTATCTGATCAATGTGAAACTTTATGAGGTCTTTTCTAACCCTTTTTTCTTAATTTTCACCGTTCAGATTCGTCTTTTAAGTTTTCTCCCTTTGTGTTAATTTCTTGCAAAGTCGTATCACTGCGGCAGCAGTGGAGTTATCGGCGTCTGCGCATTCAACTAGACGAAGGCAATCGAGTGGCGATTTCTTATCCGATCAATGCAAAATTTTATCAAGTTGTTTCTGACCCTTTTATATTAATTCTCACCATTCAGATTATTATTTTGAGTTTTACAATTTCATTTTAATTTATTACACAGCTGTCTCACCGCCGCAGCAGTGGAATCGTCGGTGTATGCGCATTCAACTAGATGAAGTCAATCGAGTGGCGATTTCTTATTTGATCAATCTGAAACCTTACTCGGTTGTTTCTAACTCTCCCTTGTTAATATTTACTGATTTTATTAATTTCTTTGAGTTTCATCTCTTGGACAACTTGTCCACACACACACAAACACACACATGCATGAGTGATGTTTTTGTAATTTGTTTATATATATATTTTTTTTCTTCTTAATGTTATTTTGTATATATATTGTATTATTATTGTTTTATTTGTTCTAATATCTAATGTTTGGGGTTCTTTTTTTTTTTTTTTTTTTTGTTTTGTAATCATTGTAATATACTTATTTTTATTGTTACATATTATTTAGGATGTTTTATTGTGTAGACATTATTTAGGCTTTTTGATGTATTTAGGATATTTGTCATATTTATTGTTCATACGGTATTTAGGGATTTTGTTTATTATTTATGATTGTAATATTTATGCACATCTAGGATTCTTGATTATTTACATTAGTTTCATAATACGACCATTTAGGGTTTTGGGTTATTGTTTTATTTTAGGGTTTTGGCTATTTCACGTTATTAGGGTTTTGAGTAGTGTTTTATTTAATTTACTTTATATTGCTATTGTGTATATATTGATGTTCATTATTGTTTATTATTTATTTATTTCTTGTATACGATTGTATTATCATTTTGTCGTGTTCATAACATTGTTGTGGAATTTTTAATGCTATAATATTTATTTGAATAAATGATATTTATATTTAGCAACTTAGAATTGTAAGTAGCATTATACATTTAATTTAGTATTTTAGGTGACCGTGTACATTTAGTAATATAGCATTTTAGGTAATATTATATATTATTATTATATTTTTAGTATGTTAATATACAAGGTATTAATTATTATGGTAAGTTTAATATTTTAGGTAATATTTTTGGTGTTTTGGTATCATGCTATTATATGGTATGTTTAGTATATATAGTATTATAGTAATCTATTACGTATTATATTATTTGTGGATATTTGTTATTATTATCGTAATTATGTGTATTATGGTATGTTTAAGTATTTTTGTTTATAACGCACATGTAGTATTTTAATATTTGCTCATTATCTTAGTCTATATTATTGTTTATATTCTACTATTATTGGTATGTTAGATATTTTAGCTTCTATTATATATGTTGATTAGTACGTATTTTGGTATCCTAATATTCTAGTTTATTACTATTATTTATTTATTTATTTATTTATTATGTTTAAATTATTATATCTATTATTAAAACCTCCCATACTAATATTTTCCTATAAAACTTTTACTTACAATTTTAAAATGTGGGAGCGTATTTTCTTAAATAATTTTGATTTTATAATCCCTATGATTTAAATGCGGGGGTATGAGCCTTCGGGCTTCACGTACCTTAAGCTCTGAGGGAATATATGTATATATTTATTTATTTATTTTCTCTATGTATTTATAAATTCATAAAAAGGAGGAATTTAAGAATTATTAAATTAATTAAGGGATAATTTCAAATTAATTAGGTACCGTTCGTAAAAACGGGCGCGTAGGGGGTGCTCGTACCTTCCCCTCGGGTAACCGAACTCCCGACCCCAACTCTGGTAATGTAGACCGATTCTACCCCTAACGGGGCAGTAATCATGTGTTCTAACCGCACTAAAGGTTAGTGGCGACTCCGATATCCATGTTTTTCCATGAAAATATTAAATTGATTTTTAATTTCGCCGCCCGGGGCACACGCGCTCCCGGGACGTCGCGACAATGACCATAGAGGTCTTCAATGGATAGAGGTTCAACTCTAGTGGTAACAAATGTGACAAAGGAGTCATAATACGGTCCAAGGCCTGCAAGAAGAAAAGAAATAAGCTTATAATTATTTAATGGTTAATCAACAGTAGCAAGGGTATCGGTGAGGTTGGTAAATTGCTAGAAATAATCAGCAATTGAGAGGTTGGCTTTTTTTAGAGTAGCGAGCTGAAAGTGCGTATTGGTGATCTGGGCATGAGAGGTGGGGAAAACATGCGTTCTAGTGCAAGCCATATTTCGCTCGAGGTGGTGCACTTAACTATATGAGATAGAATTTTTTTCGTGAGGGAGGAGGTAAGGACACTCAGGATGAGTTGATCTTGAAGGTGCCGAGAGTGGAAGGCAGGATTTGGAATGATTTGGGTTGAGTTGTCACTTTTGGAAATATGAGTAGGTGGTGCCATTAGTGAGCCGTCAACATAGCCGAATAGACGAGTGCCTTTAAGGTATGGAACAATTTGGGCACGCCAAAGTAAGTAGTTGTCACGACTTAGCTTGATGGTGATAAAGGAGTGAGGAGTAAGAGAGGTGGGTGGGGATGAAACGAGAGCAGAGGAGGAGGAGGTCATTGGAATCAAACGTTGGCCACTTAGGCTTTGATACCATGTAAAAGCTTAAATATTTGGAGAATTGCTGCCTTACCTTAAACATAGGTATAGACATGTATTTATAGAGATGTAAAATATATTCTTGTTACAACTGAATCATGGAAAGATAGAAACAGAGGAATACATTTGAATTTAAACATTTGAATTGAAACCAATTACATATCTAAACAAACATATCAAGAATCCTAGGAAATATTTGAACTGATTTTCGTGTAACTGCATATCAAGAATCCTGAGAAATATTTGAACTGATATTCGAGTAACTGCTTTGTGAAGAACCGCTGGTTGTTGCTGTGGATAAGTCTCTAATAAGGTTAAAGTTATATAAAGAACTTAACTTTCCATTTGTAAAACACACCTTAAAGTTGTATTCTATCAAGAAATAGTGGATTGATCGTCAACGTTTGAGGATGTAGATAATTCTGTACCGAATCTCATTAAATTCTTGTCTTTGTTTTTATTACTGTCTTTTATTATTAATTTCTGCATTGTTTTAGTTTCTTATATATTCAATAGCATTAGTTGTAGTATTGGTGTTTGATACAAGTAGGGTGTCCGGCACAACAATACAAACAAAGAAATCTTTCCAAATTGGTCATGGAGAAACAAATAGTGTGCATAACAGTGTGTGGGAGTTATGTTTCAATTCAATCCTAAGGAAGCAAATGCATGAACATCAAATTAATCACAAAAACTGATTTCCTTTTCTTTTTGCCCTTTTACAAAAAGACAATGAGACCAATGATGAACATTTTTTTTTTTTTGCGTGGAAACTGATTTAGCTGCAATTAACATGACCACACACACAGAGTTGAAGATTACAACCTCCGAGTATAGCGAACATTCTAAATCTAGTTGTTTGACTAGCTATGCATTTTCAAGGATCAAAGTTTCCTTCCCAACCCCAGAATCATATTTATGCATTGGTTGCTCAGAATATGGAATCAACAGCATTTTCCTTCTTTGCCAGAGTTGCAACATTGCAACTTTCTGTTCTTTTCCTCCCCTTTGCAAACAAGCAGAACACAGCAAGTTTAAAAAGAATGAATGAAGATGCACACGCTTCAAACATATTAATAATAAAGAGAATGTGGATTTCATTTCAATGCATCAAAGCTGCTTTATTCTGACAGAAGATTCAATGCCAGATTTCACTTCCATCTCTCTCTGTTTGTTTCTATAGACACTGCATTTCACTTTCATTTTTCTTTCCAATCCTTTTTTTTTTTTCTGTTTTTGTTATTGACGTTTTTTGTTTTTTTTTTCGTTTTATTCTTTCATTGTGGTGGGCAGGGGGGGCGGGGTGCATCAGAATGCACCACCTCACACAACAATCTTGGCATGACCAAACTTCAACCAACCAGCTGGCTGCGTCATTGGCTTGCTCGACCACATCAAACTTGTATGTATCATGCTTTATACAATGCCTGTGCTTGAATCTTACAGCTTCATAATTATTTCCGATGCCCTGATGATGCCATGAGAACTGCAACAGCCGCAATAAACATGAACAACATGCTCACTAGCAATATATATGTCCTTCTCGATGATCTACGGTACTCTCCAAAAATTAGTACACCCCAAAAGGTGCTGACAAGTGGAAGTGCCTGAAAATACAAACCCCAAATTTGAATGAAGATGCATAATCTACTAAACAAATGCACATGCAAGATACTTGTTTAAGTAAAGAATATTCATGATGATGGGAGTTTCACAGATTTAAAAAAAAAATCACTTCATATATATCACAGCATATGCATATGGTGTACTCATAATTTCATACCAACCTGAACAGCATCAGCTGCTGCATATCCGGCGGCTTGACCTCCCATGAATTGGAGACCATTTCCAAAACCACACAAGAGCCCAGCCAGAAAAGCCCATCCTCTACCATTCCAATCTTGCAGATAAGCCTTCAGTGATGATCTCGGTAAGTTCAGCAGAGGGCAGTAGAGGAAGCCAATATTTAGAATTATGGCAATCACAAAGCAGGACACCGAGAAGTAGAAAAATGCTGTATAGACAGACAAGTGGGGAACTCCTTTTTTCAGAGTGTGCCACTGATCATTAGTTGCCAGGTTGAATGCCGGGGAGAAGAGCGAGAAGCAAACACCAGCGAAAAAAGTTATGGCTAGACCAATATATGTGCTCCTTCCAAACACCTGCAAAGTGGAGTTGAACCAATTGTAACTGCTTATGGTTGTTTTTTCCTACTGGATTTTGCAGGAAGAGAAAGTCCATGCTGACTGCCGGGAGAAAGGGGACTTGGGAGTAAAAGGATGATTCTGATTGTTTTAAAACTAATGGGGATTCGGTGAGCTGCATCAATCAACCTACAGTTTCTATGCCAATTATTAGCCCCAAAAGAATTGGTTAGTATAAAACTATAAGCATGTAGTGGAACAGTAAAGAAGAGTATGTAACATATATTTGACTGGAAGAACCTATCAATAATAAAGTGGAAACTCTGACCTTAATTGCCCTCCTATTCTCCAGTTCCATGAGGAAATCTGCACTTCCAAACTTTGCCTTCTCTGCAGTGCCACTTCCACTCTCGAGATCTGGTAAAAAAGGTAAGACCTACCAAATTAAATACAACACACCAACTGATATAAAACTAGAATTCCAGGCATTTCTCACCTCTCTTTCTATATGGTTCGTCCAACATGGAACCATCAAGCGCCCTGTCAAAAATTTTGGGGGTTGCATTAGTGCTACATAAACACATGTTAGAGATCTAGAAACAATAATCACACACACAAGCAAAATAAGCACACAAAATAAGAACATCACATTTACGTGTTTCGGTCTAATTTGACCTACGTTCACGGAGCACACCGAATATTCTATAGTCTGGGAGAAAAATAAGAGGAGACACACACTCAACTCAACTCTTCTCACACTTTTCTCTCTCTCACCTTCAACACTCTCACACTCCTCGCTCACTTACTTCATTATATTCACATTCACATACAATTGCTTCATTATATAGTTATATTGAACGGATAGGAAAGGAAGGGAGTAATTGGGATATTGAATGGGTTATTTTAGCACACGGGCATTATCATTCTAGCGCATTAAAGCTAGGTCCTCCGCGGCTCATTTTCATCTACAACTCATCATCTTCAAGGCCATTTAATTTTCCGTTTCCATTTTCTTCTTTTCCATTTCAGCTTAACAATCTCCCACTTGGAGACGGAGATACTATCTCAACCAGTATATCGATAATGATGTGCTCAAATATGTCTTTAAGCATGAAGACCAACTGAAGTTAAACACAACTTCAGCTTCTCTGTAGTTACCACCTTTGTCAACATATCTACCGGATTCCTGCTACCTTGGATTTTTTCCAGTGTCAACATTTCATCCTCTAACAGAGATTTGACGAAATGATAACGTAATCCAATATGTTTGGTTCTGGAATGAAATGCAGAGTTCTTTGCCAGATGTATCGCACTTTGACTGTCGCTGTGACTCTAATAGAGATTTTACGAAATGATAACGTAATCCAATGTGTTTGGTTCTGGAATGAAATGCAGAGTTCTTTGCTAGATGTATCGCACTCTGACTGTCACTGTTGACACAACAGCTATTAGTTGGATGTCACAGATACAGAAGATTGTTGTTACTTTATTTCGAACTCTATTAACAAACCTTAAAGCTAAATCATCTCTTTACTGGATTCTGTCACTACTACATACTCAACTTCTGTAGTGGATAAAACAACAATCTTTTGTATCTGTGACATCCAATTAACAGCTGTTGTGCCAACAGTGAACACATATCCAGTGGTGCTTCTGCGATGATCTATTTCACCTACGAAATCGGCATCAACATATCCTCGAATTTTCAAATCTCCTTTGCCGAAACATAGGCACTTATCAATAGTGCCACGTAAATATCTCAAAATCCACTTCACTAGTCCCTAGTGAGTCTTCCCTGGATTTGACATAAACTTGCTAACAGTTCTCACTGCTTGACTAATGTCTGGTCTGGTACCAACCATGACGTACATGAGACTTTCAATGGCTAAGGCGTAAGGTACCTCAGCCATGAAGTCCTTCTCTTCATCTGTCTGGGGAGTCTGATCCTTGGAGAGACGAAAGTGATCGGCCAATGGCGTATTTACTGCCTTAGCGCTGCTTATGTTGAATCTCTATAAAACATGACTAATATACTCCGATTGAGATAATCGCTACGTTCCCTGTTGCTTATCTCTGGAGATCTGCATCCCAAGTATCTGCTTGGTTGAACCCAAGTCCTTCATGTCAAACTCCTCTGACATTTGCTGCTTCAATTTCCTGATTTCTCTTATATCTGGCCCTGCAACTAACATGTCATCAACATATGGCAATAGTATTATATAGCTAGAATAATACCTCTTGAACTAGCAACAGTAGTTAGCATTGCACTTCTGAAAATCTTTTCTGCGCATAAAACTGTCAAATTTTTTGTACCATTGCCTGAGAGCTTGTTTGAGACCATATAAGCTCTTCAATTTGCACAAAAAATCTTATTTACCTTTTACTGAGACTTCTTCTGGTTGGTGCACGTAAATCTCCTCATCAAGATCACCGTGAAGAAATGCTGTCTTCACATCCAACTGCTCGAGATGTAGGCCCTCTGAGGCAACAATGCTCAATACTAATCTGATGGTTGTTAACTTCACAACCGGTGCAAAAATGTTAGTGCAGTCAATTCCTTCCTTCTGCTCGAAGTCTTTGACTACCCAATCGGGCTTTGTATCCCTTGGATTCGTCATGCTCCTCTTTGATCCTATACACCCACTTGTTGTGAAGATCCTTCTTACCTTTGGGGAACTTAGCTAGTTCCCACGTTTTGTTGGAGTTGAGGGACTTCATTTCGTCCTTCATTGCAAGCTCTCACTTGCTTGAATCTCGAGCCTGACATGCACTTCATCATAGCATTCAGGTTCTCCTCCATCTGTAAGAAGTAAATAATTCATGTACCTCTTATTTGATACATGCTGTCGAGAAGATCTCCTAAGCTTCGAAACTAGAATAGGAGGCGGTGGTGCGACAATCTCCTCCACAGGTTCTTCTGCCTAAGGAATCTTGACATTTTGCTGTTGTGACTCCTCTGCCTGAGGATTCTTGGTGTTTCGTTGTTGTGTCTCGACACCTTCTAGGACATCATCCAAGTCTATATAGGTTGTTTCATTTTGAACTGGTTCTGTTGGTTTTGTTGTGTGTTTGTCTTTGTATATCACTTTTTCATTAAAAATCACATCTCTGCTTCTGATCACCATCTTATTTTCATAATCCCAAATGCAATACCCATACTCATCTTCACCGTACCTGACGAAGGTGCATTTCCGAGACTTTGGATCAAGCTTGTTTCTAACATGATCATTAAAATGAAGATATGCTACATAACCAAAAACTTTCAAATGTGAAAGTCTGACCTCTTTTCCACTCCATACCTCTTCTGGTAGATTGTTGTCCAATGGTACTGATGGACTCCTATTAATCAAGTATGCTGCTGTATTGACTGCTTCTGCTCAGACCTACTTTGGTAAGCTTGAATGCATACGCATGCTTTTGGCTCTTTTAGTCAATGTTCAGTTCATCCGCTTGGCTACGCCGTTGTGCTAAGGCGTACTTGACACAGTTCTTTCCATACTGATACCATGCTCATAATAGAATTTCTTGAACCCGGTGTCATCATACTCACCACCGTTATCGGTTCTCAGCTTCTTGATTTTCAAACCAGTTTCATTTTCAACCATTGCTTTCCAAATCTTAAAAGCATCAAAGACATTATATTTGTATTTTAGGAAGTAAATTCATACCTTCTAAGAATGATCGTCAATAAACGTCATGAAGTAATTCCTTCCACCTGGGGATGAGACAGTCGTCAATCCCCATACATCTAAGTGGAGTAGTTCAAGTCTCTCCTTCTTTGGGGTACTGGTGAATGTCTGGAAACTAACCCTCTTTTGTTTCCCATGTATACAATTCTTGCGCATATCAATCTCTACTGACCATAGATCACTTAACTTTCCCTTTGAGTGCATCATCCTGAGTCCCTTTTCACTGATGTGACCAAGTTGGTAATCCAAATAAACCCTCTTCTGTTTCCCGAGTATACAATTCTCGCACATATCAATCTCTATTGACCATAGATCACTCAACTTTCCCTTTGAGTGCATCACCCTGAGTCCCTTCTCACTGATGTGACCAAGTCGTTGATGTCAAATGTTGCTATCGACATTTCCTGTAGCAACTAAAATATACATACATGCATTAGAACTAGAAGTCACATAAAGCGTTGCACTTTTCTTACCTCATGCAATTGACAGTGCACCCTTTAAAATCTTCCATTCATCGCCAATGAATGTTGTGATGTATCCCTCGTCTGCCAGTTGACTAACTAAAATCAAGTTCTTTATCAGGTCTAGAATATATCTGACATCCTTCAACTTCCATACTGACCCGTTCATCTCGATCTTCACAATACCCTTGCTAATTATGTTGCAAGGTTGATCATTGCCAAGGTATACCTTACCGTAGTCACCTTGTATATACTCCTTTACGCAATCTTTACTGCAAGTGGTATGAAATGAGACTCTAGAGTCTAAGACCCAAGACTCCTTGCTCTCCAAAGAGCATGTCAACACATCACCTTCTTCTGAAGCAACATTTGCTTCTGTTTTCGCCTCATATTCCTTTCTTGGATCTTTGCACTGGTTTCTGAAATGACCAAACTTTCCACAGTTCTAGTACTCAATGTTTTTTGTGCCCTAGGAACCTTTGGGATTTCTGAATTTGGATCGTTTGGACCTAGATCTGCTGCGATTGTTTGATCGGCCATGCCCTCTTCCTTTCCATAAATCTCTCCCTCAGCTTTCTACATTCAATGCTGAACTTGAAGTGGAAGTAGTGTTTGACATCCTCATCTCTTCCGTCAAAAGCATGCTGACGACTTCATCAAAATTCAACTTTGATTTTCTTGCAAAACTACTGATTGTAGTAACAATACCTTTCCAACTCTCAGGCAACTGACTAAAAATTAGTAAGGCACGAATCTCACTATCAAACTTGATTTCAACTGAAGCGAGTTGATCCGACAGCTTGTTGAAATTATTTAGATGTCTACTAAAACTTTCACCTGCGGACATGTTCATGGTAAATAACTTCTTCTTTAAGTGTACCTTATTAGCAGCCGATGGCTGCTCATACATGTTGGAGACCGCATCCATAAGAGACTTGGTGGTGGTCATGTGCTTGATGTTAAAGGCAACAGACTTTGCCAGCATCATCCTGATAGCTCTGAGAGCTTTTCGATCAAGCAACTCCCACTCGTCCTCCTTCATGGAATCTGGCTTTCCCTTCAATGGTAAGTGTAACTCCTTACCAAACAAGTAGTTCTTGATTTGCATCTTCCAAAACTCGAAGTTGGTGCCATTAAAATCTCGATCTTTGACCTAAATTCGAAATCTCGCTTCGTTGATCTAGAGATGGAATCAGCTCAAATAGACAGTACGGTTGGGTTCGGAATGGCTAAAAACCTTAGAAATGGTTCAAGTGGTTCAAAAAACAGACTTGAAATGACTCCGAAAACCTGATTAAACCTTCTGGTCAAAATCGGTCAACTTTCTGTTAAACTTAATGGAATATACTCCCACTTAACAAAATACTCTGATGCCGTTACTGACGACGTTAATTAAAGTCGTTAACTAACTGCTGACGTGATAGGTGGGACCTGGTGATGACATGGTGCTGACGTGGCAAGTGGGACCTAGTGCTGATGTGTCCACTGACCTAGCAGTGAAGCCCAGTGATGATTGTGCTAAATTACATTAGGTAAATTTCCAAGGAAGTGGGGGTCACAATGGACCACTTAAGTCCCACTTTTCTAGACAGAATTTTCCTTAGACGCGTAATTAGCACAATATAGCTCCTGAGACCTCCGATCTGCTCCGATCTGGAAATTTTGCTTTGATCTGGCGACTTTACTCCAATCTGGCTCTGATACCGCTTGTTAAAGATCTAGGAACAATAATCACACATAAAAGCACACAAAATAAGAACACCAGATTTACGTGGTTCGGTCTAATCTTACCTACATCCACAGAGCACATTCAATATACTATAACCTGGGAGAAAAACAAGAGAAGGAGACACACACTCAATTCAACTCTTCTTACACTTTTCTCTCTCTCACCTTCAGCACTCTCACTCATCGCTCACTCACTTCACTATATTCACATTCACGTATAATTATTTCATTATATAGCTATATTGAAGGGATAGGAAAGGAAGGGAGTAATTGGGATATTTAATGGGTTATTTTAGCACATGGGCATTATCATTCCAGCACATGAAAGCTGGTTCCTCCGCGGCTCATTTTCATCTACAACTCATCCTCTTCAAGGTCATTTAATTTTCCGTTTCCATTTAATCTGTTTCCATTTTCTCCGTTTCCATTTCAACTTAACAACACACACCTCATTCTTTGTATCTATCAGTTACATATTCTTAATTCTGAACTAGAGGGCAAAAGCATTAATACTATTGAAGTTGAACAGAAAATTTTTATTAGAATATGGATCAATTCCTAATCAAAACTCTTCCAAGAAAATTCTACAAAATAACAAAATAAATCAAGGAGTATAGCAAAATTAGGCGACTCACATTCAAAACCTTGTGATGTTGGATTTTGTGAAAATAAATAAAATTGTAAAACAAAGATCAGCAATACATATCTTTAGGATTTCAGAAATATATTTGTCAATTGTGGCTCTTATACTTCTATTTTTGTAAGCAAAGAAGGAATGAGGAAAAACATGAAAGGGGTAGCAAAGCAGGACTCGTCAGCGAGAGTCTATGCTCGTCGATGAGGGAACAACAAAGGTTTGTCAACGAAGGTTGTGAAGCTCATCGTCGAACAATTACCGAGAGCAAGAAATTTTCAGACTTCTAGTATCGTCGACGAGAGTCCTGTATTCGTCGACGAAGATTTTTCTTGGTCTCATCGACGAGGCTTTGTGTTCGTCGATGAGAGGCGCCTGGGCTGCAGCAGTTTTTTTGAATTTTGAATTTTTGAACGTTGGGTGGTTGGGCAAACGGGAGGAAACCTCCGAGGAACTTCTATATATGTCATCTAGGCATATTTTGAGAGTAGTAGTGATCATTATTGAAGTGTATTGTGTATAATTTGATTTCCTTAGTGAAATTTGTGTGTCATTGCTTCCGTGGATATAGGTCTTGCCGAACCACGTAAATCTTTGTATTGATCTTGTTCTGCTTGTATGTGTTATTTATTTCTTGTTGTTTATTCTGCTGTGTATCTTCATTATACGATCCACATCACAACAATATTTATAGAAAAAGAACTCTACTTTGCTCCATTTTTGTTACTACTAAGCTTTGCTTTATTATCAGCTGAATTGGATGCATGAACGGCAGAGCCAAGACAAACAGCAATTAGAAAGCATCCAACGCCGGGAAAAAGAATCTCAGCTTTATTGATTTTGTCATCTAAGAAGTAGTTCATAGTTGTGCCTGTTACAATCACGAAAAAAAAAAATACTTCAATATCAATACCGTGCTATACTATAATTTCAAGAGGTACATGCTGCAAATATATCAAGTTCATCAACATGCCCATAACGAGTTTAATATTAATACCTATTACAACAGTCATGCTTGAAGTGATCACCTCTGTAACTGATAAGCCAACAAAAGCCCAAGCATACTGTGTGGACAGGTTTCCAAGGCTCAAAACCAACCCACCACCCATTGCAAACAACACAGAAGGCCAATTGTCCTGCATCAATCATCCTAGAACGTTTAAATGCCAACATAAGTGATGAAGAGCTGATTCACCTAAAAGCTTAAGATTGTTAGCCGCACAATGAGCAACGTATAGTGCAGATCATTAGTACCAAAAAACACTAACATCCCAGCAAACAATAAACTGGCATGAACGTGGTACATTTTTGTTCCAGAACACTAAATCTAACCATCCAAAGATTTAATTCAATATTTCCCACATAACATATTTTTTTTATTAGTTTAAAAAGAGATTTTGCATTATAATTCTATTGCAAATATTAGTAATCTATTTCAAATCTCTTCTAGATTCTTCCTAATATTCCACATCTTAGAGCATGTGTCATATTGCGATTCCATGAACTAGAATGTTTTGCATTCTAGGTAAGATTTGTGCAGATACAAAAACAGAAAAATGACTATAAACTGCTGAAATTTTATCATAAAATAAAATAAAATGAAGGAAAGTCACCTGGGAAAGCTGGGTTAGGAAATTTGGGACATCAGATGTGCTCTTGCCGATCTCACCAAAAGTGAAGGCAATGATTACAGCAGCGAGGAGATTAGTGATCGAATAATCAAGGTATGTGTGCTGAGGGAGGCGACCCCTTCTCTCAAGGAGAGTCATAATGGCAGGCCAAGTGCCCAAGAAGAAGAGTGCCAGCAGCATACAGCCTATGGCACCCCCCTTGCTCTCCACCACATACATCTTTAGCCCACCTGACAAACCCCTCTCAATTGGAAGACTTACCAATGAAGGAATCCAAGAAAAATCCTGACAAAGGAAGAAGCATTCTGAGTGAGCTATGCCCTTTAAATCAAGACAAATGAATGAGATATATAAGGCTCATCAATCTAGAGAGAGAGAGAGAGAGAGAGAGATCTTAGATGTACATCCTATATCCAAACTGAGCATGTTGTTGACTCAGTACTACTACTGCTCATCAAATTCATGAAAAGTTAAAAAGAGAAGAAAGAAATAGAAATGAAGTCCCATAAAAAAAAAAAAAAAGACTCCCAAAAAAGAAAAAAAAATAGAAGTAAAGAAAAGTCTGCATTGAAAGTCTACAATACAGCATTTTTTGCAGCAACATTATTGGCACTGGAAAATAGATATTGGCAAGTAGCCACACAAAGTCAACGGATCAAATCACAGAAGTTAAAAAAAAAGCAAAAACAAAAACAAAAATAGGGACAAAAACAAAAACAGGAAACAAAAGAAAAGGAAAACCCAGTTCTTCGATTGCATGTTAGAAACAATTTGCCTTCGTTAAACCTGCATTTTTTGCCTTCAACAACTCACCATCTTCCAGAGAAAAGTGGATGATCAATAACAGAAGCACAGAAGAACGAAAACAGAAACAATTATTGATCTACTTGGGGAGAGAGAGAGAGAGAGGGGTACCGATCAAAAGAAAGAGATGTGCTTATGAGGCCTGATAGGGCCAAAATTAGATTGAGAGGGTATCTGTCAGTATCAACCTCAGATGCTTCAAAACTCAAGGAGACAATGGCATCTTCCAAATATCACATTGAAGTTAAATTTAATTACTGTATGTTGTGCAGAATAAGATATTGATCTTGTTCTACCAATAGAGTTGCAGAAGCGCAAGAAAAGAAACGTAGAACAGAAAAAACTCAAAACAGCGTGGGTTTTGAATCAATGCGCATGAACATTGAGGGAAAGTTCAAAACAAGACAGAGAGAAAGAGAGAAAGGATATTCTAAGCTGGAATCTTTGTTGGGACCGGCTAAGCTGGGATCTTTAGTGGACATACCTTTGGTTTCTATCTTCAATCACTACACTAGTCGCTGTTCCCAGTCAAATCACGCCACCGAAGAGACCCACGCAACGGAAGTGCAAAGTAGTTAGTGGCTGCGTCTGCCCGCTAGCGGAGAAAAGTCTACCGTTTTTATTTTACTTTAATGTTAATTTAAAAAGGTGATAAGGAATATTAAATTACTAAATTTCTTCCATGATACTGCATATGTAATCTATATTATATATAATAGGAGCTAAGTAATTACGCAATTCTATTTCATTACTATAAAATGACATTTAACGTATATATATATATATTAATTTAATTAATTTAATAACATCTCATAATTACTCACTTAACAAGTCATAATTAAAAATTTAAAATAAGAAACCATGAAATTTGACAAAAATACAAGAAATTCTCTTATGTTGCTGCGATTAAGAGTATGAATTCGGATGTTGGATATAGATTTGGGTAGATTTAAATAAATTTATGTACAATTTTATATTACATTTATCTAAATCTAATACAACTTCAAATCCAAGACTTTTCCAAATATGCGATTAAAGTTTTAACAATTCTACAATTTTTTTGTTTTGTTTTGAGATTTCAAATATTTTATACACTTCCTAGGATTTTATTTTTAAAATACTTTTATTAATTTACCATTAAGCCTCAAAAGTGGGTAACAGGACAGTGTAGGACAAACGACCTAGGAGCTCAGCTTGATAAGAATTCGTTTGTGCTTGTTTACCATGTAAATTGATTGTCAAACTCAATTTTGAATCTCGTTTAATAAATAAGCCGAACCTAAACATGAATAGACTCAATTTATTTTAATTAATGCAACTCGATTAAAAGTTGGTTGGACTCATTTAATAGATTTGAAATATGCTCGTTTATAGACTCATTTAATAAGGTTAACATTAGTTTTGACAGATTGTTGCTGGTTTACAAATAGGAATTGTTTGGATATGAGTTTGTTTAGTTAAAACTCCATAACCTAAATTTGATCAATGTTCAACGTCAACAAACACGCTTGGTCAAGGCAAAAAACTATTAGACATTATTAGTAAGACTTAGTTTTCACCTTTTTACCTAAAAATATTCTAATAGTCTCTCGCCTTTTACAATAAGAGGTTACAAAAGAATGAAACTATTTGTAAACATGTACATCTCAATTTCTTGACTTGATAAGGACTCGTGAGCTCATTCATTTGCATAATAAATAAACTTGAGCAAGTATTTTAAAGCTCGACTTGAGCTCAACTTGAGTTTGAGTTTAGTTAAAAAAAAATTAATAAAAAATCTTAATAATGATAAAACTTGGCTTGACTTGACTCATTTGTGGTTAAGTAGGTGTCTTAAAATCAAATCTCCAAAGAGATTCATGGGATTTTTAAAAGCTTAAATAGAAGTTTCCACCCTTTTTCCAAACCTTAAAGGAGGTTTTCATTATTTTGACTTTAGAAGAGATTTGTATCTTTTTTTGAAGTAAATTACTGTTTTTTATTTATTAAAAGCTATGTTGTTTATGGTTTGACTCTTATACTTCAAGGGTTCATAAACAAAGGAAGAAAAACATATGGATATGTTCTTGGTGCGGGGCAGCAGCAAAGACTCGTCGACGAGTGGTCTTCTCTGTCTCGTCGATGAGTGCCCTGTTCTCATCGGCGAGTGCTTCTGGGTTGTGAAAAAATATTTGAAGTTTGAATGCAAATGGTGTGATAGTTAGGGATTCAAAGGGAAGCCTCCGTGGGCTTGTTATATATGTTATTTTGGGCATATCTTGACATGTAAGAGAGTAAGATAGGGTAAGAGAAGGAGAGAAGATCATTGTAGTGTGTAATCTTTGATCTTTCTAGTGAAATCTCTTGCCAATTGCTCCTATGGATGTAAGTTTTGTCGAACCACATAATTCCTAGTGTCGCTGCTCTTATCTTTACTCTCTTTATATTGCTATGGTTGTGGAATAACTCTGTATTTCACCATTGAGATTGTTGCACATGGTATTGTTTGATCATTTACGATGTTTATTCCGCTTTGCATTGTTTGAAGAGGCCCTATTTTCACAACAAGCTTTATGCTAATTTTAGTTTTTAATAAAAATTAAAATAAAAAGAATAAAATCATATGCTAAGTGTGGGAAAAGGGCTAGAATTAGAAAAAGGAGAATGGCACGAAGGGCATCACCAATATTGATCACTAATTAGTAAAAAGCATGCCAAAGCTTTGGCAAGAGAAAAAAAAAAAATGCTTCTAGCATGACCTAAGCTTTGGCTTGCTACTTCATTTTCTTCCTCCATAATTTACATTCTTGATGAGATCGCCTCATCTCTTTCATCCATTGCAATCAAGCTAATTGTTTCTTATCCTTAATTAATGGGGTTCCGACAAACTTTGACAAGATTTAGCTTGCTTTTGGAGTTGTATTCTTGTTAAGGGATTGAAGTTGAAATGATGTGATTATTGTTAGCATGGACTAGGATAGAAAAATATGAAATCAATTTAGTAGCTCTCTTCAAATCTCCACTTTTAAAAGATGTAATTCTTACATAATTTCTACGTTAACATCTTAACAATTGCAACATTTTGGAAATTGTAATCACATTTTGCATTGGTTGATTATTCAAAATGTGGAGCATGATTGTTTGAATTCATAAAAAGTTTGATTCTTAAACTTACAGTGGAGGGGTAAAAAGAAACAAATTTGTTTAACACATGAAGAGAGTGTGATTGCATAAAATGGAGAAATTATATAGGGAACATGTCCCTCCACGTGTTCATGTGACTGTTTTTCATATATGAAACATATGGTTGTCAGTTCTAAATTTATTAATTTTGAATTTATGAGGAGCAAAACTCATTTGCCACATGGTTCAAATTTGAAAAATAGATACATGGACAACATGGAAGGACAAATCCCCTATATAATTTTCTCAAAATGATCTCCTATGGTGCAAAACAAATATCAAAATTTACGTTTTTCCTAGTGTGTAGCGATTTCTCTCAAACTTCTATACAAGATAAGGCATGCATAATACAACAATCCTTTGTGAATATATAAAGTAATATACTCATAAATTATTTACAACCATGATTACAATTGTAAATGAAATATATTGTTTGTGTCATCTTTGTGCACCTTTTGGGATATAGTAATGATTGTTTGGTTATGACAATAGCCGATACATGGTAAGGTGTACCAACAATCGTTGGTGGAAGTGGTTTGGAATTCATCTTAAATTCAGGGTAAGGTATTTTATTCAGAATATGCTTTCCCTGCAGTTATAAGAAATGTTGTATGCAGAAAAATACTGATGTTTTGTTTTGGGGGATGTCGTTTTCAGGGTGTTGAGTGGAGAACCTTGCGGGTGTAGGGCTAGAGTTCAGTGAGGGCTTTTCAGAAACTAGGTAAGGAAAATATACCATGCTTGGAGATTCGATTATATTAATAGAAATTTTACAAATGTACATGTATACCAGTTATTATGTAGTTTTTACAAAATATGTGTTTTTTTTTTAAAGTATGTGTGGCCTAAGTAGATAATATTTGATGTAGAACTTTATACAGTTTTTTTAGTATATGAAGTTATACAGAACATACAGATATAGCCATATATTCACGGATATTATACTGACAGATTTATGTACATATACAGCTTTTATTCAGATAGTTTCATAGACATATATATATATATATATATATATATATATATGTATGTATACAGATGTTTACTCAAATTAGTATGTATAGTATTTACATAATGTCATGTTTTCCTAAATGCCATAACACTCAGAGTATACAGACAGATTATGCAGACAGATGATATAGACAAATTATATAGTATAGCATCAAGATGCTACAATTATTCATATATTACAGTATTTATAGTACAAAATTATAGTGTTATGGTTATTTTGGAAACATGATGAAAATAGTAAAAAGAGTATATATTTATATATATGATATCAGATCCCTGTGAAAAGATTATAGCTAGATACATATACAGAATACAGAGCACGATACCTTTGTTAATATAGATAGAGTGCAACCACATATCTCAGATAGTGTGTGGGTACCATCAAACTGTGCTCAGAGAGGATGCAGCTCCCTAGTTCGCTGGGTTGAGGGAGCTAGTTTGACGAGGTAGCAGCCAATCCTGAGCCTAGGAGTGGATGCAGTTTGCCCGGATTGAGGTAGTGTAGAGTATAGTGATTTACCTGGAGGGCCGACCAAGTTAAGTCCCGCCTACGGGGCGCACAACCCTATCATGAGGGGTCAAATCATGACATACAAAGTTCCAGAGATAGAGCATAGTTATGTATATTTATACAATTTTACATTATTTGATAAATATATTATGATATTAGCAGTATGAAAAGTAGAAAACTCAGATGATACAGTTATGTTTTAAACTGCGAAAAATGTAAAATAAGCTTTACAGATCTATCATTTATTACAACTCAGATGTTATTTAATATATATATATATATATATATAACTTAGTTGCCACACACTAGTAATAGCATATTTCCACTTACTGAGCGTCGTCTCACCCTATTATTCTAACATTTTTCAGGTGAGCCAGTTAGGCGAGCAGATTAGGCTTGCGGATAGTGATTTCTCGATTACCCTAGTTTCAGGGTAAGTTTGTGTAGGGTTTTGTATTTTTGGGGTAGATATTACTAGAGAGAGATGTATTTTATAGCTATAGTTTAGAAATACAGATTCCTAGTATTGTATGGAATATATGGATGTATAGTTTATGTTTCCGCTGCGTAGGTATGATTATTGTATACAGGAATACCCTAGTGTCCCTTTGAGGCCTGATATTTTCATAGAAAGGGTATCAAAGTAGCTCATATGTGTTTATAAAAAAAAAATGAATGAAATGATTTAAATTTTAAGGTCGTTACATTTTGATATCAGAGCCTAGGTTGCTAGGTTCTGTAGACTCTAGAGTGCAGCGGAAAATAATACCAGAATATAGGAAAAGAATTTGAGGTTTTTTTCTATGATCGGGATATAGGATTTCGTGGTGGTTTCTATGTTTTTCCTGGGGTGACGATTTCAGGAAAGCCATAGTAAACTATCAACGAGTCTTGTGTTTGGGTTACAAGATTGGATCTTGGGATTTGGATCAAGAGGGATGGCTAATAGAGGATTTGAAGTTTTAGTTAAATGGAATAAGTTTGGTCTGTATAGGAAATAGGATTCTAGAATGGTATTCTATATATTTGCAGGATGGACCTAAGAGGTAGTAGCGCTCACGCCAGTGGTGATGATGGAGCGGGTCCTTATGGCGCAGGAGGTGGAGATTCAGATGCTGTGCTATATAGTGTGGCTCAGCAAGTTATGGCTGAGATAGCTTGAAGCTCTAGGGAGCAGGGAGGTCCATCTCCAGCTTAGGGATGTACCATAGAGAAATTTATGAAGATGAATATGCCAGCCTTTTCTAGAGTGGCTGATCCTGCAGTTGCTGAGAATTGGATGCATGAGGTGGAGAAGATTCTAATAGTACTTCACTGTACCGATGAGCAGAGAGTTCTGTACGCTACATATAGACTGGCAGGGGAGGTTGAGAGATGGTGGACAGCCACTAGATTGTAGGAGGAGTAGAGGGCGATTCTAGTGTCGATGACCTAGGCTCAATTCAGGGAGGTGCGCTTCGATAGGTACTATCCTGCCTCAGTCAGAAAGACTCGAGTACAGGAGTTTTTGAGTCTGTCCTAGGGGTTGTTAACAGTCTAGCAGTATGCTATGAGATTTATTGAGCTATCGCGTTTCTGCCCCTATATTGTCACAGATGAAGTGAAGAAAGCCATAATGTTTGAGAGAAATTTGAGGCGAGATATTTTCAGGTAGGTGGCAGTATTGAGGATCCAGGATTTTTTGGAATTGGTTGATATGACTATTATAGCAGAGGAGAGACTACTGAGGGAGACTGATATTTAGAGTCAGAAGAAGAGGATCGCACCCTCAAGTTTTCAAGCGGGTCCCAATCGAGGCCCTTGGAGAGGAGGTAGATCTGGAGGAGGCTAGAGACAAATGGTAGAGTATGGTGGATTTCAAGGCGGATAGCTTCCTGCCATTTGTCCTAGATGCGGACAGAGACATCTTGGTGAGTGCCGGCTGGGGGAGAATGTTTGTTATCACTGTGGGAGGCCCGGTCATATGGTTCGATCGTGTCAGATGCTGTCAAATTATGCACCGGCTCCCAGATCGTTTCGAGGTGGATATCAGGCACCCCGCGGAGGTTACGAGAGGAATACTGCGCTAGTGAGGGTCTATATGTTGACGCCGGGAGATGCTGAGACGATTGGAGACGTGGTCACAGGTACCCTTACTGTTTTACCATATAAGATTGTTATTTTGTTTGATACAGTTGTCACTCATTTCTTCATATCGCATGTGATATGTAAGAACAACTGGAGTAGAGACACAATCATTAGATGTAGAACTATCTATGGGTATGCCGATGGGATCTGTGGTAAGATACAGGAAAGTGCTTCGAAAATTTCCAGTAAGTATTTAGGAAAGAGCATTACCAGCTGATCTCGTGGTCCTAGATATGCAGGGGTTTGATATGATGTTGGGTATGGACTGGCTAGCTACTTATCACGCTAGCATTGATTGCCACCAGAAGGTAGTGATCTTTAGACCTCCGAGCAAGCAAGAATACAGATTCATGGGTTCATGTGTACGTGCCTCACCATAGTTGGTGTCAGCTATTTAGGTGAGGAGATTGCTACAGGGTGGTTGCCAGGGGTATGTCGCATACATAAAAGAATTACCAAAAGAAGAATTGAGACAAGCTGACATACTAGTGGTGAGGGAATTCCCATATGTCTTTCCCGAGGAATTGCCTAGTTTGCCACCTAACCGGAAGATTGAGTTTACTATAGATCTGTTGCCGAGATCTGCACTAGTATCTAAAGCACTATACCATATGGCTCTAGTCGAGTTGAAGGAATTGAAAGAACAGTTATAGGAATTGCTAGATAAAGGTTTTATCAGGCCTAGTGTGTCACCCTGGGGAGTGCCAGTTCTGTTTGTGAAAAAGAAGGACAGGATCATGAGGTTGTGTATCGATTATAGGGAGATAAATAAACTGACGGTCAAGAATAAGTATCCTCTCCCTAGGATCGATGATTTATTTGATCAACTCTAGGGGACCCAAGTTTACTCTGAAATTGACCTGCGGTCAGGTTACCATCGGGTAAAAGTTAGAGCAAAGGATATTTCAAAGCCTGCATTTCGAACCAGATATGAGCATTACGAGTTTTTAGTGATGCCATTTGGGTTGACTAATGCACCATAAGTATTTATGGACTTAATGAATCGGGTGTTCCATCAATACTTAGATCAGTTTGTGATTGTGTTCATTGATGATATACTAGTCTATTCGAGAAGTTTTGAGGAGCACGAGCATCATTTGAGACTGGTGTTGCAGGTAGTAAGGGAAAGAAAATTATATGCACAATTCAAGAAGTGTAAGTTTTGGTTAAGACAGGTTTTTCTTGGCCATGTGATCTCTGAAGCTGGAGTATCAGTTAATCCGAGTAAAATAGAGGCAGTGGTGAGTTAGGAAAGGTCAGGCAGCGTTCAAGAGGTCAAGAGTTTTCTAAGACTAGCAAGCTATTACCGACGCTTCATAGATGGCTTCTCCAGACTATCAGGTCCATTAACACGGCTTACAAGGAAAAACGTGAAATTTGATTAGACCGATGACTATGAGCAGAGTTTTCAAGAGTTAAAGCAGCGGTTAGTTTCAGCTCTGGTACTAGCTATTCTTTCAGGAGACTACGAATTTGTAATATACAATGATGCGTCCCTGAAAGGACTTGGGTACGTATTGATGCAGTATGGCAGGGTTTGCTTATGCATCTAGACAACTTAAAGAGTATGAGAAGAATTATTCGGTACATGATTTGGAGCTAGTTGCAGTGGTGTACACTCTCAAGATCTAGAGGCATTACCTATATGGTGGAAAGTGCAAGATTTTCACAGATCACAAGAGCCTAAAATATTTCTTCACCCAGAAAGAACTAAATATGAGGCAAAGAAGGTGGCTAGAGCTTATTAAAGACTATTATTGCACAATTAGTTACCACCTAGAGAAAACGAATGTGGTAGCAGATGCTCTGAGTAGGAAGTCAGTGGGACCCGTACTAGCAATTATGGAGATTTCGCACTCAATTTTGGTGGATTTGGAGCTACTCAACATAGAGTTAATAGAGGAGAGTTCTCAAGCAGTCATTGCCAGTCTAGTGGTTCAGCCTATACTATACGAGAGGATTAAAACAACTCAAAGTGATGATGTAGAGTTGGCAGAGGTAATGGCTAGGGTACGAGATAATCAGGGTGAGGAATTCAACATATCAGATGATGGAGCCCTGCGGTTCCGTACTAGGCTCTATGTTCCTATAGATATCGAGATTAGGAGAACTATATTGGAGGAGGCTTACAAATCCCTATACACCGTACATCCAGGTAGCACTAAAATGTATCGGGATCTGCGGGAGTACTTTTGGTGGAATGGAATGAAGAGAGAGATAGCTGAATTTGTACAGCAGTGCTTGACGTGCCAGCAAGTTAAAGCTGAGCACCAAAGACCAGCAGGGCAGTTGCAGCCATTGTTTATTCCAGAGTGTAAATGGGATCACGTTTCGATGGATTTCGTTACGGGATTACCACTGGCACGATAGGGGTTGAATGTGATTTGGGTGGTTATTGACTGTTTGACGAAGATCACTCATTTCATTCCGAATAAAGTTGGTTATTCCATGGACAGATTGGCAAAAATATATGTTCAAGAGATAGTTTGCGTCCATGGTGTGCTGGTATCCATAGTTTTAGATCGAGATCCTCGGTTTACTTCATGATTTTGGAAAAGTTTTCAGGAAGCTATGAGTACACAGTTAGCTTTCAGCACAACTTTTCACCCCCATACTGATGGACAGACCGAGAGGAAGATCCAGACATTAGAAGATATGCTTCGTGCTTGCGTACTAGATTTTGGGGGTAGTTGGACTCAGTTTCTATTACTAGTTGAATTTGCTTATAATAATAGTTATCAGGCTAGTATCGGCATGACACCTTACGAGGCACTGTATGGTTGAAGGTGTCATTCTCCTCTTTACTAGGATAAGGTAGGCGAAAGGCAAGTTTTGGGTCAAGAGATAGTATAGTAGGCTTGTGACAAGGTCCGACTAATTAAAGAAAGAATCAGTACTGTGTAAAGTTGGCATAAAAGCTACACAGACACTCGCCGTCGGAAATTAGAATTTGAAGTGGGAGACCAAGTATTCTTGAAGGTGGCTCCTCTGAAAGGAATTATGAGATATGGAAAGAAGGGCAAATTGAGCCCTATGTATATTGGTCCTTTTGAGATACTAGAGAAAGTAGGGCCAGTTGCCTATAAGCTAGCTTTGCCGCCAGCTCTATCTAAAATACATGACGTATTTCATGTTGCTATGTTGAGAAAATATGTCCATGACCCATCCCACATAATCAACTATGTAGAGATAGAGCTTAAAGATTCACTAGCTTCTGAAGAAGCGCTCGTTCAGATTTTAGACAAAAAGACACAGAAATTGCGTACAAAAGAAATTCAGCTAGTGAAAGTTTTGTGTAGGAACCATGTTATAGAAGAAGCTTTATGGGAACTCGAGGAGCAGATCAGACAGAGATACCCGGAGTTGTTCCAAGAGGTTAGTGATAGCAGGTAAAGCATAGGTAATTAGATAAAGTTTCTTTTGCAGGTACATGTATTGAATTAGTTAGTAGGTGGTCATTTAGTTTTATATGAGTAATCTCCTAGAACTTAGATTGTAACCACGGTATTCCTCCGCCATAAGTGAGGGTAAGTAATAAAATAAGTAGACCTTTACCTTTACGAGATGATAGAGTGTATAGATGGTGTTCGACCCAGATAGTAAATTTCGAGGACAAAACTTTATATGGAGGGGAGAATGTAATAACCCAAAAGATTTACATAGGGCCTCGTCGACGAACATAGGGAGTTCATCGATGAGCGCATAAGGAGACATCGTCGACAAAACCACATCTCGTTGACGAGAAGATACCGAGAGGGGTTTTGGGCAGTTTGAAATTCGTCGACAAGGAAGTAAGGTTCATCGACGAAATCATTTAAGAACTTGTTGATGAGATGACGTGTCTCGTCGATGAATCCAAACCTATAAATAGTGAAAACCCGGGTTAATTTGCAGAAGTTGGTGTAAATTTTCCTCTCTCTCTCTCCCTCTCTCTCTCTCCCTCTCTCTCTCTAAACGCCTCTCTCTCCTTCTCTCTTCGATTTCGGCCTCGTTTCTCATTGGATCGAAAATCGGAGGCCACCATGACGGTCTTAGTGAAGTTTGATGCAAGACTGCTGGAGTTGATTGTTGGTGGAAGTGGTTTGAAATTCATCCTAAATTTAGGGTAAGGTGTTTTATTTAGAATATGCTTTCCCTGTAGTTATAAGAAATGTTGTATGCATGAAAATACTGATGTTTTGTTCTGGGGGATGTCATTTTCAAGGTGTTGAGTGGAGAACCCTGCGGGTGTAGGGCCAGAGTTCTGTGAGGGCTTTTCAAAAACTAGGTAAAGGAAATATGCTATGCTAGGATATTTGATTATATTAATAGAAATTTTACAAATGTGCATGTATACCAGTTATTATGTAGTTTTTATAGAATATGTGTTTTTTCTAAAGTATGTGTGGCTGAGTAGACAATATTTAATGTAGAAATTTATACAGTTTGTCCAGTATATGAAGTTATATGGAACATACAGATATAGCCAGATATTCACAGAGATTATACAGACAAATATATGTACAAATACAACTTTTATTCAGATAGTTTCGTAGACAGATATATATATATATATATATATATATATATATACAGATGTTTACTTAGATTAGTATGCATAGTATTTACAGAATGTCATGTTTTCCTAAATGCCATAACACTCAGAGTATACAGACAGATTATACAGACAGATGATATAGACATATTATACAGTATAGCATCAAGATGTTATAGTTATTCAGATATTGCAGTATTTACAGTACAAAATTATAATGTTATCGTTATTTTGGAAACATGATGGAAATAGTAAAAAGGAGTATATATCATATCAGATCCCTGGGAAAAAGATTACAGACAGATACAGATATAGAATACAGAGCACGGTACCGTTGCTAATACAGATAGAGTGCAACCACATATCTCAGATAGTATGTGGGTACCGTCAAACTATGCTCGGAGAGGATGCAGATCCCCAGTTTGTTGGGTTGAGGGGCCCAGTTTGACGAGGTAGCAGCCAGTCCCGAGCCTAGGAGTGGATGCAGTTTGCCCGGGTTGAGGTAGTGTAGAGTATAGTGACTTACTTGGAGGGCCGACCAGGTTAAGTCCCGCCTACGGGCCGCACAACCCTGTCATGAGGGGTCAAATCATGACATACAGAATTCCAGGGATAAAGCACAGTTATGTATATGTATACAGTTTTACAGTATTTGAAAAATATAGTATGATATTAGCAGTATGAAAAGTAGAAAACTCAGACGATACAGTTATGTTTTAAACTGCGAAAAACGTAAGATATGCTTTACAAATCTATCATTTGTTACAGATCTTATGTTATTTAAAGTATATATATAACTTAGTTGCCACACAATAATAATAGCATATTTCCACTAACTGAGCGTCGTCTCACCCTATTATTCTAACATTTTTCAAATGAGCCAGTTAGGCGAGCAGATTAGGCTCGCGGATAGTGGTTTCTCGGTTACCCTAGTTTCAGGGTAAGTTGGTGCAGGGTTTTGTATTTTTGGGGTAGATATTACTAGAGAGAGAGATGTATTATATAGCTTTAGTTTAAAAATACAGATTCTTGGTATTTTATGGTATATATGGATGTATAGTTTATGTTTTCGCTGCATAGGTATGATTATTGTATACAAGAATACCCTAGTGTCCCTTTGAGGCCTGAGATTTTCATAGAAAGGGTATTAGAGTAGCTTATATGTGTTTATAAAAAAAAAATGAATGAAATGATTTAAATTTTGAGGTCGTTACATTTTGTGCGGAGACAACTTGGCTATAAATAGACATTAGTCTTTTTTTTTTTATAGAAAAAATCAGTTCTCTCTCTCTCTCAGCTCTGAATCTCTCTTTCTCTCTCATCCCTTACTTGACTCTCTCTCACTTTTATGCTCACCCGAAGCCGCTCTCGCTCCCCAAATGTCTTTCTCATCTTTCTCGAGTTTTCGGATCAGTTTCTGCGGTAGTTTCATAAAGCTAGGATCTTCATCTCCTGATCATTTTAGGCATTTTCTCAGGATCAAGTAAGGGGAATAAATCATACTAGTTTTTTATTAAATTTGAACCAATTAAACTAGAATTTATGATTTTAGAAACGTTATGCTAGTTGTATTTTCAAAATCCAACCAATTGAAACTGAGTATTATGTGATATAATTTCTCTGGTCAAATTATTAGGGTATGATATGACATTCAAACCGTGTGGCATGATATTAATTCTTCATAATAAATTGGTTGTGATTACTGTGATAAATGAATTGATATGTTTGGGTGATTTGTTTTGTGTGGTTATTCGGGTATTTCACAATATAACGTTGGTAGGCTTGAGGAGTTCGTTATATTGCCATAGATATAAATCACAATATAACGTTGGCAAGCCTGAGGTGTTCGTTTTACTGAATTACTATGAATAGATCATTGTGAAAGTGTAACAGTGGATGTCGGTTGTGAAATACGTGTTGGGAGCGATAGGGAGGGATGCCCTGAGAACCATAAAAAGTGAAGTACTTGTGCAGTATCCTGTGTAGATGTGAATGAAATGTATTGTAAATGTGGATGTGCTGTGTTGTATGTGTATGCAGATTCTGTGGTATGATTGATGTTGAATGTGTGTGAGTACATGTATGTGAATTTAAATGCATGAATGATTATGGCGAAGTAAAACTCTCCACCCGATGGCTTACTGAGTGAGGTGAGTGCCCTGATAAGTTTCAATTGTAGCCTCACCCAAATTAAAAAGGGCAAGGTTACAGGCGGTATCAGAGCAAAGGGGAGTTACATGTATAGGCGTGTAATCTCCTCAATCCTCGTGAACTCTCGCTTATAAATGATTACTTATGTGTGAGTACAGTCTACATGTGTCTTCTCAGTTGATGATGATTAACAAACGGCTATATTTTATATACACTAAAATTCATCTGTCACACATTGATATAATTTATTCCATCCTTACTAAGAAATGTCTCACCCCAGCGATTTATTAACTTTTCAGGTCTTTCTGGAGATCAGGCTTGAAAGCCTGGGCAGGGTTTAGTTTTTTGTGATTGTGAGTGAATGTAAGATACTGGAACATATAAGTTTTTGTTTTAAATGCTGGTTATGTAATATGGAAAGATGGAAACTCTTTTTGGTTGTACAGTATAGTACTCTGGTATTTTATTTGAGGCAGTTTAATAATTTTCCGTTGCATGAATGATATTTATGGTATCAGAGATAAGTGAATGGAACACATAACACCTCAGGCCCTACTTGGCTGGTTTAGGGCATTACACCATTAATGGTTAGAAATGATCCCAATTTATGACTGGATCTTTGAATGCTTTGAATTTATGACTTGTAACCATAGTTATGTTTTGAACACAATTTGGAGTCAATTGTAACTTTAAGTTTGAGTTGGGAAGGACATAATATGTTATTATTTTCAATTGTAATGGCACTTCAACATACTCAACTCAATTCACGCAACAAAAATTATCACTTTGACATTTGCGCCATTTATCCCTCTATTCTTATCTCTTAGTCCTTTACTTCCCCAACTATCCATTTCTCTCTCCCTCTCTTGATCTCTTCTATTTTAGTTCTAGTCATCACCCTCATTTTTTTTCAACTTTCTACGATTGGTACGAATTCTATGATATTCTCATTATTGCTATCTTTACACCTATGATGAGGGTTGGTATAACGAGTCTACACACAAAAAATCCACCATCCTTTGTCTTAATTGCATCATCACTTCAAAAGGTGCTTGATTTGTTAATCAAACAATACTATACATAAATATGACTTACCAAATAATTGATCTCCTATTCATTGTAGCATAGATTCATCACATTTTCAAGCTTAGGGGCTTAATTTGACTAACCTAGATACTGTTTTAATCAGAATGACTAGTTTTGGTCTAGGTTTTAAAGTTTTGGGAGTCTTTAATTTGAGTTTCTAAACCTTGGTCATGCAATGTATTTATATTGTTACCAATAAACTTAATAGGTTGGATTGGGTTTAAGGCTCAAAATTGAGTATAAAAATAGATTAGGAATTTAGTAAAGAGAAGAAATGTAATATGTTAATGATCGAGATAACTTAAAGAAATCTTTGAACTAAGTTAAATAAGAACTAGAAAAGAGTTACTAATCTTATTTAAGGATTCATAATCATTATAGTTGGACATATGATATACAAACAAACTAGAGGTTGGTTAGTAATTCTATACCATATTAGCTTTAGTTAAAGGGAAATTATTCATTAGAGTGATCTAACCATGATAAAGTTGGTTATCTTTTGATTCAATCTTGGATTGACATGATTTACTATTGTGTCATTAATGGATAGGTCACATAAATTGGAGTTCAAATCATCCTTATAAGCCAAAGATCTAAATAGTATACTTTAGATGTGGAGTCGAGACAGACTTGACCTTTTGATATCTAACACTCTCCTTAGTATATAAGATGCACGTACATGATAGTAACCCCCTTCCCACCAAAGTGGTTCTAATACCAAATGTGATGGTCCTGAGCCAATTTCAGTGTGATATTATTAACTTTGATATACTGGCATCACAATTTTATCCTATAAAAGGCACCTCACATTATTGGGGCCTATATTATCCTTATAAGCTCAAGATCTCTCTCGTACATATCCGATATGAAAACTATGAGATACTAGTTGTATCCTTAATGGATGTTGCCTAAGAGACATCATAGTGGTGAACGCTTACAACATCCTTGTTGTAGGAATTGTGTTTGAATCTAGGGAGGGGTGGAAAGTTTGTCAGTAATTCTGTACCATATTAGCTTTAGTTAAACAAAAATTATTCATTAGAGGGATCTAACCATAATAAATTTGGTTATCTTTTGATTCAATCTGGGATTTACATGATTTACTTTTGTGTCATTAATGGATAGGTCTCATAATTGGGGCCCAAACCATTCTTATTAGCCCAAGATCTAAATAGTATACTTTTGATATGGAATCGTGGTAGACTCGACCTTTTGATATCTAACACTCTCCTTAGTGTGGCCTACACTCCTATATAAGATGCACGTACATGATAGTACCCCTACCCCCAAAGTGGTTCTAATACCAAATGTGATGGTCTTGAGCAAATTCAGTGTGATATTATTAACTTTAGTATACTGGCATCACAATTTTATCCTATAAAAGGCACCTCACATTATTGGAGCCTATATTATCCTTATAAATCCTTATAAGCTCAAGATCTCTCTCGTACATATCTGATGTGAAAATTATGAGATACTAGTTGTATCCTTAATGGATGTTGCCTAAGAGACATCATAGTGGTCAATGCTTACAACATCCTTGTTGTAGGAATTGTGTTTGAATCTTGGGAGGGGTGGAAAGTTTGTCAGTAATTCTATACCATATTAGCTTTAGTTAAACAAAAATTATTCATTAGAGGGATCTAACCAAAATAGAGTTGGTTATCTTTTCATTCAATCTTGGATTGACATGATCTACTATTGTGTCATTAATGGATAGGTCTCATAATTGGGGCCCAAACCATTCTTATCAACCCAAGATCTAAATAGTATACTTTCAATGTGGAATCATGAGAGACTCGACCTTTTGATATCTAACACTCTCCTTAGAGTGGCCTACACTTTTGTATAAGATGCGTTGGAATTGGTGTGATCCCAAGAGGGAGGGTGAATTGGGTTTTAAAATATTTGGCTAAATTAAACATTTACGCCGATTCACCACTTATCATGTCCCATTCAATGTACACGTGTGTATGTAAAATAATTTTAACCATGAAAGTAAACATACACGTGCGCAGTATATCTTATTTAAATCAAATGTGTGTATGCAAATAATTATGACATTAAACAAACATTCATACACATACTGAAATTTAAGTGCAGAAATTTAAATAAGATAGAGAGAGAATGACACACAGATTTGTTAACGAGGTTCGGCAATACTGCCTACGTCCTTACCTTGGGCATACCCCCCAAGGATTCCACTAACCCTGCTCACTTAATGGGCGGAGCAGTAGCCTTTTACATCCTCTCCTTACGGAGTAAGGAAAAGCCCAGTTCAATTTTTAGGCTGAACCGAACCGATCTCACTTGCGGGGCTGAGACTCCCCAGTTCAATTTCGGGCTGAACCCAACCGTTTCAATAAAAACATTTTTGTACATATAATAATGCTTCTAAAATACAAACAGAAATGTACACAATAAAGCTTAAAATACATGCACTCTAATATGATATGAAATATGCTCAGTAAAGTAAGGTTGCTTAAATATATTTAAACCCTAATAAGAGGTTTTCTCCAAAAAGATATTTCAATAATAATTTAGGAGAACCTAGGGTTTTGCTCTTTCAATAATTTTTGCACAAATAATATATATGAATATATATAAGGGAGAAATATGTTCTCCAACAAAGATTTTTGCAAATAAAAGTGTTTGGAGAATTTTGGATTTTAAGTCCAAGAAAATGTTTGTGCAATAAATAATGTCTCCTGAAAAATATTTATCATGAAAATAATTAAGAGAAACCCAAGCTATATTCTCAAAAATGATTTTCAAAAATAAATAGTATGTGAGAGTATAACATGTGAATACAAAAATAAATGTCTAAAATAAATATACTTTCTCACAAAATGATTTTGAAATGAATGGATGGAAAGAGAGTTGGCGAATTTAGTTTGAAAAATTTTGTCCCAAAGAAGAAACTTTTGCAATAAAAATGGTTTGGGAAAACTTTGATTAACAAAGGATTAAAGAGAAATTTAGAGTTGATCAAAGTTTCTAATCTGAGTTATGGAGGGGGTATTTATAGTTTTTTTAAAAAAATTGACCGTTAGGGACATATTAGACATTTTTGCAACAATTTAAGTGAGGTTAATAAAAATAACAACATTTTTGACCTCCGTAAAATTCGCAAACTCGAGAGCACCGGTTGATCAAACTTAAGGTTTGATTGACCAAGTGGCTGGATTCGGTCGACTTGAAGAAATTTGAACTGAAAGGATGGTCGACTAGACATTAAGGGTTCGATGGCGATTTTCTAAATTCGCCTAGTTTGGTCGATCGGGTCAATTTGAACTATGAAGTTCGATCGTCCGGGTTGTTGGCATTTCCCACGTGGGGGTACAGTCGACCAGGGCGTTGCCCATATAAACTTGGTCGGTCGACCGAGCGGTCAACTTGTTGACCCGGGGATGTTCGATCGACCAGAGCTAACCTATATACTTTAGGTCGATTGACCGAGAGGTCAACCTATTGACTCGGTGGGAGTTCGATCGATCGATGATCTCAGTGTAACAAAGTTGTTGACCTCATAGGTCGCACCCAGTTTTGATAATGACAAATACTGATATTTGATGATTGTCAAGTGTTTATGTAGGTTCAAATAAATATCCCAAGGAAGGACACTTAAAGAAACAAGAAGACCACGAAGACTTGTATTTGTGATTGTAACTCATATCAGTCTGTAATAATTTATATGGGTCTGTAATAGTAATCTAGGTTGTAGTTGTATGTTTATCGCTTGCACATCATGCACATAGGATATAGCGTAAGCTCAATTAGACCATAGCAAAGACCTTAGGCTCCAACACTCACACACATAGCATAAAATATATGAGTGTGTTATAATTGTGCTTAAAATTGGACAAATCTAAGCAAGATAAGTGGAGTTGGGTGGCCGAACCATTGGAGTACAAAACTCCTTGGGCGCCCGAACTTTGAAAGTCAAAATGTTGACCAGCCCTCGGGTGACTAAACCTCAAATGCACACATCTTCCCCGGGCGACCAAACACCTGCCTTCGGGCCACCAAAAATATGACCGGGCACCCGAAGTCACGAAGCTTGGCTACTGACTTTGATTCGGGTTGCCGAACCTTTATTTGGGTGACCGAACTCAATTGAAGAACATTTTGAACTGTGCCTTATCGGGCGACCGAACCAACGTTCAACCACCTGAACCTCGCCTAGTTAAAATTATTTTAACCACTGTAAAACAAGGTTATTTTAGGCAAATTAGATCTTAATCCTTTGAGACTTTTTTAATAATACCTATCTTGTCTCAAACGGTTATATTTTTTCACCTAACTATAAATATGTTCTCATTTGCATGATTAACACATGATTAGCAAAAAGTGATTAGGAAAAATTCTCTCTCTCTTGAAAATCCAAGTTTTGCCCTTATATTATCAAACTTGCATCCTCTTGATCAAATCCAAGATTGTGACAGTTTCATTTGTGTCTATTTGATTGTTGCTCAGATATGTAAAGACTCGAAAAATTAAAATGATTGAAATAATAAAATAATAATAGATAAAATAACAAATAAATAAATAAAAGGAATGCGTGGGAAAAAGAAAAAAAATTAATTTAATTTAAAAAAATTAAAGAAATTAAATTAAATTAAGATAAATTAAATAATTAGTTATTAAATTAAATATTATTACATTGGATTTAAAAAAAAAACTAATTGAAATAAGATATGTATATGTATATATATATATATATATAAAGTAAAAGAAGAAAGAAGAAGAAGAAGGAGTACAGAGCATGCCCCCCCCTGGTGAATATTTATTTCCTGTGCAGCCACCTTCATCTCCGTCTCTCTCTTCTTCTCTCAATTTCTCAACGAGTTTACGGCAGATTGGAAAACGGAAGGTGTCATTAGATTCCTAACTCCGCCACCGATATTTCGACTTCAGCAGATTTTTCGTGGGAACGACTTAGGCCCTACTTTTGGGGAAAGGTAACTTTTCTCCATTTTCTCAATTTCGCTTAAAATATGCGGTTAAATCGATGATCGGGCACCACCATGTGATTCTAATCACAATTGTCGTCATTTTGACGTAGGTAAACTTCCAATTGGGATTTTTTAGGCTCTACTCCAAAGCGAGAGTGAGATTTGGGAAATTTGGAAATTTGAGTATATTTGCGGGTATTAATATTTATTTTGGAATTATGGCCCTAGGAAATATTTAAATAATATTTTATTCAGAAATAATTTATTAGAACTAGGAATTTAATTTCAGGGTCTGGGTGAGCGCCGCAGACATCTTTTCGGGGTCCCTGTTAGCGTAGTGTAAGAAATCAGGTAAGGGGAAAAATATATATTAAATCAGTATTTTTGTAAATTTAATGAAAAATAAATTGTGTTATATGTACGTGTAAATTTTTCGGTATGGGTTTAAAATGCCGACCATTTAAATTATGTTTTTTTGAATTTAGGACTGTTTATTAGATATGTATATGTGAAATTGAACTGATGAAAGTGAAATATTTTTCAGAATAATTATGCAAGAAATTAAAAGTATTTTTCTAGTATGTGAATGTTAAATATGGGTTAGCTTATTTTCAAGCAATATATGAATGTTATTGCTAAATTGTGTGACATGAGTAAATAGGAATGTTGTGTGAAAATATGTTATATGTATGAGATGTATGATATATAAGGAACGAACTGAGTACGAAAATGTTAAATGAAATATACTGCTTGTGTGTGTTAATGCAACCATGTAACAACTGAAATATACTAGGTAAACAGCTGAAGTATGCTGGGTAAAACAGTTGAAATATGTTCGGTAAAACAGCTGAAAGATGTTGGGTAAATGTGTAACAGCTGAAAAATGCTGGGTAAAACAGTTGAAAGATGCTGGGTAAATGTATGACAACTGAAAAATGCTGGGTAAAACAGCTGAAAGATGTTGGGTATGAAATGAAATGAAATGAAACGGGAAATGAATGAAATGGAAATGAAATGTGAAATGTGAACAATGTAAAATGGGAAAGAGTCTTAAAGTGAAATGCAATGCAATGTTAAGTTATGAATATGAACAGATGTGTATGATTGAATAATGATAGAAAGAATGATGTATTATGATATTAGAAGTATTTATGTACGTAGAATGTACTACGATTTGGGTGGGGCGTACTCTTCGCCTGAGAGCTTGTTGAGAAAGGTGAGCGCACTAGTAGTTTCAGATGTGACAGTAGCTGCATAACATACTAGGGCAGAGGGAACCAACTTGTATGGGCGGGTAGATATCCATATCCTTAGGGCCTTCGCCGATAAGCTATTGTATGAATTGTGTGAGTACGAGATCAATTTATCACTTAAGGGCTTACTGAGTAAGGTGAGTGCCCTAGTAGGTTTTAGCTGTGACCTCTAGGTTGCCTAAATATCAAAGCAGAGGGGTGCTACTTGTATGGGCGGGTAATCATCTCTATCCTCGGGTAATCTCGTGGGTTAAACATTTGCATGTGTTTGATTAGGTTGAGGGAATGATTTCAGAAATTGTGTTAACAATTTTCAAATGTTAAATAGTATATTGTTATATATCTCATGTTGGCCACACACTGTTTTAATATATTGTTTATTCCCTTATTGAGATGTGTCTCACCCGAATATGAATTTATCTTTTTTAGGATTTCCTCGAGATTGAACTTTAAGAACTTGAGATTTTTATAGCATTATTGGGGAATAGGAAAAAGAAAAGGGTATATTTCTATGTTAATTTTGAGATGTATATGTTATGTTTTATGTTTTATATTTTAAGTCTTCTAGATATTATGAAAGGTTGTGAAACATACTGGTATTATGAATACTGAATAATGTTTGGAGATATGTATATATTTGAATACAAGTGGATGCTTAATTTATTATGGTTGGTAGATGGATTTAGAAAACTCTGGTAATATATAATTGGGAGATTATATTTATATTTTCTGCAGTGTATATTTATGGATTATCAGGGATTTTATCCGGTATAACGCGCCGGACCCCGGGTTTAAGGGTTCGGGGCGTTATAGATGGTATCAGAGTAATGTCCAGTCGGAAGTGTGATTAATTTCACATCGCCTGAATTTAGAAATTTTAGAGTATTAGGTTAGAGATGATTTATACCAGAGTATAGGAAATAGCTAGGATAAGGATGGTAGATGGATATGTTAGGTTAGGTGTTGAAAAGTAGGTATGGAGTAGGGAAGTATAGGATTTTGTCTTATAACTTGGAGGAGGAAATCCTTTGGCGAACTTCTGTGATTTTTTGATTCAGTCGACAGTTTCAGAAAATCACGGTAAATTCATCGATGGTGATGTTTCCTAGTCGTGAGATTGGTCCTTATATGGAGAACTTCGTTGTGTATTTAATTTAAAGTATATAATTGTGTTGTTGAGATTAGGGTATAAGATATAGTAAATCATAGAACTATGGAAATGAAAGATTGGGTAACAAATTTCGAGAACGAAATTTCTTAAGGAGGGGAGAATGTAAAGACCCGAAAAATTAAAATGATTGAAATAATAAAAAATAATAAATAAAAGAAATGTGTGGGAAAAAGAAAAAAAATTAATTTAATTTTAAAAAAAGTAAAAAAAATAAATTAAATTAAGATAATTAAATAATTAGTTATTAAATTAAACATTATTACATTGGATTTAAAAAAAACTAATTGAAATAAAATATGTATATATATATATATATATATATATATATATATATATATAAAGTAAAAGAAGAAAGTATAAGAAGAAGAAGAATAATTACAGAGCAGGCCCCCCCCCCCCACCTGAATATTTCTTTCCTGCGCAGCCACCTTCATCTCCGTCTCTCTCTCCTTCTCTCAATTTCTTGACGAGTTTACGGCGGATTGGAAAATGGAAGGTGTCATTGGATTCCTAACTCCGCCACCGACATTTCGACTGGAGCAGATTTGTCGTGGGAACGGCTTAGGCCCTACTCTTAGGGAAAGGTAATTTTTTCCAATTTTCTCAATTTCGCTTTAAATATGAGGTTAAATTGACGATCGGGCACCATCACATGGTCCTAATCACGGTTGTTGTCATTTTGGTGTAGGTAAACTTTCAGTTTGGATTTTTTAGACCCTACTCCAAAGCGAGAGTGGGATTTGGGAAATTTGATAATTTGAGTATATTTGCAGGTATTACTATTTATTTTGGAATTATGGCCCTAGTAAATATTTATATAATATTTTATTCAAGAATAATTTATTGAAATTTGTAATTTAATTTCAGGGTTTGGGTGAGGCCCACAGGCATCTTTTTGGGGTCCCTATTGGCGTAGTGCAAGAAATCAGGTAAGAGGAAAAATATATATTAAATCAGAATTTTAATAAATTTAATGAAAAATAAATTGTGTTATATGTACGTGTAAATTTTTCGGCATGGGTTTAAAATGCCGACCATTTAAATTATGTTTTTATGAATTTAGGACTACTTATTAGATATGTATATGTGAAATTGAACTAATGAAAGTGAAATATTTTTCAGAATAATTATACAAGAAATTAAAAGCATTTTTCTAGTATGTGAATGTTAAATATGAGTTGGCTTATTTTCAGGCAAAGTATGAATTTTACTGCTAAATTGTGTGGTATGAGTAAATAGGAATATTGTGTGGAAATATGTTATATGTATGAGATGCATGATATATAGGGAATGAACTGAGTACGAAAATATTAAATGAAATATACTGCTTGTGTGTGTTCATGCAATCATGTAAACAGCTAAAATATGCTGGGTAAACAGCTGAAATATGCTAGGTAAAACAGCTGAAAGATACTGGGTAAAACAGTTGAAAGATGCTGGGTAAATGTGTAACAGCTGAAAAATATTAGGTAAAACAGCTGAAAGATGTTGGGTAAATGTATGACAGCTGAAAAATGCTGGGTAAAACAGTTGAAAAATGTTTGGTATGAAATGAAATGAAAAGGGAAATGAATGAAATGGAAATGAAATGTGAAATGTAAACAATGTAAAATGGGAAAGAGTCACTTAAAGTGAAATGCATTGCAATGTTAAGTTATGAATATGAACAGATGTGTATGATTGAATAATGATAGAAAGAATGATTTATTATGATATTAGAAGTATTTATGTACGTAGAACGTGCTACGATTCGGGCGGGGCGTACTCTTCGCCTGAGGGCTTGTTGAGAAAGGCGAGTGCATTAGTAGTTTCAGATGTGGCAGTAGCTGCATAACATACTAGGGCAGAGGGAACCTACTTGTATGGGCGGGTAGATTTTCCTATCCTTAGGGCCTTCGCCGGTAAGCTATTGTATGAACTGTGTGAGTACAAGATAAATTTATCACTTGAGGGCTTACTGAGTAAGGTGAGTGCCCTGGTATGCTTTAGTTGCGACCTTTGGGTTGCCTAAATATCAGAGCAGAGGGGTGCTACTTGTATGGACGGGTAATCACCCCTATCCTCGGATAATCTCATGGGTTAAACATTTGCATGTGTTTGATTAGGTTGAGGGAATGATTTCAGAAATTGTGTTAACGATTTTCAAATGTTAAATAGTATGTTGTCATATATCTCATGTTGGCCACACATTGTTTTAATATATTGTTTATTTCCTTACTGAGATGTGTCTTACCTGAATATGAATTTATCTTTTTCAGGATTTTATCGAGATCGAGCTTTAAGAGCTCGAGGTTTTTATAGCATTATTGGGGAATAGGAAAAAGAAAAGGGCATATTTCTATGTTAATTTTGAGATGTATATGTTATGTTTTATGTTTTGTATTTTAAGTCTTCTAGATATTATGAAAGGTTGTGAAACATACTAGTATTATGAATACTGAATAATGTTTGGAGATATGTATATATTTGAATATAGGTGGATGATTAATTTATTATGGTTGGTAGACGGATTTAGAAAACTCTGGTATTATATAATTGAGAGATTATATTTATGTTTTCCGCTGCGTATATGTTGATTATGGATTATCAGGGATTTTATCAAGTATAACGCGCCGGACCCCGGGTTTAAGGGTTCAGGGCGTTACAGATGGTATCAGAGTAATGTCCAGTCGGAAGTGTGATTAATTTCACATCGCCTGAATTTAGAAATATTAGAGTATTAGGCTAGAGATGATTTATACCAGAGTATAGGAAATAGCTAGGATAAGGATGGTAGATGGATAGGTTAGGTTAGGTGTTGAGAAGTAGGTATGGAGTAGGGAAGTATAGGATTTTGTCTTATTACTTGGAGGCATAAATCCTTTGGCGGACTTCTGTGATTTTTTGATTTAGTCGATAGTTTCAGAAAACCACGATAAATTCATCGACGGTGATGTTTCCTAGTCGTGAGATTGGTCTTTATATGGAGAACTTGGATGTGTATTGGATTTAAAGTATATAATTGTGTTGTTGAGATTATTGTTTGAAATATAGTAAATCGTAGAATTATGGAAATAAAAGATCGGGTAACAAATTTCAAGGACGAAATTTTTTTAGGATGGGAGAATGTAAAGACCCAAAAAATTAAAATGATTGAAATAATAAAATAATAATAGATAAAATAACAAATAAATAAATAAAAGGAATGCGTGGGAAAAAGAAAAAAAATAATTTAATTTAAAAATAAATAAATTAAATTAAGATAAATTAAATAATTAAATAATTAGTTATTAAATTAAACATTATTACATTGGATTTAAAAAAAAACTAATCGAAATAAGATATGTATATATATATAAAGTAAAAGAAGAAAGAAGAAGAAGAAGAAGAAGTACAGAGCACGCCCCCCCCCCTTGAATATTTCTTTCTTGCGCAGCCATCTTCATCTCTGTCTCTCTCTCCTTCTCTCAATTTCTCGACGAGTTTACGGCAGATCAAAAAACGGAAGGTGCCATTGGATTCCTAACTCTGCCACCGACATTTTGACTGAGCAGATTTGTCATGGGAACGACTTAGGCCCTACTCCTGGGGAAAGGTAACTTTTTCCCATTTTCTCAATTTCGCTTTAAATATGCAGTTAAATCGACAATCGGGCACCACCACGTGGTCCTAATCACGGTTGTCGTCATTTTGGCGTAGGTAAACTTCCAATTGGGATTTTCTAGGCCCTACTCCAAAGCGAGAGTGAGAATTGGGAAATTTGGCAATTTGAGTATGTTTGTGGGTATTACTATTTATTTTGGAATTATGGTCATAGGAAATATTTAAACAATATTTTATTTAGGAATAATTTATTGGAATTAGGAATTTAATTTCAGGGTCTGGGTGAGCGCTGTAGGCATCCTTTTGGGTCCCTATTGGCGTAGTGCAAGAAATCAGGTTAGGGGAAAAATATATATTAAATCAGTATTTTTGTAAATTTAATGAAAAATAAATTGTGTTATATGTACGTGTAAATTTTTCGGTATGGGTTTTAAATGCCGACCATTTAAATTATGTTTTTTTGAATTTAGGACTATTTATTAGATATGTATATGTGAAATTGAACTGATGAAAGTGAAATATTTTTCAGAATAATTATGCAAGAAATTAAAAGTATTTTTCTAGTATGTGAATGTTAAATATGGGTTGGCTTATTTTCAGGCAATATATGAATTTTACTGCTAAATTGTATGACATGAGTAAATAGGAATGCTGTATGGAAATATGTTATATGTATGAGATGCATGATGTATATAGGGAACGAACTGAGTACGAAAATGTTAAATGAAATATAGTGCTTGTGTGTGTTAATGCAACCATGTAAACAGCTGAAATATGCTGGGTAAAAGAGTTGAAATATGCTGGGTAAAATAGCTGAAAGATGCTGGGTAAATGTGTAACAGTTGAAAAATGTTAGGTAAAATAGCTGAAAGATGCGGGGTAAATGTATGAAAGCTGAAAAATGCTGAGTATGAAATGAAATGAAATGAAAAGGGAAATGAATGAAATGGAAATGAAATGTGAAATGTGAACAATGTAAAATGGGAAAGAGTCACATAAAGTGAAATGCAATGCAATGTTAAGCTATGAATATGAACAGATGTGTATGATTGAATAATGATAGAAATAATGATGTATTATGATATCAGAAGTATTAATGTACGTAGAATGTACTACGATTTGGGCGAGGCGTACTCTTCGCCCGAGGGCTTGTTGAGAAAGGCAAGTGCACTAGTAGCTTCAAATGTGGCAGTAACTACATAACGTACTAGGGCAGAAGGAACCATCTTATATGGGCGGGTAGATTTTCTTATCCTTAGGGCCTTCGCCGGTAAGCTATTGTATGAACTGTGTGAGTACGAGATTAATTTATCACTTGTGGGCTTACTGAGTAAGGTGAGTGTCCTGGTATGCTTTAGCTACGACCTTTGGGTTGCCTAAATATTAGAACAGAAGGGTGCTACTTGTATGGGCGGGTAATCACCCCTATCCTCGAGTAATCTCGTGGGTTAAACCTTTGCATGTTTTTGATTTGGTTGAGGGAATGATTTCAAAAATTGTGTTAACGATTTTCAAATGTTAAATAGTATGTTGATATATATCTCATGTTGGCCACGCACTGTTTTAATATATTATTTATTCCCTTACTGAGATGTGTCTTACCCGAATATGAATTTATCTTTTTCAGGATTTCCTCGAGATCGAGCTTTAAGAGCTCGAGGTTTTTATAGCATTATTGGGGAATAGGAAAAAGAAAAGGGTATATTTCGATGTTAATTTTGAGATGTATATGTTATGTTTTATGTTTTGTATTTTAAGTCTTCTAAATATAATGAAAGGTTGTGAAACATACTGGTGTTATGAATACTGAATAATGTTTGGAGATATGTACATATTTGAATACAAGTGGATGATTAATTTATTATGGTTGGTAGATGGATTTAGAAAACTCTAGTATTATATAATTGGGAGATTTATGTTTTTCGCTGCGTATATGTTGATTATGGATTATCAGGTATAATGCGCCGGACCCCAAGTTTAAGGGTTCAGGGCGTTACAGCTAATACTCCCATCGTTGTGTGTGTGCTTGAGATTTATTTTGTTGGGAGCCTAGCTTAGGTTTATCCCACGGATTTCTCAATTACAAATCTTGTGTGGGATTAAACCAAGGAAGCTTAGGATATTTGTACTTCATTGCAAGCATCCAATAGTTTTGCTTTTGGTGTGCAAATATATTTTTTGAAAACAAGCAAGCAACCTTTTCAAACTAGCTTTGTGCTCATTTCAATGAAGAAAATCATTCAAAAACTAGTTTGATTATCTGCATAGTATACTTGGAATATTGATGCGTTGTTGAAATATTTTGTTTAGATTCCAAGCCATTGCTTGTGTTGAATAATCTTGAGCTTCATATTGATTATACTGTATTAAGTATTGTTAGAACAAACCTTGCATCACTGAGCTTACACTATATCCTTGCTTTTGATGCGTATGTGATTGAGCGTATTATTTGGGTACAAATCTGCTTTACGTGAAAGCACTATTTCATTATACCATTTGATTGTAAATCTGCGTGATTCCAGGCATGGTCTGAGGGGGCGGTAATCCAGCCTGGTAAGGATTGATATAAAGGTTGAGGTCAGCCCTGTGCTAATTGACTTGGTTTGTATTGGTGCCGTTCCACCCGTTTAAGTGAGCAAGTTATAGTGGTAATCCTTGTGCTTGTTAGCCAAGGTGGGGACGTAGGCAATTGGCTGAACCTCGATAACATTTCTGTGTGTCACTTTTACTTTACTGATTTCTGGTGCACGTGGTTTTAATTAAAACTGCTTTATTTAATTTCTGGCATATTTATTTTACTTACACTAGATTGTCCTTAAGGTTGTGAACATACTAGTGTTAGGTGATTGACCCAGAGTTTAAATTTGAAAATACCAATTCAACCCCCTTCTTGGGATCACGGTAAAGTTAACAATTGGTATCAGAGCCATGTAGCATAGACTAGTTGTTATTTTACAAAAAGATCACATATGGGTCATAGCTCTATGACCCTTTTTCCTGAGGGACCATCTTCCACATGACCTCCTGTGTTCAGTGGTGTTAATTACACCTTTTGGAAACAGAGGATGCACATCTACCTTCAAAATACTGATTGGAAGGTGTGGATGATTGTCTCTAAGGGAAACTATATCCCCATGAAAACTGAGGGTGCTGCTAGGGTTCCTAAGACTAAGGATGAATATGATGATGATGATGATATGAAAGCTGTTAGTCTTAATGCCACTGCCATGAATATTTTATACTGTAGTCTTGACGTAAATGAATTTAACAGGATTATGGCATGTTCTACTACAAAAGAAATATGGGATAAGTTAGAGGTCACATATGAGGGTACTAGAGATGTAAAAGACAGTAGGATAGATATGTTGACCAGTGAGTATGAGGCCTTTAGGATGAATGTAGGCGAGTCCATTTAGAGCATGTACACTAGATTCACACACATCATAAACTCACTGCATGCATTAGGAAAGACCTATCCCATATATGAGATGATTAGGAAGATCCTTAGAGGCTTACCTCCTGTTTGGGAAGCCAAGGCTACGACCATTGCTGAGGGTAGAGACCTTAAGGCCATGACCTTAGATGAATTGATAGGTTCCTTGGTAACCTATGAATTGTCTATAAATGAAAGACTTAATGAGCATAATAGGGATAAGAAAGTGACTGCACTAAAAGCATCTAATAACACATCTAGTGAGTGCAGTGAGTCTAACACCAATGATGAAATGGCCATGCTAATCAGAAAGTTTAGCAGATTTTTTAGGAAGAACAGGAAGCCATTTAAAAAATATAGAGACTCCACTAATGAGAAGGGAGAGTCCAGAAAAAGAAAACAAAAATCAAGTGCTCCTACGTGCTATAACTGCAACAAGGTGGGGCACATCAAACCTGACTGCCCACTACTGAAAAAGGAGGCTAAGAAAAAGAAGAAAGCCATGAAGGCTGGGACTTCATGGGACCAATTCAGCAGCAGCGACTCGGATTCAAATCATAGTGACATGGAGGTCGCTAATCTATGCTTGATGGCACACGAGGATGAGGTATGCCTAAGATCGTCCTCCTCCAAGAACAGATGGTACTTGGATAGTGTGCTCATGGCACATGACCGGCGACAAGGGCCAATTCACATCAACTATTCCGAAGGATGGAGGCTATGTAACATTTGGGGACAATGCCAAAGGACGCATCATCGGGGTAGGTAAGGTTGGTAAGGATTCTTCTCTTACTATTGATAATGTTTTGCTGGTTGATGGACTAAAACATAATCTATTTAGCATAAGTCAATTGTGTGACATAGGATATAAAGTATCTTTTGAAAATGACAAATGCATAGTAGAAAATAAAACAGATCACAAAGTGATTTTTACTGCTGATAGACATGAAAATGTTCATACTACCTCTCTTAATAATCTAGCTTCACAACAAGTAACATGTTTTTTTGCTATAAATGAAGCTAGTTGGTTATGACATAGGCGTTTAGGACATGCTAGCATGGATTTACCGTGTAAACTTGTTAGAAAAGAATTAGTTAAAGGGTTGCCTAAGATGTCTTTTGTAAAGGATAAAATATGTGATGCATGTCAAATAGGTAAGAAAACAAAATCTATCTTTAAGAAAAAGAAATTCATATCTACTACTAGACCTTTGGAGATGCTTGACCTAGATCTATTTGGACCTAATTCTGTGCAAAGTCTTGGTGGTAAATCTTATGCTTTTGTAATTGTGGATGACTTTTCTAGATTCACATGGGTGTTGTTTCTTGCACATAAAAATGCATCATGTGAACAATTCACCAAACTTTGTAGGAGAATTCAGAATGAAAAAGGATATAAAATCACTCACATAAGAAGTGATAGAGGCACGAAATTCGGAAATGAAAGCATAGAAAAATATTGTGACTTAGAGGGCATATCACATAACTTCTCTGCACCTAGGACACCTCAACAAATTGGTGTAGTAAAAAGAAAGAATAGGTCACTGCAAGAAATGGGTAGAACCATGTTGAATGAGCATAACTTACGTAAATACTTTTGGGCCAAAGCCATTAATACTGCATGCTATGCTATGAATAGAGTGTTGATTAGACCATCAATTAATAAAACCCCTTATGAATTATGGAACAACCATAAGCCTAATATTTCCTATTTTCATGTGTTTGGTTATAAATGCTTTGTGCTTAGAGATAATGGACATCTAGGAAAGTTCGACTCAAAATCCGATGAAGGTATTTTCCTAGGATATGCATTAAATAGCAAAGCATATAGGGTTTTCAATAAAAGAACTTTAACTGTCATTGAATCTATTCATGTTGTGTTTGATGAGTCTAATCCATTTTCTAATAAAGATGATGAAGATGATATTGATATTAGAAAATGCTTAGAGAAAATGTCTATTGAAAACAATGCAAGTGAAAATTAAGAAACTAATGAAAAATCACCTGAAGATAATGAAAATGGAAATCAGGAGGTGCCTAGAGATTGGAAATTCATTAGAACTCATCCTATAGATCAAATCATAGGCGAACCATCCCGTGGAGTAGCCACAAGATCCTCCTTGAGAAATATAGTAAATCATTCTGCCTTCTTATCCCAAGAAGAACCTAAAAATATTAAAGAAGTAATAGAAGATGAGTCTTGGGTAATGTCCATGCAAGAAAAACTTGACCAATTTAAAAGAAGCAAAGTGTGGACTCTAGTTCCTAGGCCTAATGAGCACACCATCATTGGAACTAAATGGGTATATAGAAATAAGAAAGATGAGAATGGGGTAGTAACTAGGAATAAAGCTAGACTAGTTGCCCAAGGGTATAACCAACAAGAAGGGATTGACTTTGATGAAACATATGCTCCTGTTACTAGGTTAGAAGCCATTCGCATGCTACTTGCCTTTGCCGCTTTTAAAAATTTTAAATTGTTTCAAATGGATGCTAAAAGCACTTTTCTAAATGGCTACATTAATGAAGAGGTATACATAGAACAACCACCCGATTTTGAAAATTATAAATATCCTGATCATGTTTACCGGTTATCTAAAACCTTGTATGGATTGAAACAAGCTCCTGGAGCTTGGTATGAGAGGTTTAGTGGTTTTCTACTAGAAAATGGGTTCACTTGTGGCAAGATTGACACTACACTCTTCATCAAATCTAAAAATGATGATATGCTCATTGTTCAAATTTATGTGGACGATATCATTTTTTGAGCAACTAATGATGAGTTATGTAATGAGTTTTCCAAATGCATGCAAAGTGAATTTGAAATGAGCATGATGGGTGAACTTAGTTTCTTCTTAGGGCTACCAATTAAGCAAGCCAATTATGGAACTTTCATATGCCAATCTAAATATATCAGGGATTTGCTAAAGAAATTTAATATGGAAGATTACAAAATTCTTAGTACACTTATGAACCCTCCCATCAAGCTTGATAGAGATGAGCAAGGAATCCCTGTTGACGTAAAATTGTATCGTGGCATGATTGGGAGTCTCCTATATCTTACTGCTAGTAGGCCTGATATTATGTTTAGTGTATGTATGTGTGCTAGGTTTCAGGCTGCTCCTAAGGAATCTCACTTAAAAGTTGTCAAACGAATCCTTAGGTATCTAGTTGAGACTATAGAATTAGGCTTGTGGTATCCTAAGCATACTACCTTTGAGATTGTTAGTTACACTGATGCTGACTTTGCTTGTAGTAAGGTTGATAGAAAAAGCACTAGTGGCACTTGTCATTACTTAGGACAATCTCTTGTTTCTTGGTTCTCTAAGAAACAAAACACAATTGCCTTATCCATAACCGAAGATGAATATATTGCGACTGGAAGTTGTTGTGCCCAAACTCTTTATATGAAACAACAACTTGTGGACTTTGGATTGCACTATGAAACCATACCGATAAAATGTGATAATACTAGTGCAATCAACATCTCTAAAAATCCTATCTCACATTCACGAACTAAGCACATTGAAATTAGATACCACTTTCTTCGTGATTATGTGCAAAAAGGAGTTGTGGCTCTTGAGTTTGTATGCACTAATGAATAATAGGCAGATATATTGACTAAACTACTACCTGAGGATAGGTTCATACAAATTAGACGTGAGTTAGGCTTAATGCATAGTAGAGAAGCTTCTTAGGCTTATATATTCATAACTTGCATAAATTTAGGGGGAGCTCAATAATGGGAACTTTCCAAGTCTTAGCAATTAATATTGCTTTTGACTTATCTTCTTGATTTAGACTTTGTGCAAGTTGATTATTGATTGTTTGCACATGTCAAATATTTATCTACTGCATAATCATATTGAATGAAATGAATAATGATTATCATTTGTAATGCACAACTTGTCGATTTCATGATCGTATTGAAATTTTATTTGCTTGATTGAACATTACTGGACTATTTGAGTAGTTGTGAATAGACTGCTAGGATATATAACCTTAAATAGGTCACATTTTATACAATTGATTATTTTGGAAAGTCTGATTTACAAACAACACTTCGCTGAAATTTTTCCAAATCTTTTCAAATTTTCTAATGTATAAACGTAAAACTTACTCATTTCCTAGAGTGTTCACTCCTATGGACCTTTTTGCTGATGCCAAAAGGGGGAGATGTAAGGCAAAAACCTTGGTTAAATACATGATGCATATGGTTAGGGGGAGCTTCTTTAAGCTATACCTAATTTTTGCTTGGTGTATTTGTCATCATCAAAAAGTGGGAGAATGTTGACCTCATAGGTCGCACCCAGTTTTGATAATGACAAATATCGATATTTGATGATTGTCAAGTGCTTATGCAAGTTCAAATAAATATCCCAAGGAAAGACACTTAAAGAAACAAGAAGACCACGAAGACTTGTATTTGTGATTGTAATTCATATCGGTCTGTAAGAATTTATATGGGTCTGTAATAGTAACCTAGGCTGTAGTTGTATGTTTATCACTTGCACATCATGTATACATGATATAGCGTAAGCTCAATTAGACCATAGCAAAGACCTTAGGCTCCAACACTCACACACATAGCATAAAATATATGAGTGTGTTATAATTGTGCTTAAAATTGGACAAATCTAAGCAAGATAAGAGGACTCGAGCGACCGAACCATTGGAGTACAAAACTCCTCGGGCGCCGGAACTTTGAAAGTCAAAATGTTGACCAGCCCTCAGGTGACTGAACCTCAAATGCACACATCTTCCCCGGGCGCCCGAACCCTTTGAAAGGGACTTTTCACCAACTCGGGTGCCCTATGGTTTTAGTTCAAATATATCCCCGCGCAACCGAACACCTGCTTTTGGGCCACCAAAAATATGACTGGGCACCCGAAGTCACGAAACTTGGCTATTGACTTTGAGTCGGGCTGCCAAACCTTTATTCGGGCGACCAAACTCAATTGAAGAACTTTTTAAGCTGTGTCTTATCGGGCGATCGAACCAAGGTTCAGCCACCCGAACCTCGCCCGGTTAAAATTATTTTAACCACGGTAAAATAAGGTTATTTCAGGAAAATTAGATCTTAATCCTTTGAGACTTTTTTAATAATACTCATCTTATCCCAAACGGTTATATTTTTTCACCTGGCTATAAAGATGTTCTCATTTGCATGATTAGCACATGATTAGCAAAAAGTGATTAGCAAAAATTCTCTCTCTCTTGAAAATCCAATTTTTGCCCTAATATTATCAAACTTGCATCCTCTTGATCAAATCCAAGATTATGAGAGTTTCATTCGTGTTTATTTGATTGTTGCTCAGAGCTACTACTCCCATTGTTGTGTGTGTGCTTGAGATTTATTTTGTTGGGAGCATAGCTTAGGTTTATCCCACAGATTTCTCATTTATAAATCTAGTGTGGGATTAAACCAAGGAAGCTTAGGATAGTTGCACTTCATTACAAGTATCCAATAGTTTTGCTTTTGGTGTGCAAAGATATTTCTTAAAAATAAGCAAGCAACCTTTTCAAACTAGCTTTGTGCTCATTTCAATGAAGAAAATCATTTAGAAACTAGTTTGATTATCTGCATAGTATACTTGGAATATTGATGTGTTGTTGAAATATTTTGTTTAGATTCCAAGCCATTGCTTGTGTTGAATACTCTTGAGCTTCATATTGATTATACTGTGTTGAGTATTGATAGAACAAACCTTACATCACTGAGCTTACACTATATCCTTGCTTTTGATGCGTATGTGATTGAGCGTATTATTTGGGTACAAATCTGCTTTACGTGAAAGTACTATTTCATGGTATCATTTGATTGTAAATCTAAGTGATTCTAGGTGTGGCCTGAGGGGGCGGTAATCTAGCCTGGTACGGATAGGTGTAAAGGTTGAGGTTAGCCTTGTGCTAATTGACTTGATTTGTATCGGTGCTGCCCTACCCGTTTAAGTGAGCAAGTTATAGTGGTAATCCTTATGCTTGTTAGCCAAGGCGGGGACGTAGGCAATTGGCCGAACCTCGATAACATTTCTATGTGTCACTTTTACTTTACTGCTTTCTGGTGCACGTGGTTTTGATTAAAACTGCTTTATTTAATTTCTGGCATATTTATTTTACTTGCACTAGATTGTCCTTAAGGTTGTGAACATATTGGTGTTAGGTGATTGACCCCCCCGCTTGGGATCACGGTAAAGCTAACAAAAGTTCAGTTGACCGAACATGCCAGTTTGGGCATTTTTGATCCTTTTCTCTTTATAATGTTGTCCCTAATTATATGATATTTATTTTCAAGACTATGGGGTGTTGACTCTATGAGTCCGATCCTATTTTGATCTTGACAAATCACTTGGTAGTTGATCTATGCATTGAGAGTGTGAACAGGAACATTATTTAGCATGCATGGAAGTTGAGGAAATCATGGAAGCCATGAGGATTAAAGAATATACAGCCAGACACAATCCATGGAACTAAAAGAGTAGAAGAATGGAAATGCAAGCATTAAGTTTAAGATAGTCATGGGAATGGGTATTTAGATTTTATTGTATTTGCATATTTTATATGATATAGCTAGAAGCTCAAAATCATACCTTAGACTGACCTTAGGACACATGCATATCGTGAAGAATTTATTTAAAAGAGTCTAAGTTAAACTGAATTTTGGAGGCAAATTTTTATAGGCCTCGCCGACGAACCCAATGGCCTCGTCGACGAACCCATGAAAGCCACTCGGCGACGAACACCTTATTCTGGTCGAGGAGAAAATACCGAGAGCACAAAAATTTCAGACAAGTCTCTCATCGATGAGCGAGTGTTGAACACTCGTCGATAAAGGTGTTCTCTCGTCGACGAATGTCGGGCGCAAAACTGTGATTCAGCTGGGATACGCGTGGAATTTCGTCCTTCTAAATTGATCCAACAACTGAGATTAAACCTAGGGTCGAGAACTCATTTAAAATTACCTAAGAACCCTAGTCCGTCACTTTTTGAAGATATCTTGAGAGCGTTAAATGAAAATTCTCTACGGGCCAGCATTCCAACTTCTATACGTCAAGTTTTGGGCATTCTCATTCAAAAGTCAAGAGCTTTCACTCATATCTTACTGCAACGTTTCATACATATTGAGGTTTGAGGTTTGGCAAAAGTATTTTGCACATTTAAATCTTATTTTTGTTATTCCCATTGCTCATTAAATTTTTATACATACATTACTTGGGAACAAAAATAACAATTTGAATGGTTTATTCACTGATTGAATATACATACTTAAGAAAAAATTGTTTGAAATAAACTCTTTGAGATCTTCTTGAATATATTTTTGTTCTAAGATTGACTACTACAAAAACTAATTGATTGCAGAATTTGAGAGTGTTTAAATACCTAATTGTGAGAAATCTTTGCAATATTTCAAGTTATATTTTTATTCAACGAGTTAATCTTGCAAATTACTTGATAGTTGGAACCTAAATCTGAGTGTTACTAAAGATTATTTTTACAAGAATCAAATCTTGATTTTCCTGCATCAAGTGGATTGGTTTGAAACCCTAAAATCTCCAAAGCGTTTATTTATAAGAAATTAATTTTTCAGAGATATTATCTTGAAGGAAATTTTGAGGAGCATATCATACATATAACGATTTTATCATTACATACGTACTGAGCTTCAAGTTTTATCATATGAATATGTGTTAGGGATTTCTATTGTATTCATTAGCTTGTGTAGAAGCGTTATTGAGTTTTTGCAGAGTTGTTATATTGTAATCACTGTTCGATCTGTGAATTGGGTTTGACGAGAAAGCTGTATCTCTTGTAAGCAGCGGATTAGGAGGAAGTTCTACTTCTTGTAAGTAGCGGATTGTAAGGGAAATTCTGTCCCGGTTAAAGGAGTAGGGTTTTTAGTGGAATCCTTGAGTAGGTTGCTCAAGGCAAGGACATAGGTCGAGTTGGCTGAACCTTGTAAAAATATCGTTTTCTTTCTCTCTTCCCTTACTCCTTTTAATTTTCGTGACGCATTTCATTACCTATCTTGCATATGTGTATATTGAATAACCTTACAAGCACTTGGTAAGTAATTGGGTATAATTGAATATAAAATTATTGGATTGAATCAATTTCAAGCCCTGGTGATTGTCTGTGTTAAATCTTAAAATAGGGACTGATTGATGAAGTAAAATTAAAGATTTTCAAAATACCCAATTCACGCCCCCCTTTTGGGATTACGCCTGAATTCACATTTGGTATTAAAGTGATGTTTACATAGACTTAATCGTTATTTTTGTAAAATGATCACATAACACACATTGGTGTAACTCCATTTGGGGAGGGACACTCGTCCACTAGACTACCAATTTTTTGTGGTGTAAATTACACTTACTAGAAACGTAGGATGAGTATTTACCTATTAAATGTAGATTGGAAAGTATGAAAAATAGTTTCTAAGGGAAACCATGTTCTCATGAAAGTAGTTGATTAGGTAAATGTTCCTAAGACTGAAGATGAATATACATAGGAAGACTGGAAATCTGTGCAAATAAATGTTACTACAATGAACTTGCTATTCTGCACACTAGATGTAAATGAGTTTAATAGGGTGATGGCCTGTAACACTGCTAAAGAGATTTGGGAAAAGTTAGAAGTCACATATGAAGGTACTAAGGAAGTAAAATATAGTAGGATAGATATGCTTACTAGTGAATATGAGGTGTTTAAAATGACTAATGATGAATCTATTCAATCCATGTACACTAGATTCACCCATATCATGAATTCTTTAAATGCTCTTGGTAAATCTTACCCTACTTATGAGTTGATCAGGAAGATACTTAGGGGACACTTGCCAGTTTGGGAAGCTAAGGCCACTGCAATAGTAGAAGAAAGGAATTTAAAGGAGATGTTAGTTGATGAATTGATCGGTTCGCTTATTACTTATGAACTAGCAATAAATGAAAGGAAGAATGAGCAAAACAAAACTAAGAAAGCTACAGAGCTTAAGGCATCATCCAACAGCTCTAATGAGGGAAGCGATTTAGAATCAGATGATAACATGGCACTTATCACTAAGAAGTTCGGAGAGTTCATGAGAAAGAACAAGAAATACACGAGGAAATTCAAGGGCTAAAAAACAGAAAAGGGAGAGTCAACCAGAAGTAAGAAAAAGGATGATCTTCCCATGTGCTATAACTATAAAGAAGTTGGGCATATCAAGCCAGATTGTCCCTAGTTGAAGAAAGTGTCTAAAAAGAAGAAGAAGAAGAAGAAGAAGAAGAAGAAGAAGAAGAAGGCACTAAAAGTTGGCTGGGATACTTACAATACTAGTAGTTCAGAATCTGAATCCAGTGACGATGAGATTGCAAATCTATGTATGATGGCTCATGAAGACAACGAGGTACAATCTTTTTGTTTTGCTTCTTCTTATTATTCCAGTGATTCAGAAAATGGAAATAGCATGCTTTCTTATGATGAACTGCATCAAGAATATCTGTATACCCTTAAAATGCTTGAGAAAACGAATAAGAAAAATTCTGGGCTGAAATTGAAATAGAACGAATTTTCAAAGTTAGTAGAAAGTCAAAATCAATCTCATGCATCCCTCATGAAAGATAAGGATTTGAAAATTGAAGAGTTAGAAAGGGATTTAAAAGATAAATCTAAGATTATCTGTAAATTTACAGAAGGACAAACTAATTTTGAAAAACTCCTTAGAATTCAAAGAAACTCCTTAGAAAAAGGAAGGTCTTGGTTATAATGGAAAGGATAATCTAAAACAGAGACATCTTTACATGAGATATTTCGTAAGAGAGTCAAAATCTTATGTTCTAATTAAAGACTATTATAGAAATATTACACGTTTTAAATGTAAGAAGTTGAGTCACATAAAATTTGATTGTCCTTTTAAAAATAAAGATGTCAAAATTAAGAAAGTCTGGAAAGTTAAAGGAGAATCTAGTACTATCCCCCATGGACCCAAGAAAATATGGGTACCAAAAGTAGTTATCTGATTATGTCTTGTAGATATGCTTGAGATTGTCCTTATCGAAGGACAAGTGGTAGATGGATAGAGAATGCTCGCGACATATGATAGGAGATAAGGCTAAATTTGCATCTATCATATCCAAAGATGAAGGATTCGTTACATTTGGTGATAACTCAAAAGGTAAAATCATTGGAGTTGATAAGGTTGGTAAGGAACCCTGCCTTGTCATTGATAACATGTTATTAGTTGATGGATTAAAGCATAATCTATTAAGTATAAGTCAACTATGTGATAAAGTTTATAAAGTATCATTTGAACATGACAAATGCACTATAAAAAAAAAATCTGAAAACAAAATATTGTTTACTGCTGATCACCATGAAAATGTCTACACCATTAGCCTTGACAATTTTTCTTCTCAACATATTACTTGTTTTTCTGCTATGAATGAGATTAGTTAGATGTGGCATAGGAGACTAGGACACGCAAACATGGACTTAATATCTAAACATTTAGTTAAAGGATTGCCTAAGGCAAAATTCGTAAAAGATAAAATCTGTGATGCATGTCAATTAGGAAAATAATCAAGATCTAGCTTTAAGAAGAAGAAAGTTATCTCTACTACTAGGCCACTTCAAATGCTACACTTAGACTTATTTGGTCCAAACCCAACTCAAAGTTTTGGAGGAAAATCATATGCTTTCGTCATAGTTGATGATTGTTCAAGATATACATGGGTACTATTTTTAGGTCGCAAATATGAAGAGTGCGAACAATTCATAAATCTGTGCAAGAAAAATCAAAATGAAAAAGGATATACTATCACTAAAATCCGAAGTGATAGGGGTAAAAAATTTAAAAATCAAGGCATGGAAAACTATTGCAATTCATTAGAAATAGCTCATAACTTTTCTACTCCTAGAACACCACAACAGAATGGTGTAGTTGAAAGAAAGAATAGGTCTATACAAGAAATGACCAAAACTATGCTTAATGAACATAAACTACCTAAGTACTTCTGAGCTGAGGCAGTAAATAATGCCTACTATGTTCTAAATAGAGTTTTGATTAGATCATCTCTAAATAAGACTTCTTACGAATTATGGAATGGCCATAGACCAAACATATCGTATTTTCATGTCTTTGGCTATAAATGTTTTGTGCTTAGAGACAATGAACACTTAGGAAAGTTTGATGCAAAATCAGATGAAGGTATTTTCTAGGGTATGCCTTAGATAGTAAAGCCTACAGGGTATACAATAAACGAACATTAACTGTTATAGAATCTATCCATGTAGTATTCAATGAGTCAAACCCCTTCTCTAAACAGACAGATGAGGATGAAATTGAAAAAAATAAGGAATTTGAAAAACTGTCTATTGAAAATGAGTCAGATAAGAGAAGTGAAATTAAGGAATCATCTTCTAAAAATAATCAAATTGAAAATGAGGTAAATGAACTACCTATGGAATGGACGTATACAAAGAATCATCCCATTGATCAAATAATAGGTGAACCATCACATGGAGTAGCCACACGATCCTTACTTAGAAACATGGTTAGTCATTGTGCATTCCTATCTCAATAAGAACCTAAGAACATGAGTGAAGCAATCAAGGATGAATCTTAGGTGGTTTCTATGCAAGAAGAGTTAAACTAGTTTGAGAGAAATAAAGTATGGACATTAGTTCCTAGACCTAAAGATAAGACAATTATTGGAACAAAATGGATATATAAGAACAAGAAAGATGAACATGGGATAGTTGTTAGAAATCAGGCAAGACTAGTAGCTCAGGGATATAACCAGGAAGAAGGAATAGACTTTGAGGAAACCTTTACACCTGTAGCTAGAATGGAAGTCATTCGAATGTTGTTAGCTTATGCCGCTTTTAAGGATTTCAAACTATATCAAATGGATGTAAAAAGCTCATTTTTAAATGGCTACATAAGTGAAGAGGTATATGTAGAACAACTCCCAGGTTTTGAAAACCATAAGTATCCAAAACATGTTTATAGACTAACTAAAGTCTTGTATGGTTTAAAGCAAGCTCTTAGAGCTTGGTATGAATGGCTAACCAGTTTTCTACTAGATAATGGATTTATCAGGGGAAAGATAGACACAACACTATTCATAAAGTCTAAGAATGATAACATGTTCCTAGTTCAAGTATACGTAGATGATATCATATTTGGAGCAACAAATGAAGAGTTGTGCAATGAGTTTGCAAGTAATATGCAAAATGAATTTGAGATGCGCATAATGGGTGAACTAAATTTCTTCTTAGGACTTCAGATCAAACAAGCAAAACATGGAATTTTCATAAATCAATCAAAGTACATTAGAGATCTGCTCAAAAGGTTTAATATGGAAGATGAAAAAATACTAGGGACACCTATGATCTCTTCTTTGAAATTAGACAAAGATGAACAAGGAATACCAGTAGATGTCAAGCTTTATCGTGGGATGATTGGTAGCTTACTATATCTAGCTGCCAGCAGACTTGACATAATGTTCAGTGTATGTTTGTGCACAAGATTTCAGGTTGCACCAAAAGAGTCACATTTATTAGCTGTCAAACGAATACTTAGATACCTGATAGGAACTATTAAACTGGGATTATGGTATCTTAAGTATACATCCTTTGAGATTATTAGCTATTCAGATACTGATTTTGTTGGTAGTAAAGTGGATAGAAAGAGCACGAGTGGCACATGTCATTTCCTTGGACATTCTTTAGTATCTTGGTTTTCAAAGAAGCAGAATTCAGTTACTCTTTCCACAATGGAGGCAGAATACATAGCGGTAAGAAGTTGTTGTGCTCAAACGCTATGCATAAAGTAACAATTGATGGATTTTGGATTAAGTTATGATACAATTCCTATAAGATGCGACAATATGAATGCAATAAACATCTCAAAGAATCTTATATTACATTCACGAACTAAACATATAGAAATTAGACATCATTTTCTTCATGATCATGTACAAAAAGGAGATGTGACACTTGAGTTTGTATGTACAGATGAACAATGGGTAGACAAATTCACGAAACCACTTCCGGAGGATAGGTTTATCTAGATTAGACGCGAATTAGGTCTTATGCATAGTCGAGAAGTTGTTTAGAATTATATTAGACTACATAATTTCAAGGGACCAAAATTAAAAATTGGTTAAATTTATCGTATTTGGTATCACACTTGGGAAAATTTTCCAACATTTAGTATCAAAATTTTTCCAAAGTCTCCTGATATCTGGCATCGAACTCAAGACATGGTTATCACATGGTTAAGTGTTTGGATTCTAATGACTAATTTGCTTATACATGCCTATGTAAATTGAAATTTTGTGGTTGTACACATTGACATTTGATTTCACAACACAGATATACATTAGAAAGGCTGAGGAGTAAATTGACTAACATAGGGGGAGAGGTTGAGATTTGTTTTGTAGAAATGAGATATTTAAGTCGGAACATTTGGATACCTACCCTTTTTTTTTTTTTTTTTTATGTCAAAAAGGGGAGAAGAATATAAGTTTCATAGATATAAGTTTTATCACAAAAATAGTTTATAGCAAGTATAAGTCTGCAAAAAGGGGGAGAAGCATATAAGTTTTTTTTTTAAAGCAAGGAGAGAAAAACACATAAGTACATAAGTTATAATGCATTGTATATGAGCATATTACATATTACTGAATTTTATATTGTGCATTATTTGAGGGGGAGCCTTGTTAGGCATAACCCATTTTCTATTTTTACTTGTATATTTTTCATCATCAAAAAGGAGGAGATTGTTGACTCTATGAGTTCAATCCTATTTTGATAGTGACAAATCACTTGATAGTTGATCTGTGCATTGAGAGTGTGAACAGGAACATTATTTAGCATGCACAGAAGTTGAGGAAGTCATGGAAGCCATGAGGATTAAATAATATACAACCAGGCACAATCCATAGAACTAAAAAAGTAGAAGAATAAAGATGCAAGCGTCAAGTTCAAGATAATCATGGGAATGGGTATTTAGATTTTATTGTATTTTCATATTTTATATGATATATCTAGAAGCTCAAAATCATACCTTAGATTGACTTTAGGACACATGCATATTATGAAGAATTTATTTAAAATAGTCTAAGTTAAACTGAATTTTGGAGGAAAATTTTTAGACGCCTCGTCGACGAATCCAACGGCCTCATCGATGAACGCATGAAGGCCACTAGGCGACAAACACCTTGTTCTGGGCAACAAGAAAATACCGAGAGCACAAAAATTTCAGACAGGTCTCTTGTCGATGAACTCATGTTCACGTTGACGAATGAGTGTTGAACACTCGTCGACGAAGGTGTCCTCTTGTCGACGAATGTCGGGCGTAGAACTACAATTCAGCGGGGATACACGTGGAATTTCGTCCATTTAAATTGATCCAATGATTGAGATCGAGAACTCATATAAAACTAACTTAAGAACCCCAGTGCCTCACTTTTTGAAGATATCTTGAGAGCGTTAAATGAAAATTATCTACGGGTCAGCATTCCAACTTCTATACATCAAGTTTTGGGTATTCTCATTCAAAAGTCAAGAGCTTTCACTCATGTCTTACTACAACATTGCATACATCTTGAGGTTTGAGGTTTGGTAAAAGTATTTTACACATTTAAATCTTATTTTTGTTATTCCCATAGCTCATTAAATTTTTATATATACACTACTTGGGAACAAAAATAACAATCTAAATAGTTTATTCACTGATTGAATATACATACTTGAGAAAAAATTGTTTGAACTACACTCTTTGAGATATTCTTGAATATATTTTTGTTTTAAGATTGACTACTACAAAAACTAATTGATTGCAAAATTTGGGAGTGTTTAAATACCGACTTGTGAGAAATCTTTGCAATATTTCAAGTCATATATTCATTTAACGAGTTAATCTTGCAAATTACTTGATAGCTGGAACGTAGATCTAGGTGTTACTAAAGATTATTTTTACAAGAATCATATCTTGATTTTCCTGCATCAAGTGGATTGGTTTGAAAACCTAAAATCTCCAAAGCGTTTATTTATAAGAAATTAATTTTTCGAAGATATTATCTTGAAGGTAATTTTGAGGAGCATATCATACATATAATGATTTTATCGTTACATACATACTGAGCTTCAAGTTTTATCATATGAATATGTGTTAGGGATTTCTATTGTACTCATCAACTTGTGTAGAAGCGTTATTGAGTTTTTGTAGAGTTGTTATCTTGTAATCATGGTTTAGACTGTGAATTGGGTTTGAGGAGAAAGTTGTATCTCTTGTAAGCAGCGGATTAGGAGGAAGTTGTACCACTTGTAAGTAGCGAATTGTAAGGGAAGCTCCATCCCGGTTAAAGGAGCAGGGTTTTTAGTGGAATCCTTGAGTGGGTTGCTTAAGGCGAGGATGTAGGCCAGGTTGGCTGAACCTCGTAAAAACTGTGTTTGCTTTCTCTCTTTGCTTACTCCTTTTAATTTCCTCAACGCATTTCATTACCTATCTTGCATGTTTGTATGTTGAATAACCTTACAAGCACTTGGTAAGTAATTGGGTATAATTGAATATAAAATTATTAGATTGAATCAATTTCAAGCCCTAGTGATTGAATGTGTTAAATCTTAAAATAAGGACTAATTGATGAAGTAAAATTAAACATTTTCAAAATAACCAATTCACCCCCCTCTTAGGATTATATTTGAATTCACATGGGGAACATTTTTATGCAATATTTAGGGTCCTAAGGTCAGTCTAAGGCCTTTGAGACCAAAGGTCATTCGGTTCCCTATGGTCAAACTATGGCCTATCTGAGCATACAAGACATATCATGTAGATGCATGCATTATTACAAGCCAAGATATAAAAATTAAATGCATATACAAATTAAAATGAACTTCTTCATCTTTTGCTCTTCACTCTTCATGGAAAATTCCAGAAAATATGATCTTTATGTTCCTCCAGGCTTCCATGTCCTTTACCTCATGTGCGTGCTGAATCATGAACCTGTTCAAAAACACTAAATGCACACATAAGATACTTGTGCTTTGTCAGCATCAAAGCAGGGATCGAATTCAAAAAGTCAACAACGTACATAACAGTACTCCCCAAAGTGGTTCTAATACCAAATGTGATGGTCTTGAGCCAAATTCAGTGTGATATTATTAACTTTGGTATACTAGCATCACAATTTTATCCTATAAAAGGCACCTCACATTATTGGGGCCTATATTATCCTTATAAATCCTTATAAGCTCAATATCTCTTTCGTACATATCCGATATGAAAACTATGAGATACTAGTTGTATCCTTAATAGATGTTGCCTAAGAGACATCTTAGTCGTCAACGCTTACAACATCCTTATTGTAGGAGTTGTGTTTGAATCTTGGGAGGGGTGGAAAGTTTGTCAGTAATTCTATACCATATTAGTTTTAGTTAAACAAAAAATATTCATTAGAGGGATCTAACCATAATAGAGTTGGTTATCTTTTGATTCAATCTTGGATTGACATGATTTACTATTGTGTCATTAATGGATAGGTCTCATAATTGGGGCCCAAACCATTCTTATCAGCCCAAGATCTAAATAGTATACTTTCGATGTGGAATCATGATAGACTCGACCTTTTGATATCTAACACCCTCCTTAGAGTGGCCTACACTACTATATAAGATCCACGTACATGATAATACCCCTAAAGTGGCTCTAATACCAAATGTGATAGTTTTAAGCCAATTCCAATGCGATATTATTAACTTCTACATACTGGCATCACAATTTTATCCTATAAAAGGCACCTCACATTATTGGGGCCTATATTATCCTTATAAGTCCTTATAAGCTAAAGATCTCTCTCATACATATCTGACATGAAAACTGTGAGATACTAGTTGTATCCTTAATGGATGTTCCCTAAGAGACATTGTAGTGGTCAATGCTTATAACATCCTTGCAGTAGGAATTGTGTTCGAATCTTAGGAGGGGTGGAAATTTTGTTAGTAATTCTATACCGTATTAGCTTTAGTTAAACAAAAATTATTCATTGGAGGGATTTAACCATAATAGAGTTGGTTATCTTTTGATTCAATCTTGGATTGACATGATTTACTATTGTGTCATTAATGGATAGGTCTCATAATTGGGGCCCAAACCATTCTTATAAGCCCAAGATCTAAATAGCATACTTATGATGCGGAAGCATGACAAGATTGATTTTCTAATACTTAACACTCTCCTTGAAGTGGCCTACACTCTTGTGTAGAATCCACGTGCATGATAATGCCTCAAGGTGGCTCTAATACCAAATGTGTTGGAGATATGGCTCATATTTGAGTGGAATGCATGAACCAGGGAAGCATAGTGAAGCAATGAACAAGGGACATGGTTGCAGGAAGAAACTGTCGACGGTTTCAAGTTTTAGTCTGCAAGAAAAATAACTCTCGGCATTAAACCGTCGAAGATTTGCCTAAAATTGTTGATGGTTTCGTTCGGCGCAGGTCACAGAATTTGAATCGAGAGATTAGTAGATTACGAGGATTTAGAATATTTTCCTTCTGGATTTTCTATAGGATTATTTTAGATAATATCTAAGCCTCCTATATGTATTTGGTTTGTTTATATACAATATTTTTTTAACCCTTGATGTAAGCTTGACATTTTGATAGTGAAAAATTCAGTTGTTGCTTCCGTGGACGTAGGCACATTGTCGAACCACGTAAATTCATGTTTCATTGATTTTATTGCTTTCCTTTATTCATTATGATTGATTGCTTGTTCCATATATTCATCATTGAGTACTTGCATTACTTACTCTGGATATATTCAAGTTTGTGAGTTTTCTCTGCACATTCGTATCAACAATTGGTATCAAGCTATTGGTCGCAATGGCTGGGATTTCTTCGGCAAAGTTTGAGATTGGTAAGTTTAATGGGATGGGAAATTTTGAACTTTGGCATAAGAGGGTTAAGGATGTGTTAGTGAAGCAATGTATGGTGAAGGCACTATACAGAAAACAGCCAGAAGGCATGGACGACGCGAGTTGGAAGGAGTTGGAAGCCAAGGTTGTGGCTACTATCAGGTTACGTCGAGGCAATAACGTGATGTATCACGTCATGTATGAGGAATTGCTAGCTACAGTTTGGCTGAAATTGGAGAGCCAATACATGTCCAAGTATTTATCGAACAAGTTGTATCTTAAGCAACGACTTTACAAGCTTAATATGGCAGAGGGTTCGGACCTAAATCAACACATCAACGTATTTAATCATATCATTAGTGATCCTAAGTGGATTGATGTGAAGTTCGAAGATGAAGACAAAGCGTTGATGTTGTTGAATTCCCTACCTACATCTCCAACGTATGAGATTCTGGTTATAAATCTGACATGGGGGAAAGAAACCCTGGATTTCGAGGATATCATGAGTGTCCTATTGAGTTTCCATCAAAGGAATAAGGTCAGCGACGACAATACTCAAGGTGAAGGGCTCATGGTGAAAGGTAATCAGGATTGTGTAATGAGCAAGTTCCAAGGTGGATTGAGTAACAACAGGACTCGGTCCAATTCCAGGAAGAGGAAGGATGTGTGGTGTTTTAAATGCAGATAAAAAAGGGCACATAAAACCCGATTGTCCAAAGAGGAAGAAGGGGAATGCTAAAAACAAAGACGGTTCTTCAAACACTGAGAATGTAGTGGAAGAAGGAGACTCTTAGAGCGGTGACAGTGATATAATCTCAGTTTCATCTAGGTCAAATGAGTTCACAGATTCTTGGATCTTGGACTTGGGGTGTTCTTATCATATAACACCCAACAAGGGCTAGTTCACAACTTACAGATTGGCGGGTTCTGGTTCCATTCTGATGGGAAACGATGATGCGTGCAAAGTTGTCAGGATGGGAAATATCAGAATCAAGATGCATGATGGTATAGTGATGACGTTATGTGATGTTAAGCACAGACCGAAGTTGAGGAAGAATTTGATTTCTTTAAGCACTTTAGAATTTAACGGGTTTAGTTACTAGTCTAAAAGTGGGGTACTGAAATTGAGTAAGGGTGTTCTAACCGTGATGAAGGGGCAGAGAGTGCCAAAAAATATATACACACTACTGGGTATGACAGTTGTAGGTGGAGCTGCAGCTGCAGAGTCTGAGTCTGACAGTACCGTTTTGTGGCATATGCGGTTACGACATATAGAAGAGCATGGAATGAAAGAACTTCATAAGAGGAATCTTTTGAAGGGGGTAAAATCATGTAAGCTAGATTTCTGCAAGTACTATGTGCTTGGGAAGCAGAATAAAGTTCAATTCATGATAGTTACACACAACATAGAGGGAATATTGGACTACATTCTTTCGGATGTTTGGGGACCAGTGAGAGTAGCATCACGAGGGGGACATGTGTATTTCATGAGTTTCATTGATGATTACTCACAGAAGTTCTGAGTATATTTCATGCGGCACAAGTCTAAGATGTTTTCCAAGTTTAAACTGTGGAAAGCTGAGGTGGAAAACCAGAACGGGAGAAAGATTAAGTGCCTCAGGTCATACAGCGGCACTGAGTACACGAATTCGAGCTTCAAAGAATTATGTGAGCATCATAGCATAAGGAGACACTTTACAGTACACAAGACACCACAACAAAATGGTATGGCGGGAAGGATGAACCGAACCCTAGCTAAAAGCGCTGGTGTCTCAAGTTGAATGCGGGGCTCGCTAGGAATTTCAGGGCCGAGTTGGTGAGTATGCATGTTTCTTGGTTAATCGATCACCAAGGGCATCTATATGGGAAATTTTCTAAGAAGGTGTGGACAGGTAATGATGTAGACTACTCCAGCTTGAGAGTATTTGGGTGTCTAGCCTATGCGCACATTTTTTGTGAGGAGAGATCAAAGCTTGAGGTGAAGTCTAGACGGTGCATCTTTCTAGGATATGGAAAGGTGTGAAAGGGTTCAAGTGTTGGGATCTGGTGGCAAACAAGGTCGTGATCAGTAGAGATGTGGTTTTCGATGAGAAAGCCAAGTTGCGGCGTACTTAGGAAGAAGAAGAGAAATAGGTGCCTGAAAATCATAGTAGTAATGAGCATATGGTTCAGGTGGAGTTGGAGACTCAGGGTAGAAATACAGTGAGTTCTAGCTCGACAGATCAGTAGGCGGTGCAGGTGGAATCAGAAACTCAAAATGGAGATGACAATGTTCAAAACACAACGAGTTCTAGATCGAATAACCAGCTGCTGCGTCGCAGTATAGTTGTAGATAGATCCATAGGCAGCGTTAGGCCACCCCCAAGGTACGGATTTGACGATCTAGTGTCTTATGCATTTATTAGCAGCGAGGATCCTACTACCTTTCAAGAGGTCATGCACAACCAGAAGAAAGGTAGTTGGATGGATGCTATGGTGGAGGAGATGGAATCATTGCATAAGAACTAGACGTGAGACTTGTTGTGTCACGCCCCGAACCCGCAGATGGGTCCTAGGTGTGATTTTAGTAACCTAATATGTCCCTGTATCATTTAAAACATACATGATACTACACTAAATGAGGGCCCAACCTCGTGGGGTACACGTACACCCTATACACATTCACATACATATCCATACTCATCAAATACGTAGCGGAAATGTTCTTTCTATACATACATCATACCATACCAGAGTCTATACATATCTAGAATATACGTTCCCAAAATACAATACATAATTTGGGTATCTACAAAACCCAACAATGACAACCTGGTTACAAAACCCGTACTTACACAAGTACTCAACGTAGCTAACCGACACCCACTCTTTTGGACACTAGGATGCTAGTTTCGGCTACCTGAAGGACCTGAAAAACATTTGTATATTCGAGGTGAGACACCTTTTAGTAAATAAGAAAGCAGGTTATATCAGTGTATGGCATACAAGTGTTATTTCAACATAAAACATAACACAATATAGTTCCAGTATTTTCACAATTCAGTTTTAGTACATACGATACCAAACATACAGTCAGTGTCGTCACACTTAAGCACCCTATGCCCTGCAATAACCGAAGCCTCACAATGATATCATTGCTAGTACAGTGTCCACTCACACCCATTTGTGACCAGCCGGAACAAATAGGCAATATTTCACACCCTCGGATATAGAGACGGACACTCTTGCCCACATTAATTAGCTGAGATATGGTGTCAGCGTACAGTAATTAGCCGCCCCTAGCTGATTTAAAAAACTTGGAACAAAAATTTTGTAACTCATGTCCCTATACTCATCAGCGTACGGTAATTAGCCACCCCTAGATGTTTTACTAAACCCTAGAACATTTTACATACAACATTTCATTCCACACTTATTTGAGTATACAACAAATCATATCGTTTTCAATTCGAGAAATACAGTTTAATACAAATATAGGTACGGTCATCTCATTACTACCATTTTATACAACATATGATTTTCCAAACGAAATAGAGATGATACCCGAAATCCCAAATTTTCCCAAAAACTTTAACCCGAAAATCCCACATTCTCACTTGATAGATTTTCTCAAATATGTAACCAAAACATACATACGATCGTAAACTACATGCTTACCGATTCCGATTTCAAAAATAACTGATAAAAATAGACTCCCCTTACCTTTTCCCGAATACCAAAATATGAACTCTACCGCTCCAAAACAATGAACCGAGTTCCCAAAACCTTAACATCTAAGAACTATACTTCACTACAATTTTTACTACTACATATATACCGAAACGAAAATGAAATCGGACCCTTACCTTGGTTTTGGGTCAAAACCCAAAAATCCCCGAAATGAATTTTCGATCCTTTAAAAAAATAAAGCTTCTCCTCCTGATCCCCGTGGTAACGTCTCGTTGATTCCGGCAACTGACGGCCTGAAATCCTAGAGAGAGAGAGAATTCGAGTTCTAGAGAGAGAGAGAGAGAGAGAGAGAGAGAGAGAGAGAGAGAGAGAGAGGTTTTAGCTTACTTAGCCATAAAGCAACAAAATATCCTATTTATAGACCCTTGACCCGGTCCAATTCAGCGATGAGATGGCGCCTTCATCGACGAATCATCCTCACATTTCGTCGACGAACCGGATTCTTCGGCGATGAACCCTATTCCTATATTTTACAACACGTTCGTTATCTCTTCGTTGAAGAGGCTTTGAATTTCATCGACAAAGAATATGAGGGCCATCCTTGATGAGAACAATGGCTTCGTCAACGAAGCTTGAAAAATTTACCTTTTTACCGTTTTGTTATTTATTCAATCTACATATCTCGTGTCAGGTTCTTACAACCTCTCCTCCTTACAAAAATTTTTTCCTTGAAATTTGTAATCTCTCATTTACCAACTCAACTACATTCCCGAATGCATACTTGACTCTAGGAAGAGCCGACGACCACCCACATAGCAACCCCGTTCCAAATACATACATACCCTCACTTATGGCAGAGGAATACCGTGGTTACATACATACACTATCTCGGGAACTCAAAATATTACAAAACTCTCATAGAGACTAACCACGCATCATTACTACGATAACAGAATATTACATACATACATACATACATACATACCCATACCGATCCTACTATCGAAACTACTACTCAGAACAACTGCGAATATTTTCGGCGTATTTTCTTCTCTAAATCCCAAGAAACTTCCCCAACTGCGTGATTCCGCCACAGTACCTTCATTAACGATATCTCCTTGGTACTTAACTTCTGAACTTTACAGTCCAGAATCTGAACGGGTATCTCTCCATACGCCAAAGCATCCTCAATTTCTAAGGACTCGTAACTAATCACATGTGACAGATGCAGTATGTTCCTCCTCAACATGGATACATGAAATACATCACGAATCCTCGAGAGCGCTGGGGTTAGTGCAATCCTGTAGGCCATCGGACCCACTCATTCCAATACCTCAAATGGTCTGATATACCTCGGGCTCAACTTGCCCTTCTTCTCGAATCTCATCACCCCTTTCATTAGAATGATTCTCAGAAATATCTTACCCCTAACCTCGAATTCCAACTCACGATGGCGAACATCCGCATAACTCTTCTGCCAACTCCGAGTTGATTTAATCTTATCCCTGATCAATATGACCTTCTCAGAAGCCTGCTGCACTAGTTCAGGACCCAATATCTGTCGTTCACCAACCTCATCCCAATACAAAGGAGACCAGCACCTCTGACCATACAATGCCTCGAATGGTGCCATCCCAACACTAGCCTAGAAGCTATTGTTATAGGCAAACTCCACCAATGGTAGAAACTGAATCCAACTACCATTGAAATCTAATACACAAGCCTGTAACATATCCTCCAAGATCTGTATCGTCCTCTATGACTGTCCATCAGTCTGGGGGTGGAACGTTGTACTGAATGTAAGCTTCATTCACAGTGCTTCCTATAAGCTCTTCTAGAATCGAGAAGTGAATCTCGGGTCTCCATCTGAAACAATGGACGTTGGTACCCTGTGCATTCTAACTATCTCCTACACGTACAAATCTGCTAGCCTACTCAAAGAGTAGCTAACCTTCATCGGTATAAAGTGAGCAGATTTAATCAACCTGTTCATGATTACCCAGATGACATTCTGCCCATGTAGTGCTGGTGGTAACCCGCTGACAAAGTCCATGGAGATGTGCTCCCATTTCCACTTCGGAATACTCAATGGCTGCAACGGCCCTACTGGCCTTCTATGTTCAACCTTCACCTACTAACATGTCATACATTGCTCCACAAATCGAGCAATCTTTCATTTCATGCCACTCCACCAGAAGGATTCACACAAATTCCGATACATCTCCGTACTACCCGGATGTACCGTATACAGCCAACCCTTGCTGCACTTTCCCCTTGGTTTCGACTAACTCCGCATCATTAGTTTACACAGCTTTAATTCTCTCAAATAATGTCAGTTGGATCACCAAACTAGCAATGAAAGCCTGATGATTACCATCCACCAATTCCATGCCAAGACTTTCCAGATCCCGTTTGATATGATGCTGACCTACTGCTGCATATACTGACACGTGCTCTTACTTCCAATTCAATGCATCAGCTACCATGTTAGCTTTTCTCGGGTGATAGCTAATCGTGAAATCATAGTCCTTGATCAGTTCCAACCACCTTCTCTACCTCATGTTCAACTCCTTCTCTGTGAAAAAGTATCTAAGGCTCTTGTGGCCTGTGAAGATCTCACACTGTTCACCATATAAGTAGAGTCTCCAGATCTTCAACACATATACTATTGCCGCCAACTCCGAATCATGTGTGGGGTAATTCTTCTCGTATTCCTTAAGTTGCCAAGAAGCATAAATAATTACTTTTTCCTATTGCATCAGCACACATCCTAACCCCTTCAATGATGCATCACTGTAAATCATAAAACCACCATCCCCATATGGGATGGTTAAAATTGGAGTAGTGGCCAGTCGGTGTTTCAACTCCTAGAAACTTTACTCGCACTCGTCGGTCCAATCAAATCTCACACCCTTCCTCATCAAATTGTGTCAGAGGGCTAGATAACTTAGAGAATCCCTCCACGAACCTCCAGTAATACCCATCCAATCCAAGGAAACTCTAAACATCTTGCACCCTCTTCGGTTTCACCCAGTCAACCACTACTTCTATCTTACCAGGATCAACTGAGATACCATCCTTCGACATGACATGGTCTAGAAACGTGACCTGATTTAGCCAGAACTCGCATTTCTTCAGCTTAGCATACAACTTCTTCTCCCGTAGTACCTGAAGTACCAACCTCAAATGGTTTTCATGCTCTTTCGAACTCTTAGAATATACTAGAATATCGTCGATGAATACCACTACGAACTGATACAGGTACTCATGGAAAACCCTGTTCATTAGGTCCATAAATACTATTGGGGCGTTAGTCAACCCGAAAAGCATGACCCAAAACTCGTAGTGACCATATCTGGTTCGGAAAATAGTTTTCGCAACATCCTCTATCCTAACTTTCACCTGATGATACCCTAACCATAGATCGATCTTCGAAAAGACCTGTGTTCCCTGAAGCTGGTCAAATAGATCATCTATACGAGGCAACGGGTATCGATTCTTCACTGTTACCTTTTTGATCTCGTGGTAATCAATGCACATTCGCATCTACCCATTCTTCTTCTTCACGAACAATACTGGAGCTCCCCAAGGAAAAACACTAGGTCTAATAAAGTCCTTATCCAGTAGTTCCTGCAACTGCTCCTTTAACTCTATAAGTTCAGCTGGAGTCATTCGGTATGGAGCTTTAGAAATCAGTGCCTTACCTGGCAGCAAATCAATAGCAAACTCCACCTTCCGATCAGGAGATAAACCGGGTAAGTCTTCTGGGAATACATCTGAAAATTCATTAACAACTCGGATATCTTCAAGTTTCACATCATCCTGAGGTGGTTCCTTCACGCAAGCTAGGTACCCCTGACAACCCTCCAGGAGTAACCTTCTCGCCTATACAATTGATAAAATTTGTGGCACTGAACGCACACACGATCCTACGAACTCATACTCCTGCTCCCTAGGAGGTATAAATACTACTACCTTCCTACGACAATTAATCAATGCATAACTAGAGAAAAATCAATCCATCCCCAGTATGATGTCAAACCCGCACATGTCGTATACTACTAGGTTCCCCGGTAGCAGTCTTCCTTGAATAACCACTGGGCAGTTTCCTAACATCTTACTACAAATCGTTATACTCCCAGTCGGTGTAGCCATAAACAACTATTCATCCATTACTTGGGTTTCAACCTCACACAGTTTCACAAAACTAGCAGATATAAACGAATAGGTTACTTCCGAATCAAATAAAACAACAACTCTATTCGAAAGCAATAACATGGTACCTGTCATCCCGTTCCTAGCGTTTTCCACATTTGCTGGAGTAAGGGAGTACACCTTTACCGGAAATGTGTTTACCTGATAGTTCCCCCAAGGCATCTAATTACTTCCACGATTATGACTCTGTGCAGGCATATCACTCCTCTGTGCCTGACAATTTCAGGATATGTGGCCTGGTTTGCCACAGTTGTAGTAGTTACCCCAGAACGGCTGGCATTCCCCATCGTGCCATTTATAACACTTAGCGCATGGTGCGGAGGATGGATCCCCCTGAGAACTCTATTGTTCGGTATTCTGGCGATAACCCGAACGATAATTCTTCTTTTATTGTCCCTATCAAGGACCAATCTGAGAACCAGAAGATACTGGCCTATTCTTCTGTTCCTATATCACCTCATCCCCCTGGAGGCCACTCTCAACTATGGTGGCTTTATCCACCAGAACAAAAAACTCTCGAATCTGCAACATCCCCACAAGCCTGCGAATGTTCTTCCTCAAACCCTTCTCGAACCTCCGAGCCTTCTTATACTCGTTCGAGACCAAATACGGCACAAAGGGAGATAGCTCAATATATCTGGCAGCATATCTCTGCACCATCAGGGTTCCCTGAGTCAGGATCGAGAACTCATCAGCTTTCACATCACGAGTGGAAGCCGGGAAGTATCTCTTGAAAAATACCTCATTGAAATGGCTCCAATTCATGCCAAATGGACCAGTCTTCTGCTTATCAAGCAGATTCACTCTCGTCCACCATCTTTTCGTTTCTCCTGCCAGCTGAAAGGTAGAATAGAGAACCTTCTACTGGTCAGTATAGTGCAGAACTTCCAATACCTTCTTGGTCTTCTGCACCTAATTCTCTGCTACTATCGGATTAGGTCCTCCCATAAACGTCAGAGGGTGCATACGAGTGAACCTCTCTGTAACGCCCTTGACCCGCCACGTGGGGCCTAGACTTATGAGACCGACACGCGTCTCTGATACCATTCGCGTAATGAAAAATGATAAAATAACCATAATATACCAGAGTTCTATGTTTGTACGTCAACAAACTCATATCATACAACCACATTCTCCATACACAAAACCTGGATGAAACATAATAAACATAAAAATTAAAAAAAAACATAACTGTTCTGGTACCACTCACAAAACTACCTAGCCCTAGAGTTATCTAAGCTCGATCACTAGGATAACCTGAAAAGATTTAACCAACAATGGGGTGAGACACTTCTCAGTAAGGAAGATATAGTTTATAACAGTGTGAGGCTGAAGTGTTTATTATATAATTAAAATACCCATCCAAATGCATTCACGGTCCACAAGCAGCCCAAAATATCATGCTCATAATCATAACATGGTCAACGTCTTTGTCATCCAACCACATGCCCACTATCATAAATATTTTACTGATAATTCCCAAAAATAGGGAAGTCTACCCGCTCATACAAGTAGATTCCCTCTACTCTAGTACTAACACTAGGGCACTTACCTTTCTCAGTAAGCCCTCGAGTTATGCATCCAAGTAAAATCACCAAGAATAGGGAAGGTCACCCACCCATACAAGTGGCTTCCCTCTACGTTAGTATCCACATATAATTACCAGAGTACTCACCTTCCTCAGCAAGCCCTCGGGTGGAGTAATCTACTTTACTATAAATACTTAATTAATTAAAGTCACACACAGCCAAACATATTTGTTCCACAGAACTCCACACATATACGCATATCGCAATCAATCCACACAAGATAATCATACCGTCTTCAATCATACCCACACAGGGTTTATATCCACATATCAGGTAATCGTCCACACAGGACTCTAACACACACATCATACATGTCCACACAGGACTGGTCCACACGGGACTAACCAATCACACAGATTACACGGTTCACAAAGGACAAACCAATCACACAACATATGTGTTCACATAGGACTAGTCCACACAGGTTACAAAGAAAACACTCCGTTTATGGTAAATAGGTAAACAACCTCCTCACACCACTACCAATGTTTACCTCCCAATATAAACGTCCATGTAACGACCTCCTCATACCACTACCAACGTTATATGACGGTTATACCAGGTATGATATAACGAGCTCCTCAAATCACTGCCAACGTTATATCGTAATTTACATGAACCACAACACAAATCAATAACCAACCTGACTAATCAATCACATCCACACAATTACCACTGTGTACACAATCATCCAGTATTTTTAACCAAACAAAGTTCACAACCCAACCAGTGTATTCAACTGGGCAAGAATTATAGCCAACAATATTCGCAGTTTCGATGATTCACCATTCCACAATGCTCACAATCATTTAATTAACAAGAATGGTTTCAACCACACGATTTTTCCTGATATAATATATATATATATATATATATATATATATAAAATAAGTATTTTTAATACCAACATGTTTTAGAAAAATTATACCTAGATATGTAGAAATCATACCTGAAAATAGTCGTTTAAAATTATTAAAAAGCTATTATAAAAGATTTCCCCTTACCTGCTCCTCGGAATTCGGCCTAATATTAATAAAACGAGACCATGCATTCCAAAAATCCCAATTTCCTCAAATCTCAGAAAATTACCCTTATAATACATCATAGGCTCTAAATAACAATATTTGCTAAGAAAGTTCCAAAATAACACACTTACCCTGATTTTGGGATGTTTCCCAAACTTCTCAAATCGAAGATTTGCTCTACCTATATTGCAGAGAATCTTCCTAGGAGTCTCATGGTAGCTTTTGATCGTCAAACCGAGCTAAATCCTGCTCGGAATTGAAGAGAGAAGGTAGTAGGGCCAAAATTCTAGTGAGAGAGAGGATACATGCAACAGATTTCACGCTGAAATGAAAAAATTGCTATTTATAAGCACGGGTTCGTCAACGAGACACGTGGACTCGTCAATGAGTCCTAGTACACAGTTCAGCGATGAAATAGAAAAACCGTTGACGAATTTTAGTCATGTGAAAACCCCTTTCGGTAATTCCTTGTCGACGAGACATGTGCCCTCATCGACGAGCCAAGATAGAACGCTTATCAACGAGACCAATTGGTTCATCGACGATTGCTCGCTGTCACCTTTTAAAAATTTATTTTCCTTCCCTTCTATTCTTCTTATTATTTTAAATAGTCTAAAATTTTCTGGGTCGTTACACTCTCTATAGTACAACCCGTAGCAGTAGAAGAGTTCTCACGTCTCCTAACACTCCACCCGATCTCTCGTATAACCAGCCTCGTCAAACTCTGAGGCACAGAAAGAGACTCATCACTCGTAGTCCCCTTGAAATCACTATCCAAGTTGTTATCCTTGGGATCCATTCTAAAAAGAGGATAGGAATTGGTTAGAATTCCTATATCATACACAATTAACACAATCATTGAAACTAATCATTTTAATTACAACTTTCACGGGTCCAGGTCTTTCCTACCACACCAACATGAAACCATCAATGGTTTACCATGATTTTACTGAAATCGTCATTCTAGGGAAAACACAGAACACCGCCAATGAGTCCCCGTCTAGTAATAAAACAATCCTCGACCTACTTTACCCATTTCCTACATCCTATACTCTAGTATGTACACATAGCTACACCTAACCAAGTCTACAAGACCTAACAACCTGGTTAGCTCTGATACCAAGCTGTCAAGCCCCGAACCTGTGGATGGGTCCCAGGTGTGATTTTAGTAACCTAACCTGCCCCTGTATCATTTAAAACATACAAGATACTACACTGAATGAGGGTCCGACCCCATGGGGTACACGTACACCCTATACACATTCACATACATATCCATACTCATCAAATATGTAGCGGAAATGTTCTTTCTATACATACATCATACCATACCAGAGTCTATACATAACTAAAATATACGTTCCCAAAATACAATACATACTCCGGGTGTCTAAAAAACCTAACGATGACAACCCGGCTATAAAACCCGTACTTACACAAGTACTCAATGTAGCTAACAGACACCCACGCTTTTAGACACTAGGAAACTAGTTTCGGCTACCTGAAAGACCTGAAAAACATTTGTATATTCGGGGTGAGACACCTCTCAATAAGGAAGAAAGAAGGTTATATTAGTATGTGGCATACAAGTGTTATTTCAACATAAAACATAACACAATACAGTTCTAGTATTTTCACAATTTAGTTCCAATACATACGATACCAAACATATGGTCAATGTCATCACACTCAAGCACCCGATACCCTGCAATAACCGAAGCCTCACAGCCATATTGTTGCCAGTACGGTGTCCACTCACGCCCATCGATGACCAGCCGGACCAAACAGAAGATATTTCACACCCTCGAATATAAAAATGGACACTCTCGCCCACGGTAATTAGCTGAGACATGGCGTCAGCCTACGGTAATTAGCCGCCCCTAGCTAATTTATGAAACTTGGAACAATTTTGGAACTCATGTCCCTATACTCATCAGCGCATGGTAATTAGCCGCCCCTAACTGTTTTACAAAACCTTGGAACATTTTACATACAACATTTCATTCCACACTTATTTGAGTATACAACAAATTATATCGTTTTCAATTCGAGAAATACAGTTTAATACAAATATAGGTACAATCATCTCATTACTACCATTTTATACAACATATGATTTTCCAAACGAAATAGAGATGATACCCGAAACCCTGAATTTTCCCAAAAATTGTAACCCGAAAATCCCGCATTTTTACCCGATAGATTTTCCCAAATAAGTGACCAAAACATACATACGATTGTAAACTACATACTTATCGATTCCGATTTCAAAAATAACTAATATAAACAGAATCCCCTTACCTTTTCCCGAATACCAAAATATGAACTCTACGGCTCCAAAACTATGAACCGAGTTCTCAAAACCTAAACATCCAAGAACTATACTTCACTACAATCCTTACTACTACATATATACCGAAACGAAAGTGAAATCGGACCCTTACCTCTGTTTTGGGTCAAAACCCAAAAATCCCCAAAACGAATTTTAGATCCGCTAAAAAGGTAGAACTTCTCCTCCTGATCCGCATGGTAACATCGAATCGTTGATTTCGGCAACTGACGGCTTGAAATCCTAGAGAGAGAGAGAGAGAGAGAGAGAGAGAGAGAGAGAGAGAGAGAGAGAGAGAGGCTTTAGCTTACTTAGCCATGAGCAACAAAATATCCTATTTATAGACCCTTGACCTAGTCCCATTCGTCGACGAGACAGTGCCTTCATTGACGAATCATCCATACATTTTGTAGACGAACCGGCTCCTTCAGCGAAGAACCCTATTCTAATATTTTACAACACGTTCGGTATCTCTTCGTCGACGAGGTTTTGAATTTCAGTGACAAAAAGTATGATTCGTTGACGAGAACAATGGCTTCGTCGACGAAGCTTGCAAAATTTACCTTTTAACCCTTTTGTTATTTATTCAATCTATATATCTCAGGTTGGGTTCTTACATGTTGGAGCTTCTAGCTGGGAAGAGATCGATTCGATGCAAGTGGGTGTACAGGAAGAAAGAAACAGTTTCAGAAAAGGAAAAAGAGAAGTACAAGGCTCTCTTTGTAGAAAAGGGATACTCGCAGAGGAAGGGAGTTGATTATGATGAAACCTTCCCCCTTTGGTTAGGCACACTTCCATCAGGGTATTGTTGGGATTGGTGTCGCAATACGATATGCATCTGGAGCAGATGGACGTAAAGACAACGTTCCTTCATGGTGATATGGAGGAGCTGATTTACATGACACAGCCAGAAGGGTTTGGCAACCTTGACAGGAGCACTTGGTTTGTAAACTGAAGAAGTCACTTTACAGGCTAAAGTAGTCTCCGAGGCAGTGGTACAAATGGTTTGATGCCTATATGATTTGTATCAGCTACAAAAGTTGTGAGTATGATTGCTGCACCTATGTGAGGAATCTTAAGGATGGTTCTTTTATATTTCTACTACTTTATGTTGACGACATGTTGATTGCTATGAAAGACATGACTAAGGTGAATCAATTGAAGGCTCTATTTGGTAAATAATTTGACATGAAAGACTTGGGTGTAGAAAAGAGGATTCTTGGCATGGAGATCTGTAGGAACAGAGCTGTAGGAAGATTATGGTTATCTCAGGGTGGCTATGTGGAGAAGGTGTTGGAGAGGTTTAGCATGGCTAATGCTTGACTCGTGAGTACACCGTTAGCGAGTTATTTCAGGTTATCTACAGCCAAGTGCCCAAAGACAAGCGATGAGGTTTGTGATATGTTGAAGGTCCCCTATGCTAGTGTAGTGGGATGTTTGATGTATGTCATGGTGTGTACAAGGTCGGACCTGACACATGTTGTCAGTATGGTGAGCAAGTTCTTTTTGAATCTAGGTCGACAACATTGGAATGCCATCAAGTGGATTCTCAGTTACTTGAGGGGTACAACCAGATACAACATCATGTTCAGAAGACAACAGAGTGATCCATCAGTGGTAGGGTATATGGATGCTGACTACATAGGAGACTTAGATAACATGAGGTCTATCACAAGGTACATATTCACCCTTGTGAGAGGACCTATTTGTTGGAGGTCTATGGTGCAGTCGCTCGTTACCTTATCTATTACTGAGTCAGAGTATATAGCAGTGGCTGAGGTTGCTAAGGAAGCATTATAGCTCTCAGGATTGGTCAGGGAGCTTGGTGTCCAGTAAGGTGGACTTCAGCTGCAGTGTGATAGTTAGAGTGTCATCTACTTGGCAAAGAATCAGGTGTATCATGCGAGAAAAAAGCACATTGATGTGCGATTTCACAATATCAAAGAACTAATTGCTTCAGGTGAACTTCTACTTGAGAAGGCTCACACGTCTGATAATGCAGCTGATATGTTGACAAAGTCTGTCACAACGAACAAGTTCAAGTATTGCTTGGACATGATCAGCGTCTCCAGGTGCTAGACGGGAGACAATCCCAATCTACTATCCCGGGTGGAGTAGCGGGGTTATGCTTTCGGATTTCTCCTAAGTGGTGAATATTCACCAAGGCAGAGATTGTTGGAGATGTGGCTTATATTTGAGTGGAACACATGCGTTGAGGAAGCATAGTGAAGCAATGAACAAGGGAGAAGGTTACAAAAAGAAACCGTCACCGATCTAGGTAACGATTTGGTCAACGATTTGGCCTTGGCAGATAACCTTCAATTGTTTCAAGTTTCAGTTTGCAAGGAAAATAGCTCTCGGTATTAAACCGTCGACGATTTTGTTTGGTACAAGTCATGGAATTTGAATCAGGAGATCAGTAGATTGGGGGGATTTGGAGGATTTTCCTCTGGGATTTGCTATAGAAGTATTTTAGATAGTATCTAAACCTCTTGTACATATTGGGTTTGTTTATATACAATATTTTGTAACCCTTGATGTAAGCTTGACGTTTTGATAGTGAAAAATTAAGCCATTACTCCCGTGGACGTAGACACATTGCCGAACCACGTAAATTCGTGTGTCATTGATTTTATTGATTTCCTTTATTCATTGTGATTGATTGCTTGTTTCGTATATTCATCATTGAATGTTTGCATTACTTGTTCCGGATTGATTCGAGTTTGTGAGTTTTCGCTGCGCATTCGTATCAACAAAATATGATGGTCCCAAGCCAATTCCAATGTGTTATTATTAACTTTGGTTTACTGGCATCACAATTTTGTCCTATAAAAAAGTGGCTCACGTCATTGGAGTTTGTACTATCCTTATAAGTTCAAGATCTTCTAATACACATCCGATATGAAAACTGTGACATACTCCTAAGAGACATATTAGTGGTTAAAGCTTAAGACATCCTTATTGTAGGTATCATTTTAAAATTTTGAGAGAAATGGAAAGGGATATGGGAAGGGAGATGAGCTACCTCTGGTTGTGTAGTTTAGGCCTAGTATGAGCTTCTTATTGACAAAAAATAAATAATATAATATAATAGAATTCCTAACATACTAAGGAGAATTAGAAGATGTTCTAGTTCAACTTAAATATTAGGAGTTATAATTGAAGTATTGATCAAGATTAATGTTGTTATACCCATTATCAAAATGGAAAGAACTTAATGGGTCACATCCAAATGGATTAGACAAAGTGCAACTAAGAACAGAAAGAGAGGCTAATTATAGAGGCATAAAAAAAGTAGAATTGTAATTGGAGAAAATGTATAACCATAAGGAGGATGAGGAGTTAGGCGTCCACTTCCTATTCCCTCTCTCTCTCTACTTTAAAAAACCCAATTGGGGCAGCTACAAACTAGCTCTGGTTACCAGTCCCCATACCGCTTTCTCTTCTACAATTTTATAAAGTACTATTCATAGGCCGCAGGCCTCTCATACAGTTGGCAACAAAATTATATTTCGAAAAAAATCCATAATTCATGATTATATAAGTTCTAATTGAAGCTTATTGTAATGGTCTTGGATATAATTGGAATGAGGTATTATCTGATTTGGTCTATTAGTCTTACATATTTATCTAATGAAAGTCATCTCACATAGTTGGAACAAAAAATATTTTTGTAACTCCAAAATTTTCCAATACATATTTAATATGGAATTGTAACATTCTCTCTCATCTAATTTTTGACATACTAGCATCAAAAGTTTGTTTCATAAAAAGCATCTTTCGTATTTGGAGTTTAAACCATTCTTACAGGTCTAAGATTTCTCTAATTTTTTTTATTTTTTATTTGTAAAAGAGGGTGACACCTCTTAACTTTATTAGAAAACACCTCACTTATGGCGAAGGAATACCGTGGTTCCAATCTTGAGACTTTGGGACAACAAGAGCAAACTCCGAGACCCTAAAACTAACTAAACTAACATAAACCAAACCAAAAAAACCAAAGACCAGCAACCACTAAAACTAAGAACTAAACAACTATAAATAGAAAACAAACAAAACTCTAGAAGATAACATAAAACATCATAAGCGCAAAGAAGGAAAATCCAATAAATCCAATCGAATCATTCTCCTAACTTGTTGAGAAAGATCATCCTGACAACTATATGATCGAGAAATATCAGATTCACCCTGTTTGGCAAAGAAATCAACACTTTTATTCGATATGACACCATCATTTTTTTCCACTATCTAACCTAGATTAAACACTTCAACTCCTAAACGAATGACCATTTAACATTATCTAGAAAAATCTTATCACTTCCTTACAATTTATGATAACCAATTTCATCTACCCATATTTCCTTGATAGGACTTTTTGCATTATCCCACTTATTTTGAACCAGCCTCCACACCATGACCCTGGCTGAAGAGCATCGTCTGTTGAACAACCACGCTCCACCTCCAGGACACATTGCTCATCCCCTCACTTAAGTATGAATTTCTTGTTTTAAAATTTAAATACATCATAAGTATGCAATAAAAATTAAGACTTCTTTTTGCCTATTTTCAAATTCAACAGCGCCCACCTGACAAATTAATTATTGCTCACTGCATAACTCTTCCAAACCAATGACATCATGATTTGAAAATTGAACCACTCCTATTGCCTGTTATATTTTAAAATGGTACGTCTTCGCAATATTATCTTACATAGCCTTCTTATATTGTAAATAAATCACCTAGAGATAGAGACAGGGAGAGGGAATACTTGATCACAATTGAAAGTTGAAACCATATTTAACTTGCATTAATTTGTCAAACAAGAAGTGAAATGAAATATAACTCAATTTGTTCCATACCAATCTAACAAATAATTCATGAATCAATAATCTTACTATTACTCTCAAAACGAAGTTCGTACAAACACAATGCACCTCTGAGTTTCTTATTACTATGGATGAATGATGGTTGCCACCACCAGTCAAAAACTCAAAAAATTACAAAATAATATGACAAAAGGCAAGCAACATTCATAATAAAGCAATCTTGGCAAGAAAACCTGGCTGCGCCGAAGAACCATAACATCAAATATGTACCTAAATGGGTACTTGAATCCCGAGCTAGTATTCAGAGATAGTCGATCATTTTACAACCAACCCCCTCCGTTATCAAAAAATGAAAAAATAAATGAATAACAAGCAAGAAGGGCGTCCAAGAACATGAGAACTGGAAAACACAAACTTCCTTGCTTTTTACTTTTTTCTTTTTTCATCCTTATTGTATTTTAATTTTTTTATTGTCCTTTTTCCCTCACCATTTCTTTTTTCTATTGCTCTGTAGCTTGTATTGGGTCAGTGATAGAAATTTCAACAAAAGCAATTACAGTATAAAGTTCTTTTTCCTTTTTTTTTTTTTTTTTTTTCACATAGCAATTAGAGTATGAAGTTACGCTTCTGAATTCCTGGCTTGGAAGAAATTCCCGAGCAGCCTCTGATCAAAAACCATATTTGGCACCTGCACGACAAAATGAACATATTTAACCAATGGGGAAGCAGGAGAACGCCCAAGGAATGGGGGAGGCAATCAAACCTTGTTTCCAAAGAAGATTTTAGTATTATTTGCTATGGCATCAATAAATCTGAGTTCTAGATATTCGGAGGTAAGCTTCAACTTGTTGGCCTCAGCTTCTTTTATAGCCCTGAGAATGAAGACGTCAATGTTAGGGGTTACTCCATTACAATTTCTGCTTATACTCGCACAAAGACAGGATAAGAAACAAAAATGTCTTTTTACTGGTAGAAATTGGCATCAGTCAAGCTCTTTTCCCGAGCCATGTACATCTCGTTCTCAATCCCCTCTTGCTTTTTCAAACCTTCCTTCTCCATCAACTTCTGCTCTATCTGGATCTTACTAACTAGAGCATTCTTCTCAGCCTCACTAATAGCTATCTTCTTATTTGTCTCTGCCTCTTTCTCACTTACTTTCTGTCTCTCCATTGCAATCAAAACCTACAAAAGACATCCATCATCCAAGAGAAAAGACTAGCTTAGCATTACTTAATCAAGCCAACTCACTAAAATATGAATAATAACTGAAAAAATAAATGAGAACAAATGTTACATCAGATCATAATTTGGGAATCAAGAACAAATACTGTTATGGACAAGTACTAGTTGTCTATTAAGAAAAAGAAGAGCAAGTTATATACATGGGAAAATATAGAAAATGAAAGATTCCATTTACAATGTCAAAAAACTAATTCTAATATAAGCAGGATGTTGTAGTAGCATCCCATCCATGAATTCTCAAAAAAAAAAAAAAAAAATCTTCCTTGCCACCATTCCCTTCAACTTCACAGGTAGAATTTTGTATCACCGCAGAAATCTGCTATTTTTCTCCCCTACAAAATAGACATTTTACCACAGCATTTTCATCCACTTGCATGCAGTAAAGATCCAAGAGTCCTCCATGAAAGGAGTCTCACCACACAAACCTTACAATGCTCACACAAGGCTTCCTTTTACCAGCAATGCACCCATAATTCCACATTAGCGTCATTCTCTATCAGAAATCTGCATGGAGGATAAGTCCCTTGAGGAAATTTCTATAAATAAACTTGTTCATAACAACCAAACTGCCAAATTTGTTTTTGAGTAGATTGTATTTTTCAACCTGCTGAGGATACTTGAATTTTTCTCCTATGCTTGCCAAGAGAAAATTCAACTCAAATCCTTACTTAGCTAGACACTGACATGGGAATAAAGGCAGATAAGCCGTCTCCAACTCATCTCCAGCCTCACCAAAAATAAAATTCTCCACTCACTTCAATGCCCTGACCCAACCTGACCAACCCCCCCCCCCCCCCCCCCAAATGGTCAATTCTTCATTCACTTCTATAGCCCCAGCACTATAAACCTATAAATCTAAAGCTTTTGGAAGGAAAAAATAGAGCCAGCATTTCATTAGCCCATCACCAACTAAGCCATTTTAGCCACAAAATCCAAGCTCCGACAGTACCCCATCAATAAGAATGGAAATGGATTAAGATTGGTTGCCACCGGGGAGCACTTCTCCCAATCAATAGTTGAATATAAGTCTACCAATATAGACATCGCCTGACCCAGTGAAGCAACCAGTTGCTAATGTTTGGTTCCATAAGCTCATCTAATCCACAAGAGAGTTCACCGAGGAATATCCCATCTCTCCTCACCCCCTTCAATTCCCACCAAAGGTCACTTCTCCACATATCTTCATTAACCCCAACTAATGTGGGGAACACACACACACACAAAGTCAGCATCCAAATATTTCAAAAACATAACCAAGTGCCTTCAAAAGAATTTCATCCATGACAAGCCAGCTCTCTGATGCAACTTCTTTACACCATACCATTATGAGCGTACGATAGTGAATGTTTTACTGGAAGAATAACTGTTTTGCAGCAATAACAAAGAGCTATAAAAATCTGTTAAGACCATATAAGTCACTCAAAAAGTCATATCTAGAGAAAATGTCAGACTAACAACAGAATCATTGCAATTTTTTTTTAAAAAAACAAAATAGAGCAACCCAAAATAGGCCAGATTTGTTTTCACACTCTCACAAACAGTTACTCGCCCTCCATTTTATTTCACTGAACACTTGAAAGGAAAGGAAAATAACAGAAGACTTAATGATAACCTTAGTGCGCTCCTCTTCCATTTGCACAAAATTGCGCCTTATACTATCTGGGATATTAGGCTTTGTCACACGTACACTGATAATTTCGATACCTGGGGCATAGCGTGTACAGTCAACTTGAAGAGCATCTTTCATTTTTTCATCAATCTGGAAAAAAAAAAATGGTATTGACAAATATAGATGCCAATCATGAAAAGAGGAGAGACAGAGAAGGAAATTTTTAAGCAGGAAAAAAAGTATATAAATAGTCAATTTGTTAATGACGTCCCACAATTTTCTGTTTCATGTGTGAAATGCTAATTTCCACATCGAGATCGAGAGAGAGAGAAGCTAGCAATTCAACAAGGTTACAAGAACCCTCTAATTTCCTTGACAATTATATTGATTCCCCAATTACAATAATGACCATTTACCAAAAAGGATCATATGTTATCATTCATGGTTTTAAATTATGGTTGGTTAGTTTAGTTTCTTGCCTGATCAAACATATCAATATAGACTTGTTGAAGGGAATGAGCACTGCAAAATTGATTGATCTCGTGATGAATCTTGTCATATATCCATGTGTTGTCATAATGAATACCGTAGTTGAGCAGTGTGTCATACACATAATCCTTACGAAGCCTATTGACAACCTAGAAGGAATTCCAAGTAATAAATATAATTCGGTCAAAAAAGTGAACCTTACAAACATTTCAGTAGTGGGAGGGTGCCAAATAGACAAGACTTATAGCATATTAGCATCTCACTTCTATCTTCTCAAAGTTGATCATAACACCCCCCTTTGTACCACATGGGATATCCCTTACCTGCAATTTATCATAGAGTCCAACAGAAGAGTCCAGAATTTAATCTGTGAATGTGATTTAATAATTCATTTAAAAAATAGATAAAAGCAATATGGCATCCTTAGTGATAATTAAAAAATAATAAATTTCACCAGATCAGTTTGCAGGGTCACTTGAATGGGCTCAAATTGGGTTATCAGGGGCATCTTCAGATGGAATCCTATAAATTTTTCAAGTCAGTCCAAGCAGGCAGTTAAAAGCTCTATGCAAGTAACAATGGAAGGAAGGGAGAACAAGGTGAAGAAAACATGGCAATCAAACCTGGATCTGTAATTATATTTAAGAGGGCACCTCCTCTCCAATAAACCCCAACATGTCCTTCTGGGACTTGATGTAAAATGGATAAGCCACTTTTGAGAGTTGATGATGATGGGATCAGTATCTGTAATTATCATGGAACATCATAAATTGCGAGGCTTGAGTAAAGTTATTTCTAACGCATTTTCTAAGTTATAAGGATTCAAATAATATCCCTAAATTGTCAACCCAGCTATAACAGCATCTACAAATCATTATAAATAATAAATAAATTACTAATATTATTATTAAACAAAAAGGAGCTTTTACATTCTACAGAAACTTTCAGCCTTGTTTTTAATATTCCTAAAATGTCACCACAACTATTCTCTATTGCAATAAAAGCAACCACCAAGGATACAATTTAAAAAAAAATAAAACACAGTTACTTTCTGAAACTGAAGAAGAGAGCATTTTCAACCACAGAGAACAACACAATGTGTGTGCCACAGTTAGTTATTTTAAGTTTCAAACACATGTAGCAGGTAGTGTCTGCAAATTACGCCGTCTTAAGACACTAGAGGTTCACGGACATGCCATTGCAAACAATCAAGTCCACAAAGGAGAAAGATCAATCATCTTTTTCTCCAAGGCCATCTAGATGCATGCCACCAGAGGCATCCAGCACCTGCATCAGTAAGAGCAGAGGCTCTCATGCATAACGCATTTTAAATTTTTTATGTTTTATACGATTAATTTTCCACAACTATTCATTTATAATCGCAAATTATTATAATATCAATTTGGAATAGCATTAGAGTACTAATCAAAACAAAAGGTAAACTTTTCACTACATTGGATTTCCTTCTCTGTTTTTTCTAAAAATATTTTGAAACAGCCTCCAAATTTTGTTCTTTTGGACTCAAACCCCATGCAGTGAGGGGGTGTAATGAAAGAGATTTTCGTTAATTGTGCGGGGGTTGTAGCCCACACTCAAGTACATGATGATCTAGCCATGCTTATGCATGCCGTCATTGCATAAATGGTTAAAACACAAACATTTCAGTAGTTGGAGAAGCAATACACCTAGAAAAGCATTTCATTAGGAGGGTTGGATATGACAATTATGAAACCATGAGCAAACCTTATGTGGCAACAGGTAGGTCATAAGTGTCACGATTTTTAGCCCAACTTTGGTGAGAAGTGCATTTTGGCCCACTAGCCACATAGTCCGTGGATTTGTCCTATAAAAGCGTCTCACATGGTCAGTGCCACCATCCTTATAAGCCCAAGGTTTTCCTAGTACACATCCAATGTGGGGTTGCGACATTTTCTCCCATGCAATCTCTAATGTCCTTATTAGAGTGCCTCTGTGCAAGATGATGGGTTCAACATGATAAAGTAACCCCAGAGTGGCTCTAATACCAAAGGTCATGGTCTTGGGCCCAACTCAATGATGTATTGTCTGCTTTGATCCACCTGCCTCCCAAGTTTGTCTTCTAAAATATAACTCACATAATTAGAGCCCAAACCATCCTCATAAGCCCAAACATCCAATGAGGGACTATGACAGTAGGGTAGTGCCTTGTCTAAGAAGAACAAAGACAATTGCAGCAATTATAGTCTAAAAGAGTCAAGAAGTGCACCCAATTAACAAAGAGATTGACATCAAGAAGACATGTTAAATGGCTGTGTACATGTCAAAGTGGGTCAAGTCATTAATGACCCATTTACCCTTTATAACTCATTATTAAAAAATAGTTTGATCCATTTATGACCTTACCCATTTAAACATGGCTAAGAGACCTAGCAAAGCGGATCGGATCGGATAATCCATGACAGATTAAGCGGATTATCAAGTGAGGATATTACAATCCATATCCTACTCATTTAAGTTGCGGACTTATGGCGGTTTGGATTAGATAATCTGTGGCAGATGGCAGATAATCCATCATTCTCATCCCTAATATAATTTTTTTTTTATCATCCGATGAACAATTTAATTTGTAACATAATAACTAAAGTAATTTAAAATTATAATTTGGTAACTGTTAAACATTTAATAACTAATCACAAAATTATATATATATATATATTTTATTTTTTAAAAACATGAATTTGGAGGCTTTTGCTTGATCACCAGAAAATTGAGTATTTGGATTTGACTTTGAATGCGAGCAGGGGACAGATCCAGAGGTGCATTCAGTAGTGCAAGAGTTGGGAGTGCGGGACTGAGCCTTAGCCAATAGAGCTTATATAATTGAATTGATGTCCAATAAGCAATGCCATATGGGATTATCAATGAATTTAGACATTAGTATTAGTGGATAGGCGGATATCCATCAAATAAAATCCTAAATCAACCAACCGACTCATTTAGAGGCGGATAAGAAAAGTTTAAACCATATTCGATTCATTTAATTTGCGGATCAATTATGAGTCGATTTAAGCGGGTCGGATTCGGTTAGGATTAACGGATTTTTATCCAATTTGCAAGATCTAATGGGTAAATCATTTGTCCATTTAATTTTAGAGCATGTAGAAGCAATTTCCAGAACACAAGGTAAAGCTTGTCGCCTCAATGCTCATTTTGAGTGCATAGGTGCCCAAATACTCAATGAGAAGATCACAAGCAAGATCTATGACTATCCTTTAGGGTTGGATTTTGGTGGCAACAAGGTTAGATTTTGGTGGTAGTGAGGAGGTGGTGCACTTCTCTAGAAGCCACCATCTCCACCTCTTCCCACCATCTTGATGTTATTTCATGGCCCTTTCAAAATATCTGAGCTATTGTATTAATTACATAATTACATAGTTAAGTTTCAACAACAACAAATCAAGCCTTAAGTCCCACTAGGTGTGGTCAACAACATAAATATTTTTCTACGAAATTACACAATCATAGGCAATTTCCTTTGACAATTTTTTAGGACTATTAAATCCTTATTATTTGTCTCATCCAAGTTATTTTGGATCTATCCCTTTCTGCTGCCCCTTGCAACAACTAGCTCACTCCCCATCACTGGTGCACTATTTGGAACACATTTCAAATCTCCAAACCATCTAAGCCACCCCTTCGTCATCTGATCTTCTACAAGAACTACCCCTAACTTATCGCAAACATGTTCATTTCTTAATTTATCTTGTAATGTTATACCACTCATTCATCTTAGAATTCTTATTTTGGCAACTTCTACCTTTTGGATATATTGTCTCTTAATGCCCAACATTCTCGTCTAGATAGCATTATTGGTCTCATAACCATTGTATATTTTAATTTTAAGGGTATTCTACGATCACACAACACACTCAAAATTTATTCTCCACAATTACAAAGTATATTTTCAAATACTACAATTACGAATATATATAATTACGTACATATCTAAACTAAACCAATTATATAATTAAGCATATACATATTATGTTCAGATAACCAAACCAATTTTGTACATGCATAATTACATAATAACATATATATTCGAATTGAGTTGTCCATAATTATGAATTACATAATTACAAAAATAGACAAACAAAGTAATAGTTACATAATTATTTACTTAATTACACAATTTAGTTTCAAATGAAATCTACGTCTAAATCGGAATATGAATAATTGTGCAATTACATACGTAGATATATGAATTATAGCATTAATTAAATAATGTAGTTTAGTTTTAATGAGAAGTACAACCAATACCATAATTACAGATATATCTAACCCAACTAATTGATTTGGATGAGCAAACCAAACCAATTATATACATACATAATTATGTAGTGGTGTCACGTGCATATTCAAACCAAAATATCCATCACTAGATTTACATAATTACTTACATAAATATCCTAATTATGATATTAATTAGGTAATCACATAGTTTAGATGAGAGGTGCAAACATGCAATCAATACCATACTTGCATACATATCTGGACTGAAGTGTCCATAATTACATACTTACATACATCGGTATCCTAATTATAATATTAATTACACAATTACATAATTTAGTTTCAAATGACTTAACGAGAGGTGCAATCAATACCATAATTACATACATATGTGAACCAAACTAAATACATAATTATGTATAGACATATTAACTGATTTGGACACCCAAATCAGGACCCAATTACTTACATACATAATGATGGGCATAGATATACGATTATAGCGTTAATTACGTAATTTAGTTTCAAATGAGGTGCATCAATATCATATATAATTATGTACATGCATAATTATATACATACATGAATTATGAAGCAAACATTACCTAATTACGTACAAAAATATTAATTGGTCCAAATAATTGAACCAAACCAAATACATTCCTAAATAGTTAAACACATATTCAAACCAAACTATCTATAATTATGCAATTATGTACATACGTGTCCAAACTATAGTTTTAATTATGTAATCATAGTTTAGTTTGAAATTGACATGTGCATTAATCATTTTAAAGTTATAAGTAGACCATACAAAAAATTTAAATGAGTTGATGGCTCAAGAAGGTAAACTCATTTCCACACACTTGAATTTCTAGTTCTAAATTGACCACCCATTTATTTGTATAATTATGAACATATCCTGATCTGTTTATTTATGGTGGATATAGGCGGGTTAATGGGTATGGATTATAGCAGCCACCTCTAGCATCAACAAATTTATTGTGAAGGGAATATTATTATCATTTAAGATTTTTTTTGTATCATTTCTATTTTTAGTTTTTAGTTTTCGTTTCATTATAGTAAAGAAGTAGATTATGATGTGTTTGTTGCATTAGTTTTTTGTTTCCATTGTTGGTTTTCAGCTGTGTTCAGAAAAACTGAGAAACATACTGTGTGAATTTAAAATATAACTAAAATATAAAATCATACAATTTCAAAAACTTTTAAAAAAAAAATATGCCATTTAAAAATTATTTCATTGTTTTTCAATTTTCATGAAGATTAAGTTCAGTGTTTTAAAAGGAGAAGGTGTAAGGCGAGGCGTTTTACCCTCCTTCAGGCGAGGCGTAAGAATTTTGGGAATGCATTTTTTAAAATAATTAATAGATAAAATCAATTTAAATATAGTAAAAAATGAGAAAAAAATTAGAATAATGGAGAAAAAAATAAAAACATAATTTTTAAATATCATATAAGCCAATTTTAGATAACAAACACGAATAATGCATGTTAAAAAATAAGCATGAGCCACATTACCAAAAGAATAGAAAAAGCCAAATTAAAGCATCATCCACTAATTTCTAAGAATATAAAACTAAATGAACAAAATTCAGCAGCAGATCAAATTGGAAGGGTCTATGACTCGTTGGAGAGAGACGCGAAGCTTGGAGGAATCGTCAAAGAGGGAGAAGGAGCAAGAGAAAAGCTACGAAAGCTTCGTCGAGTCGTCGGAGAGGGAGAAGGAGCTAAAGGAAAGCTACGGAAGCTTCGTCGAGTCGTCGGAGAGGGAGAAAGAGCTAGAGGAAAGCTACGGAAGCTTCGTCGACTCGTCGGAGAGGGAGAAGGAGCTGGAGGAAAGCTACAGAAGCTTTGTCGACTCGTCGGAGAAGATTGGAGGCTTCGACGAGAGAAATCATTGACAGAGGAGAAGACTGGAGGCTTCAAAGAGAGAGTAGAGGCTTCGTCGAGAGAGTAGAAGAGAAGAAGCTTCGCGGGAGAGAGGGAGGATAGGCTTTTAGGTGCGTTCTGGATTTGACTTTTTTAATTTATGTTTTAAACTTAGGCCTGGCAAAACGGGCGGGCGGGCCGGGTTTGGACGGGTCACTAACGGGCCGGGTCATAAACGAATTGGGTCATAAACGAGTCGATGTTAAACGGATCACACACATGCCAACCCTAACCCGCCCATTTAATAAACGGGCGGATAACAGGTCACCCGTTTAAAAATATATAATTTTTTTATTTTAAAATTTCATATAAAATGACATTTAAAAAAAAAAACAGTATTATATTTATTAATTTCTAAATAAAAAGAATATAAAATGTAAAAAATAATACATCCCTTTAATGAATATATTTTTTAAAAAATGTAAAATTAAAAAAAAACACAGTGTGACTGTGTGAGTGGTCCGAGTGGAGCAGCTAGAGACTCAATTTCAAAAATTAGTATATAGTCTAATGAAATTGTTTGAGATGGGGGGTTTGGATGACTTGCGCCCCAATCAACTTTCCACATAAAAGGATTTCTATCCTAAATCCTAATTCTTCTTTCCAAACTTCCCTAAACCCATTCTCTCTGTTCTTGATTTCTCGGATCAACTTTCCAGGAAAAACATCATGGGAAAATTCAAAAACTTTACAAACAAGAGTTGTGATCAAGAAGTTCCAAAGAAAAATCTTTGCCCACGAATGCCAGACAGAAGAACTCATTACTGTAAAAATTGAAAATTGGAAAGACTCCGGCCGTCCGGCGCAGAGGAGGCATTCCGAAATGCAAAAGCCAGATATTGGGCACAGATCAATGGTCTCCACTGCCCCTGCCAAATTTCCGTGCTTGACTCAAACATCTACATTGATGAAATCAACTGGGATTCGGAAATAGTCGATTTCGAGCTGTTATCGAGTCTGGGAAAGGCGATAGATGAGCACGAAGAAGAAGAAGAAGAAGAAGAAGAAGAAGAAAAGTTCGAAGCGGATAAATATTCCCACCTCTCGCTTGATCAGAAAATTGAGCCTACAGGGAGTCGGGAACTTTACTTAGCCTTAGGGTTTTTTTTTTTTTTAAGTGTGACTGTGTGTGATTGTGAACAGTGAGGTGTGAAGTCGGTGAAGGCTTGAAGAGAAGGAGGGCTGAACTGAGAAGCAGAGAAGGGGGAAGGGGCTGACCGCTGAAGCAGCGAATTAACGGGTCACCCGGCGGGTGACCCGCCCAAACCCACTTAACCCGTTTATAAACGGGTTGACCCGTGACCCGCCCAATTATTAAATGGGTTAACTTTTTCAAATTCGGACCCGTTTTAAATGGGCGGGTCCGGGTGACCCGACGGGTTATAACCCGTTTTGCCAGGCCTATTTAAACCAATAACCCAAAAGGCGTACACCTTGACATTTGAGGCGTAAAAAGGCGACCCTTTACGCCTGTTTCGTATGAGGAGGCGTACGCCTTTGTGGAATTACACATTTCCACTTACGCCTTAGGGCGTTCTAGGCACAAATCGCCCTCAACTACGCCTTTTAAATCACTGATTAAGATTGTTCTCGTAACATTAAAAAGTGGGTTTTGAAATACAATAATCAATTTAAATAATTTTAATAACCTCTATTTTTATTATAATATATTTTTAAAAATTATTTTTATTATTTTTCAATCTTCATGTAGATTAAGATTGTTCTTGTAACATTAAAAAGTGGGTTTGGAAAAACAATAATTAAGTAAAATAATTTTAATAATTTGTATTTTTATTTTAATAATTTTTTAATTTACATCTTTTATATTTTAAAAAATTATTTGATTCAAGGACAAAAGAATGAGCATTTGTTCAATCAAGTTTTAAATTTGTATTAATTTTATAAATACAAACCAAACTTGCTGGTGTTTTTATTCGTTTTCCATTTTCATTTTCATAATTTTTGACAGTAATACACATGAATATTAGCCAGTTCCAAAATGTAAAAGACATTTTTTTTTTCTAGAGGGGCCAATGAATGAAGAAGTTGAGCCCTAAGAGGATCTGGGTTAGTTACCACTACCACTTGCCAGGTGCCTGAATAGAATTATTCATCACTTCTTAATCCCCAAGCAATCAATTACTTAATCATGTACGGCACGAACAAATGGAACCAGAGCTTCAAATTTTACAACAGGAATGAAGCAAATAAAATGAATCGGCAATTGGCAAGAAGATCAAACTGAGGAATCACAGTATAAACCCTAGAATGCGATGAACAGAAGCGGAGCATTACAGAAGAATTAATCAGATTCGAAACAAAAAATAAAAATAAAAATGCGAGTAATCAGAAATCAAAGAACAACTGAACTGCTAGTCATTACTTTAAACGAATAGAAAACACAAAAGAATGGACTGAGCGAGCAGGAAGCGAAAGGGACTAACCGTGGAGAAGATGGCGATGAAGGAAATGAAAACTGTGACAATGGCGTTAAAATTGCCGCCGCCGCCTTGCCGAGGTGGTCGGGTTGCAGCCGCTCCCTGTCGTTGCGCATCCATTGTGGGCGGTACTACTTGGACGGGTCAAAATCAAGAAGTCTGGTAGGTGTTTTTCTCATTTTGGTTTGGCGAGGATTGGCTTTATAACAGGGCAAGAGAATAACTTTGCGTGTGGAAAAAGCTTAATGTCATCGTTTAAAAAATATAATTTATTTATTTTTAAAAATTTTAAACCTTTCATATAAAATAACATTAAAAAAAAAAATCCTTCATTTTATTTTTAAACGTGCCAATCCCAACCCGAACTCGTCTAACCTATTTAATAAATGAGTTGGATCTAGATTGACCCGTTTATAAATGAGTTCACTGTATTAAATTCAAACCTAATTTAAACGAGTGGATCACGAGTAATCCGTCGGATTTTAATTCATTTTGTTATCCCTAAAAATCATGTCATATATTTTACATTAATGATTAGAAACCAAATCTAGATTTTGATTTCATATTTTATGCCTTAAATTTTAAACATAAAGTTTACAATTCAAGTCTTTTTGGAGAAGATTTCTTGACCTTTAAGAGTATGGGATTATGAGAGTTTGATCGTTGTATGCCATAGTTGTTTATCCTTTCAAAAGAAAATTACGAGAAATTGTTTCCCCATAGCAAATTTTTTTATTCTCAAAATTTTAATTAATGGTTATTAATTATAGTCAAGCTTTATTAAATCATAAAAAATATAAAGATTTAATTGGTGGTTTAAAATGTGACATAATTATAAAGAAAATGGATCCTCTTTGCCCATCATTAATTGCAAATCAACCCATATCTATGACTATTAATCTAAAATATAATATGATTAAACACACTAACCTAACAATTTCATTTGCATTTGTTATCGAATTGTAAAGCATGTGGAAATTAAGTTTCACTCCGAGCAACAAATTTAGTGGAATTAGATTAAATTGTTTACCCACAAAAGACAATTAATTAAATTTTTTAAAAAAATTGGTCCGTTTAATTGTGAAAAATTATTTTCAATTTCTACTTTAGTCTTTAAAAATATTTAAAAATTTGACTTATTTTTTTATTTTTGCAACAATTGTATCAAATAAATGAATAGTAATAAACAATTTTGGCAACGTATACTTGTGAAAATAGTTCCTTTTTTATTTCTAATTTTTTAGATAATTGCAAAAATATCACCTTAATAAACAATTTTGGAAACGTATACTTGTGAAAATAGTTCCTTTTTTATTTCTAATTTTTTAGATAATTGCAAAAATATCACCTTATTTTCAATAATCGGCATACTGTATAGTTTTTCCATCAATGATCACTATGTTCTTTGGTGAATTATGACGGCTAGCAAATGAACTAACTTGATTTGGTAAAAGCTCATTCAGATTCGTTCATTATGTAAATAAGTGACTCTCAAACCCAATTTTATGACTCATTTAGTAAACAAGCCGAGGTTGAACATGAGCGGGCTCGACTCATGAGCCGCTCAATTATATACTCAATTTGGGCTCGTTTAATATGTTTGAATTAGATCCAAGGTTGAATAGACTTAATAGATTGTAATGGGCTTAAATATAGGGATTATTTATACATAAGATTATTTATTTCAAATTTTATAACTTTAATTTGGTAATAAGGCTAATGCTCAAGACCAATAGCCTAGTTTGATAGGGCAAAAAAAATTCTAAGACGGCATTAGTAAGAGCTCATTTTCTCCCTTTTGTCTAACAAATTGCTTGTTTCTCTAATTGAGAGGTTTCAAAGGAATTAAACAGTTATTGAACATCTCGATAAAGACTGTTCATTTATATAATAAATAAATTTGAATCAATATATTATAGTCGGATTTGATTTATAAGGTGGATGACTTTGATTATATCCATGAAGATGAATGGTAATCCTGACTAATTATAGTAGTACATCATGAGAATTAGAAAAGTCAACACAATTTCTACGATCCAGATTAGTCAAGACATGAAATTGGCGCATGGTTGCTAGGAAGAAGTTGACTCCAACTTGTATTGCAAGTTCATACAAGTTTCTTTTTTTCTTTCCCATTTTTTTTCCTTTCCAGCCACTACAAAATTTTGAATTTTAGGAGTCAATATTAGGTCTTTTTAAAATAAATCCTTGAAAGATCGATCAATATATGACATCGCTAAAATTTAATATTAGTGATGTCATATTTTTAGGCATTACAAAATAAATAAATAAATAAATAAAACGCACACAAAACAACAATTGTTATAGTGTTATTTAGGTTATAATTGGTTTCTATAATACTTACTTTTAAAAATAGATTAATTATAATAAATTAGTTAATTTTTATATTTGCAACACTCAATTCACCTAGTTTCTACAAGAAATTATTAAAAATGCCAAGTAAATGCATTGGATCTAACCTAATTTCGCTATGTATATGTAATTAATCAAATTAGATAATTTTTTATACACATGGCTAAATCATATTAGATTAGGTGTACACATCTGATACACTTTTTTTTTTTTTTTTTCATTCTAGCTTTTGTGGTTCAAATGTTTACTGTAACAAGTAGAAAAGAGGGAGACATAATTGTGCAATGGTGGTGATTGGGCAATATTCTTTATTGTTGTTGATGTAAAGAGGAACATGAAGAGAGATTTCTATCAATGATGGCCACTACAATTTAACTTGACATTGCTAAAATTGGGTCCTTTTTATTCACTAAGGATAGAAACTCGAGTCAGTGCAAATTTTTTTAATTTTAGAAGTCAAAATTATGTTTTTAAAATAATGTATTGATAACATCAATCAAAATACTACATCGCAAACTTAGTTTCAGTGGAAATACATAGATTGCAAGGCTTCCAAGTAAATGGTCTCGAGTTTGATTCAACATTGAGATCAATTCTTGATTTATCAGGAAAGAGTTATGGGGCCAATTACGTTTTCCTATAGTTTAGTGTCACTTAAGGGGGGGGGGGGAACTAAAGGGTTTGTCCAAATTAGAATTTTCAAATGATAAATAGAATACAAAATCACTAAAATTAAATATTAGTGGTGTCGCATTTGTAGAAATAGAATAATATCACAAACAACAATTGCTACCATGACATCTAGTCTTTGTCTTTTTTTTTGGGGGGGAGGAGGGTATTAGGAAGTTAATTCTCAAATATTTGTGTTTAGAATTCCGCTTGTGTCTTTGTCTCATATTAAAATTATAAAGTGGAAGATGGGTGTTTATATACATGGTCGGGCCCAAGATCCAATAAGCTTAAATTTTTTGGTCAAGTTGGTGCTCACTTATGTGTATCAAGCCCACCCATGAACTCCTCCAATCCTAACAAGTGGTATAAGAGTCGACAGCCTGTAACTCTAGGCAAGTGACATCATAAAGTTGAGGTATGAAGTTAATTCTTTTAATGTACTAACAATTGGAAGATGGATCTGAATAATGTTAGGATGTGGGAGGTAGGATTAGTTCGGAGGCACATGGAGTGTAATCTAAGACACGTAAGGCGTCGAGGTAAAGCTTACTTGAGTAACTGTTGGAGAATTTAATTTGCTCCTATGAGCGAACAATTTGCAACACTCAACTAACAATTAGTACTCCTCTAACTTTTTATCCTCCACTACCCAAGTCATTATTTAACAACTTCAATCCAATAGTTTTGTTTTTTAGTCTTGGTTTTCTTAAAGGAAACATGTCCCATAAACAATTACGTTATATCAATTTTTTTTTTATTTTTTGCATCTTTCTCTCTTTAAATTATGCATCTTTCCACCCGACATTGTGCATTATCTTAATAATCTAAACTCTTCCTCTTCTTGTGCATTACTATCTCACCAAAGAAGATCTTGAACCTTTACAATTTTAATTGCAAGTGGTGGACATTATTTATATTGTATGGTATAGAGAATGTCATTGGGAGCAATTCTTTCTGTTTCTCATGTTATAAATGATTAAACTTCTCCTGTGATACACTTAATGTATTAACCTTTTTCTCACATAACAGGTATCAAGCTCAAGTAAAGGAGGAAGATTGTGTTAGATAGTTGACAATCAATGTAAAATTTATCAGATCACTATGATATGAATCCTTAACAATTTGCTGGGGTGTCCCTTCCGAGTGACACGATGCACTTATACCACTCAGGTGCAGTGAAAAGTGGACAAGGGTGGGTTAGGTTATTGCCCTAAAGCGAAGAGTCGTGTCCACGCACGGCTATGGTGTCAATTATGCGAGGCTTCCTACATCATTTTGGACATGGGAGGGTAAAGAAGTTAGTTCAGAGATTAAGGTTAGAATAGCAACTTGGAATATAGGGAGACTTGCGGGTAAAAGCATGGAAATTGTGAACACAATGATTAAAAGAAAAATTAATCTAATCTACCTTCAAGAAACTAAGTGGCTGGGGGAGAAAGCTAGAGAAATTAAAAGATTATGATTTAAACTTTGGTACACTTGAAAAGAAAAACATAAGAATGGGATAGGAATTATTGTAGACAAAAACTTAAAAGATAGGAGTTGTAGATGTCAAAAGAGTAGGGGATCAAATTATAAAAATCAAGATGATCTTAAACCAAGAGATAATAAATGTTATTAGTGCTTATATTTTCTCAAGTATACTTAACAAAAAACCTTAAGAGACAATTTTGGGAAGATATGTATAGTATTATATAAGGCATATTAGGGATTGAGGAAATATTCATCTATCGGAGTAGATTTGAATGGACACGTTGGTATGGATAATAAAAGTTATGAGAGGATACATGGAAGACATAGATATGGAGACAAAAATGAGTCTAGGGAGATGATCTTAGACTTCACCATGTCATATGATTTTATTACAATGAATACTTATTTTAAGAAGAGAAAAAAAACACTTAATAACCTTTAAAAGTAGACAAAATAAAAGTCAAATAGATTATTTTCTTAACTAAGAGGGTAGATCATTTATCATGTAAGGATTGTAAAGTTATCCCAGATGAAAGTTTAACGACACAATCTAGAGTTTTAGTGTTAGATATACGTACATACATACATACATACATACATATATATATATATATATATATATGTTGTAATAATGGTCGGATAAAGGATGCACAGCGGAATAAAACACAACAAGTAACACAACCAGTATATAAAACAACAAGAACAACAACAACAACAACACGAGAATTTACGTGATTCGGCAATGCCTACATTCACGGAAACAATCGACAGAACAATTTCACAAAGAAATTATAGAGTACACAATACACTTCTCAAAATGATTTCTTATATGTCACAATTATACTCAGACAAGTATAAATAGACTTTCCTTCAAAGGTTCCCCCCCTAAAAAACCAACCAACTTAACGTTTAAATTCAAATTTTGAATTTCTGTCTCGCAGCTCAAAAACAAAACCGTTGATAGTTTTCCTGAGATTTCCTGAAATCGTCGACAATTTGAGATACCGAGAGCATTTTCTGAAGATGTCTGAGATTTTAGTGAAATCGTTGACGGTTTCAGAAAAGCCACAGAAAACCATCAATGGTTTTCTGCCAAAACTGTGCACTATGTTCTTCTCCTTGTGTAACTTAGTCATCTCAAGAAATGAGCCACCATTCACAACAATCTCCACCTTGGCGAATTTATGCCCCTTAAGAGAATCATGAAAAACATAACCTGATGCTCCACCTCAACCTTAGAACGTTAAGTTGGGTTTGTCTCCTTTCTAGCACTTGGAGACATGAAGAAAGTCCAAGCAATGCTTGAACTTTTCAGAAGTAGCCGATTTTGTCAAAATATCCGCAACGTTTTCAGATGAGTGAACTTTTTCCAACACAAGTTTACCTGAAGTAATCAATTCCCGAACCCTGTGAAACCACGCATCAATATGTTTAGTTCTAGCATGGTACACTTGATTTTTTGCCAAGTAAATGACACTCTGACTGTCACAATGCAGCATCACTCCATTTTGTTGTAATCCCAGCTCTTTGACCAAACCGGTAAGCCATAAGGCTTCCTTTTCAGCCTCGGCAACTACCATATATTCCACCTCAGAAGTGGACAATGCTACTAGAGATTGAACCATGAATCTCCAACATATAGGTCCTCCTACAAAGGTAAAGACATAATCCGTTGTAGAACTTCTGTCATCCATATCCCCTGCACAATTAGCATCTACAAACCCCATAACTAAAGGACAACCATGTTAGCATTTTCTTATTTTGGTTTGGCGAGGATTGGCTTTATAACAGGGCAAGAGAATAACTTTGCGTGTGGAAAAAGCTTAATGTCATTCGTTAAAAAATATAATTTATTTATTTTTAAAAATTTTAAACCTTTCATATAAAATAACATTAAAAAAAAAAATCCTTCATTTTATTTTTAAACGTGTCAATCTCAACCCGAACTCGTCTAACCTATTTAATAAATGGGTTGAATCTAAATTGACCCGTTTATAAATGAGTTCACTGTATTAAATTCAAACCTAATTTAAACGAGTGGATCACGAGTAACTCGTCGGATTTTAATTCATTTTGTCGTCCCTAAAAATCGTGTCATATATTTTATAATAATGATTAGAAACCAAATCTAGATTTTGATTTCATATTTTATGCCATAAATTTTAAGCATAAAGTTTACAATTCAAGTCTTTTTGGAGAAGATTTCTTGACCTTTAAGAGTATGGGATTAGGAGAGTTTGATCGTTGTATGCCATAGTTGTTTATCCTTTCAAAAGAAAATTACGAGAAATTGTTTCCCCATAGCAAATTTTTTTATTCTCAAAATTTTAATTAATGGTGATTAATTATAGTCAAGCTTTATTAAATCATAAAAAATATAAAGATTTAATTGGTGGTTTAAAATGTGACATAATTATAAAGAAAATGGGTCCTCTTTGCCCATCATTAATTGCAAATCAACCCATATCCAAATATATGACTATTAATCTAAAATATAATATGATTAAACACACTAACCTAACAATTTCATTTGCATTTGTTATCGAATTGTAAAGCATGTGGAAATTAAGTTTCACTCTGAGCAACAAATTTAGGGGAATTAGATTAAATTGTTTAGCCACAAAAGACAATTAATTAAATTTTTTAAAAAAATTGCTCCGTTTAATTGTGAAAAATTAATTTCAATTTCAACTTTAGTCTTTAAAAATATTTAAAAAATTGACTAATTTTGTTATTTTTGCAACAATTGTATCAAATAAATGAATAGTAATAAACAATTTTGGCAACGTATGCTTGTGAAAATAGTTCCTTTTTTATTTCTAATTTTTTAGATAATTGCAAAAATATCACCTTATTTTCAATAATCGGCATACTGTATAGTTTTTCCATCAATGATCACTATGTTCTTTGGTGAATTATGACGGCTAGCAAATGAACTAACTTGATTCGGTAAAAGCTCATTCACATTCGTTCATTATGTAAATAAGTGACTCTCAAACCCAATTTTATGACTCGTTTAGTAAACAAGCCGAGGTTGAACATGAGCGGGCTCGACTCATGAGCCGCTCAATTATATACTCAATTTGGGCTCGTTTAATATGTTTGAATTAGATCCAAGGTTGAATAGACTTAATAGATTGTAATGGGCTTAAATATAGGGATTATTTATACATAAGATTATTTATTTCAAATTTTATAACTTTAATTTAGTAATAAGGCTAATGCTCAAGACCAATAGCCTAGTTTGATAGGGCAAAAAAAATTCTAAGACGGCATTAGTAAGAGCTCATTTTCTCCCTTTTGTCTAACAAATTGCTTGTTTCTCTAATTGAGAGGTTTCAAAGGAATTAAACAGTTATTGAACATCTCGATAAAGACTGTTCATTTATATAATAAATAAATTTGAATCAATATATTATAGTCGGGTTTGATTTATAAGGTGGATGACTTTGATTATATCCATGAAGATGAATGGTAATCCTGACTAATTATAGTAGTACATCATGAGAATTAGAAAAGTCAACACAATTTCTACGATCCAGATTAGTCAAGACATGAAATTGGCGCATGGTCGCTAGGAAGAAGTTGACTCCAACTTGTATTGCAAGTTCATACAAGTTTCTTTTTTTCTTTCCCATTTTTTTTCCTTTCCATCCACTACAAAATTTTGAATTTTAGGAGTCAATATTAGGTCTTTTTAAAATAAATCCTTGAAAGATAGATCAATATATGACATCGCTAAAATTTAATATTAGTGATGTCATATTTTTAGGCATTACAAAATAAATAAATAAATAAATAAATAAAACGCACACAAAACAACAATTGTTATAGTGTTATTTAGGTTATAATTGGTTTCTATAATACTTACTTTAAAAAATAGATTAATTATAATAAATTAGTTATAATTAGTTAATTTTTATATTTGCAACACTCAATTCACCTAGTTTCTATAAGAAATTATTAAAAATACCAAGTCAATGCATCGGATCTAACCTAATTTCGCTATGTATATGTAATTATCAAATTAGATAATTTTTTATACACACGGCTAAATCATATTAGATTAGGTGTACAGATCCGATATACTTTTTTTTTTTTTTTTTAATTCTAGCTTTTGTTGTTCAAATGTTTACTGTAACTAGTAGAAAAGAGGGAGACAAAATTGTGCAATGGTGATTATTGGGCAATATTCTTTATTGTTGTTGATGCTAAAGAGGAACATGAAGAGAGATTTCTATCAATGATGGCCACTACAATTTAACTTGACATTGCTAAAATTGGATCCTTTTTTATTCACTAAGGACAAAAGCTCGAGTCACTGCAAAAATTTTTAATTTAGAGGTCAAAATTATGTTTTTAAAATAATGTATTGATAACATCGATCAAAATACTACATCGCAACCTTAGTTTTGGTGGAAATACATATATTGCAAGGCTTCCAAGTAAATGGTCTCGAGTTTGATTCAACATTGAGATCAATTCTTGATTTATCAGGAAAGAGTTATGGGGCCAATTATGTTTTCCTATAGTTTGGTGTCACTTAGGAGGGGAGGGGGGGAACTAAAGGGTTTGTCCAAATTAGAATTTTCAAATGATAAATAGAATACAAAATCACTAAAATTAAATATTAGTGGTGTCGCATTTGTAGAAATAGAATAATATCACAAGCAACAATTGCTACCATGACATCTAGTCTTTGTCTTTTTTTTGGGGGGGGGGGGGGGGAGGAGGGTATTAGGAAGTTAATTCTCAAATATTTGTGTTTAGAATTCCTCTTGTGTCTTTGTCTCATATTAAAATTATAAAGTGGAAGATGGATGTTTATATACATGGTCGGGCCCAAGATCCAATAAGCTTAAATTTTTTGGTCAAGTTGGTGCTCACTTATGTGTATCAAGCCCACCCATGAACTCCTCCAATCCTAACAAGTGATAGAAGAGTCGACAGTCCGTAACTCTAGGCAAGTGACATCATAAAGTTGAGGTGTGAAGTTAATTCTTTTAACATACTAACAATTGGAAGATGGACCTGAATAATGTTAGGATGTGGGAGGTAGGATTAGTTCGGAGGCACATGGAATGTAATCTAAGACACATAAGGCGTCGAGGTAAGGCTTACTTGAGTAAGTGTTGGAGAATTTAATTTGCTCCTATGAACGAACAATTTGCAACACTCAACTAACAATTAGTACTCCTCTAACTTTTTATCCTCCACTACCCAAGTCATTATTTAACAACTTCAATCCAATAGTTTTGTTTTTTAGTCTTGGTTTTCTTAAAGGAAACATATCCCATAAACAATTACGTTATATCAATTTATTTATTTATTTATTTTTTTTGCATCTTTCTCTCTTTAAATTATGCATCTTTCCACCCGACATTGTGCATTATCTTAATAATCTAAACTCTTCCTCTTCTTGTGCATTACTATCTCACCAAAGAAGATCTTGAACCTTTACAATTTTAATTGCAAGTGGTGGACATTATTTATATTGTATGGTATAGAGAATGTCATTGGGAGCAATTCTTTCTGTTTCTCATGTTATAAATGATTAAACTTCTCCTGTGATGCACTTAATGTATTAACCTTTTTCTCACATAACAGGTATCAAGCTCAAGTAAAGGAGGAAGATTGCATTAGATAGTTGACAGTCAATGTAAAATTTATCAGATCACTATGATATGAATCCTTAACAATTTGCTGGGGTGTCCCTTCCGAGTGACACGATGCACTTATACCACTCAGGTGTAGTGAAAAGTGGACAAGGGTGGGTTAGGTTATTGCCCCAAAGCGAAGCGTCGTGTCCACGCACGGCTATGGTGTCAATTATGGGAGGCTTCCTACATCATTTTGGACATGGGAGGGTAAAGAAGTTAGTTCAGAGATTAAGGTTAGAATAGCAACTTGGAATATAGGGAGACTTGCGGGTAAAAGCATGGAAATTGTGAACACAATGATTAAAAGAAAAATTAATCTAATCTACCTTCAAGAAACTAAGTGGCTGGGGGAGAAAGCTAGAGAGATTGAAAGATTATGATTTAAATTTTGGTACACTTGAAAAGAAAAACATAAGAATGGGATAGGAATTATTGTAGACAAAAACTTAAAAGATAGGAGTTGTAGATGTCAAAAGAGTAGGGGATCAAATTATAAAAATCAAGATGATCTTAAACCAAGAGATAATAAATGTTATTAGTGCTTATATTTTCTCAAGTATACTTAACAAAAAACCTTAAGAGACAATTTTGGGAAGATATGGATAGTATTATATAAGGCATATTAGGGATTGAGGAAATATTCATCTATCGGAGTAGATTTGAATGGACACGTTAGTATGGATAATAAAAGTTATGAGAGGATACATGGAGGACATAGATATGGAGACAAAAATGAGTCTAGGGAGATGATCTTAGACTTCGCCATGTCATATGATTTTATTACAATGAATACTTATTTTAAGAAGAGAGAAAAAACACTTAATAACCTTTAAAAGTAGACAAAATAAAAGTCAAATAGATTATTTTCTTAACTAAGAGAGTAGATTATTTATCATGTAAGGATTGTAAAGTTATCCTAGATGAAAGTTTAACGACACAATCTAGAGTTTTAGTGTTAGATATACGTACATACATACATATATATATATATATATATGTTGTAATAATGGTCGGATAAAGGATGCACAGCGGAGTAAAACACAACAAGTAACACAACCAGTATATAAAACGACAAGAACAACAACAACAACAACAACACGAGAATTTACGTGATTCGGCAATGCCTACATTCACGGAAACAATCAACAGAACAATTTCACAAAGAAATTATAGAGTACACAATACACTTCTCAAAATGATTTCTTATATGTCACAATATACTCAGACAAGTATAAATAGACTTTCCTTCAAAGGTTCCCCCCCCCCCCTAAAAAACCAACCAACTTAACATTTAAATTCAAATTTTGAATTTCTGTCTCGCAGCTCAAAAACAAAATCGTTGATAGTGTTAGAATTGGTGTATTCCCAAGAGGGGGGGTGAATTGGAATTTTAAAATTTATCACCTAGGTTGAACTGGATAAATAGCAATATATACACAACCTAGGGTATGCCTATTCAATTTCCAAATGCGTAGATAAATATAATGTGAAAATTAAGTCATACGCATCATTCACTCATAACATACATGTGCGGTAAATATAAAGTGCGGAAATAAAAATGAACACACGATATGTTATCGGGGTTCAGCCAACCGTGCCTACGTCCCCGCCTCAAGCTCGCAAGCTAGAGGATTCCACTAATAGCTCACTTAAGGGTGGAGCGGCACCGTTTACAACCAGGTCAAATTAACACAGGGTTGATCTCAACCTTAACCAGGTCAAATTAACACAGGGCTGACCTCAACCTTAACCAGGTCAAATTAACACAGGGCTGACCTCAACCTTAACCAGGTCAATTAGCGGGGCTGACCTCAACCTACACGCCTTAACCAGACGACGCACCTAACTTTCCTAACCGGGTCTAAGCCAATCCGGGACTATTCCAGGGCTAGTCTCCCTCTTCAGGCCCGTGCCTGGAAATACAATCAAAGTGTATTACAATGAACTGGTACAGTGATTGTGCTTTTAAGTAAAGCAGATATGTACCCAAATTCGCACAATAATATACACCACAAATATAAAATAATTTGTAAGCTCAATGTGGTCAATATGGTTCAACTCTCAAAGTATATTCTATCAGTGTAATGTGTACGTGAGAGTGTCGAACTAACGGTCTTTGTATCACAAGATATGTTCAATAAATAGGTTCACACATAGATGTCAAGTCTTGTATATTTCGATCATTTAGATATTTCAAGCATGTAAGTATTAAACGATGTATATGCTTGATTTGCAAAAGACGTGTAATCTTTGTATTCAGCAAATGATATATGAGTGAAAGAATGTTGCAACAAAGATCACAATCACACATGCAAATATCTCTTCAAAGTATTTTGCAACATAAAAGTACAATAGATATTTGAAAGTGTTTTGAAAAGTTTTTGCAGACAAAAGCAAATACACTCTTCTCAAGATCTTGCAATGAAGGTGCAAGCTTAGAAGATCTAACAAGGTCTTCTTAGGAAATGCTTTATTAGCAAAAGCCTCCTAAGAATCCTAAGGTTTGGCTCTCAAGAAAATCAAACGAGTAACACAAGGAGAGCAAACCTATTAAGCAAAACACTAAATCAACTTACAAAATATGTAGGCAATGCTAGAAGGCAAGTATGAGTGGTTTGAGTAATAAAATGAGTATTATAGGGTTTTGGTTTTTCAAAGAATTTTTCCCTAATCAAGGTGGCTAATCCCCTAAATCTTTGCAAATGAAGGCATATATATAGGCAAGGGAGAAAATATGACCGTTGGGGACCTATAGGGTATTATCAGAAAAGTTTAATGAAGTTTAGTGCATTTTAACCCTGTTTAGAAAAGTATTAACCACGGTAAAAATGGGAGCAACCCGAGAGGTCCGGTCGACCAAAAGTAGCTCGGTCGACCGGGACTCAAGTAGCTCGGTCGACCGAGGGCATTTTGAACTAAGGGGTCGGTCGACCGGGTAAGGGCGATTTTTGAAATCTCCGAGTTTCGGTCGACCGAGGCCTTTTTGAACTACACGGCTCGGTCGACCGAGTTGTTGGAAATTCTCCCGAGGCGCTTCGATCGACCGAGTTGTTGGAGTACAAAAGTGGTCGGTCGACCGGGGAGTCAAATAGTTGACTCCCAGGTGGTTCGGTCGACCGAGGTCAAATGACCTGTAAGGGGTCGGTCGACCGGGACCGGGTCAAATAGTTGACCCGGACCGGTTTCGGTCGACCGGGCCAATTTGAACTGTTTGGCTCGGTCGACCGAAAGTGCACCAAGTGTGCATTTCGGTCCTGAATTGACCCAACTCAATCAATTTTAAGTGCCTAATAAACATATGTGCATATGTGTGTGTCCTAAGGCCACTTGGGGTCCAATTTTGAAGACACCGAAAAAGTCCGGTGTCGGTCGAGCTTCGGTCGCCCGAAGGTACACTCTAAGGTCTTTCTATGGTTCGGTTTGAGCTTACAAAGTAAATCATTCATGTGATATGTGTGAGCTTATTACAAACCGAAAAACCCTAATTACTATTACAGACAATTTCACTGGAAAATATTTCAATTAAGAGTTTATGAAACTGTCTTCAAGCTTTTCTTGCTTTGTGCACATCTTGATCTTGTCATTCTTGATTCCTGCACAAAAACTCAATTACCCATTAGATACAATGAGTATTTGTCATAATCAAAACCGGGCGTGACACGTAAGGTCAACAGATAGTTTTCCTGAGATTTCCTGAAATCGTCGACAATTTGAGATACCGAGAGCATTTTTTGAAGATGTCTGAGATTTTAGTGAAATCGTTGACGGTTTCAGAAAAGCCACAGAAAACCATCAATGGTTTTCTGCCAAAACTGTGCACTATGTTCTTCTCCTTGTGTAACTTAGTCATCTCAAGAAATGAGCCACCATTCACAACAATCTCCACCTTGGCGAATTTATGCCCCTTAGGAGAATCATGAAAAACATAACCTGATGCTCCACCTCAACCTTAGAACGTTAAGTTGGGTTTGTCTCCTTTCTTGCACTTGGAGACATGAAGTAAGTCCAAGCAATGCTTGAACTTTTCAGAAGTAGCCGATTTCGTCAAAATATCCGCAACATTTTCAGATGAGTGAACTTTTTCCAACACAAGTTTACCTGAAGTAATCAATTCCTGAACCCTGTGAAACCACACATCAATATTTTTAGTTCTAGCATGGTACACTTGATTTTTTGCCAAGTAAATGACACTCTAACTGTCGCAATGCAGCATCACTCCATTTTGTTGTAATCCTAGCTCTTTGACCAAACCGGTAAGCCATAAGGCTTCCTTTTCAGCCTCGGCAACTACCATATATTCCACCTCAGAAGTGGACAATGCTACTAGAGATTGAACCTTTAATCTCCAACATATAGGTCCTCCTACAAAGGTAAAGACATAATCCATTGTAGAACTTCTGTCATCCATATCCCCTGCATAATTAGCATCTACAAACCCCCTAACTGAAGGACAACCATGTTGCTTGCTGAACATTATGCCATAACCTGATGTACCCCGTAAGTATCTGAATATCCATTTGACGGCTTCCCAAAGCTGTCTTCCTGGATTAGATAGAAACTGACTTACCACACTTATAGCATGTGCCAAATTTTGTGTCGTACACACCATGGCATACATTAAATTTCCCACAGCACTAGCATATGGGACCTTTGACATGTCCCGGATATCCTTATCCGTACTTGGGCAATCTGTAGTAGACAACTTAAAATGACTCGTTAGAAGTGTACACACTGGTTTTGCATCAGTTATGCTAAACATCTCTAGCACCTTATGCACATAACTGCCTTGAGATAGCCATAACCTCCTTGCAGTTTTGTCCTAGAGAATCTCTATCCCAAGTATTTGCTTGGCTGAACCAAGATCTTTCATGTCAAACTCCTTATGCAATAGTTCCTTTAACTAATTCACCTCAGTTAAATCTTTTGCAGTTATCAACATGTCATCGATGTATAATAACAAGAAAATAAGGGAACCATCATCAATTTTATTCACATATACGCAGTAGTCATACTCACACCTTTTGTAGTCAATCTTGATCAAATAGGAATCAAATCTTTTGTACCATTGCCTTAGAGATCATTTCAACTTGCAGAGAGATTTCTTCAACTTACAAACTAAGTTTTCTTTCCCTAGTTCATTGAATCCCTCCAATTGTACCATATAAATTTGTTCCTCCAAGTCACCATGAAGAAACACCGTCTTCACATCCATTTGTTCCAAATGAAGATCATAATGGGCTACCAACCCTAACACAATCCTGATAAAAGTATGTCAGACCACAGGCAAAAAGATCTCATCATAGTCTATCCCCTTCTTCTATGAGTATCCTTTTGCCACCAACCGTGCCTTAAATTTCTTTCCTTCCTTTTCTAATATTGCCTTCTTCTTCCTATATACCCATTTGCAACCTATCGGTCTTTTCCCATCTAGAAGCTCCACCAAATCCCAAGTTTGATTTTTGTGTAGTGATTCCATCTCTTCAATCATTGTACCCATTCACCTACCTTTCTCCTGTCAGTGCACTGCCTCTTGAAATGTAGTTGGATCGTTGCAACTAGTAAGAAAAACATAAGACACTAACTCTTCAAACCCATACCTTGGCAAAGGTCTGATAGTACGTTTGGACAGATAGGAAGATTGTCAACTTGCTAGTTTCCCGAGCTAGAGCTCCCTGCAACTATAGGACCATGATCATTTCCATTACCCTAAGCTTCCAACTCCACCTGCACAACATGTTCCTCACTGCCCCAGCTTTCTAGCTCCTGTTTCTATTCATCACTATCTTGAGTACGCTTTACCATAGCCTTCTCACCAAAGGCTACATCCCTAGTAATCACCACCTTGTTTGCCAGTGGGTCCCACAACTTGTACCCCTTCACACCCTTTGGATATCCCAAAAAGATGCAATGACGAGACTTCAAATTAAGCTTAGACATCTCCTTACTAGACACGTGAACATAGGCTGGACACCCGAATACTTTCAATCCGGAGTAGTCTACTGCATTTCCCATCTATACCTTTTCTGCCACTTTACCCTCTAATGACGCCCTTGGTGATCGGTTTATCAGAAAGCAAGTTATAATAACTGCCTCGGCGCAGAAATTCTTTAGTAGCCCTACATTAATCCTGAGATATCAACTCTTTTAGCCAAAGTCTAGTTCGTCCTTTTAGCCACACCGTTTTGTTGTGGTGTCTGGTGAACGGTTAAGTGTCTCTTAATGCCCTATTGTGCACAAAACTCCATAAACCAAGAATTAGCATACTCGGTCCCATTGTCCGACCTCAAGTATTTGATTTTCCTCTCCATCTAGTTTTCCACTTTAGCCTTCCAAATCTTGAACTTGGCATACGTATTAGAATTATGCCGCATGAAGGTATACCCAGACTTTTCGTGAGTAATAATCAATAAAACTCACATAATACACATGTCCACCATTTGATGCAATTCTAACCCGACCCCAAACATCAGAATGCACATAATCAAGAATATCTTTCGTCTTGTGAACAATTGACTTAAATTTTGCCCTGTTTTGTTTTCCAAGTACACAAATTTTGCAAAAATCAAGCTGACATAATTGCAAACCCTTCAAAAGTTTCCTCTTGTGTAATTCTTTCATACCATGTTCCCCCATATGCCCAAGATGCATATGGCATAAGACAGTCCCATCAGATTCAGCATCTACGACTGCAGCTCTACCTACAACTGTAGTTCCCTATAATGTGTAGATATTCTCATCTAACTTTCGCCCTTTCATCACTGTCAGATTTCCTTCCCAAACTTTCATAACTCCACATTCGGACTTGTAATTTAAACCATTACAATCTAAAGTGCCAAGTGATATCAAACTCTTCCTCAACTCTAGTATATATCTTACATTGCTCAAGGTTCTCACAGCAGCATCAAACATTTTTATATTAACACTTCCTATGCCAATGATCTTACAAGAAACATCATTACCCATAAGAACTGAAACTGAGTTCACTAACCTGTAAGTACTGAATCACTCCTTGTTTGGAGTCATATGGTAAGAACATGCCGAGTCAAGCATCCAAGAGTCTGTAAGATTATCCGACCCTGATGAAATTGAAAGAACATCGCCATCGTTGTAAACTAAACCTCCTTCTTGAGCCACATTTGCTGATTTTGAAATCTCCTCATGCTTTTCAGCATTTCCCTTATTTCAATCTAGACACTCTGGTATAACAGACCCCTTTTTACCGCATTTATAACACTAGATTTCCTTTTTCTTCTTGGATTGTTTGCGGGATTTCTGACTTGACCCACTTTTGAACTTTCCTTTGCCACGCTTATTATAACCTTGCACCACAAATCCTTCTCCTTGGTCACATATTTTCATCCTTTGATGAAAATTCAACAAGACACTTGTTACCTCTTTTAGATCAAGAGTCTCTTTTCCCTATGTAAGAGTGGTAACTAGATTTTCATAGGTATGAATCGACGACAAGGAGTTCGACAACATCAAAGCTTTGTCATCTTCATCAAACTTAACATCAACTCTCATCATATCACTTATGATTTGATTAAAGGCATTGATATGTTGATTTAAGTTTGATTCTTCAACCATCTTAGGCCAAAAAAGACGCTGCTTAAGAAAAAGTTTATTGTTGAGTGGTTTGGACATGTACCGACTTTCTAACTTTCACCATATAGCCACTGGAGAATCCTCCTCCATCACACGATAGAGCACTTCGTTGGCCAAACACAAGCGTATTGTAGAAGCGGCCTTTGCTTGCAATTCTCCCTATGTTGCCTCATCCATTCCATCTGGTTGAACGTCGAGTAAAGCCTTTCCCATTCCTTGTTGCACAAGTATGTCCTTAACTCTCCTCTACCATAAACCAAAATTTTCGGTTCCATCGAATTTGACAATGTCAAATCTTGCAGAAGATGATCCCGATGTCATAACAACAATCGCTCTAATACTAATTTGTTGTAATAATGGTCGGATCAAGGATGCACAGTGAAATAAAACACAACAAGTAACACAACCAATATATAAAATAACAAGAACAACAACAACACAAGAATTTACGTGGTTCAACAATGCATACATCCATGGAACCTCTGAAGGAAATTCTATTTATACTTGTTTGAGTATATTGTGACATATGAGAGATCATTTTAAGAAGTGTATTGTGTACTCTATAGTTTCTTAGTGAAATTGTTGTGCCGATTGCTTCCGTGGATGTAGGCATTGTTGAACCACGTAAATTCTCTTGTTGTTGTTGTTCTTGTTGTTTTATATACTGGTTGTGTTACTTGTTGTGTTTTATTCCGTTGTGCATCCTTTATCTAACCATTATTACAACTATATATATATATATATTTAAAAAAATGGAAGAGAAAGGATAAAATAAACCAATGTAAGAGAATTAGGTGGTGGAACCTAAAGGGAGAAATATAATAAAATTATCAAAAATGGTGATTGGACTATAGAGGATGGAGTTGACATAAACACACTCTTTAGATAGCTAATTTTATTTAAAAAATGGAAAAAGAGATTTTAGGTGAATCAAGAGGAAGTTTCTCCAATAGTAAAGAAAGTTGGTGGTGATATCAAGATGTCAAAAAAGCTGTAAAGATAAAAAAAAAATTGGTACAAAACAAAGCAACATTGCAGAAACATGGAGAACTTCGAAAAATATAAAGAGGCAAGAAAAGATGCCAAAAAAGGTTGTTATTGAAGTTAAATATAGATCATTTAATAATTTGTATGCTAGATTATATACAAAATAAGGGGAAATAGACATATTTAAACTTGTTAGAGTTAGAGAAAGAAAGAGTAAGGACTTAGGTAATGTAGAATGTATAAAAAGTAAGGATAGTATTGTCTTGGTTAAGGAAAAAGACATAATAGAAAGATGGTGAAATTACTTTAGTATGATATTTAATGAAAACCAAGTGGAAAACTTAAATGTAGAATTGACAAATGAGGAAAAGACAAAAAGTATGAGATTTATTCGCAAGATTAGAGTTAAATATGCTAAACGGTCGAAGCCCGTGGAGTATATACGTGAACCCTGCAACGAATATACAATATAGAGTCAGAGGGGGGCGGGGTGAATAGCTCTTTTCGCTTATTTAAAATTTCTCTAAAAAATAAATTTCTTGGCAAGAAGCAAGCAATTATATCACAATTGATAAAATATAAAACGTGCACAAGATAAGTAAATAAAGCGTAGGGAGAGAAAAGCTTATCAGTTTTTAACGTTGTTTGACACCAAGCCTACGTCCACACGTTAGTACCAAACCAAGGATTCCATAATCCACTATAAAAGCTCCTTCCCTGGCAAAACAAGCCTTACAACCCTACACTCTGGAACAAATCCCTACACGCTCACAAAGAGCCTTCACTTCGGTTCATACAGAACCTTCACCAAGTGGTTCACAAAGAACCTATTACAATGAAGGCGATATACCAAGAAACACTCCTGAAATGAGCTGATATGAAATACAATCAAATCCTCACTTTTATTTCTCAAGGAATGATTCACACAAGATCAATGAGAAAGAGAGGATTGAGCACTTTGTGAATGAATAACTAAAATGCAAGTGCAAAGTGTTAGGTTTTGGATTCAAAGATATTTCTCACAAATATGATCAAGAATAATAAAAAACCATACTAAACAAGTCTATGGAGTTGTATAGATAGCCAAAAATCCCTTATAGTTGTTAACTAGCCGCTGGGAGCAACTCCTAAGCAAAACTAGCTATTTTCTAGTCGTTACAGCGCTGCTCACGAGACCTCTGGTCGACCATTCACCCCTTTGGTCGACTATTGCCCTGCAGTGGTTGACTAGTTACCTGGTCTGTGAGGATCTTTTGGCTACTAACTTAGTTTAGTTGACCATTCCCCTGTTCTAGTCGACCATTGCCCTGAATCAAAAAAAGTCATCAACATAAAAGTTGTGAGATTTTTTCTTAGCTTTCTAGAGACACCAAGATAATACTTTTTGGACTCTTCTAGTAAAACTTATACTCCAAATACCAAAGGGTGTTCAGGATATTTGATAGGTGCATAACTGAGGTTTTAAATCCAACCAAAAAGTCTTTTAATCACTTAAAACATTTTTGGACAAAAGTATGTAAAAGATATTAATTCTTGTAGGCACCCTAATTTTAACCTGGCAACCTTGTAAAGACCCGACCTAATAAAGTTTGACTTTGAGTTCTAAATGACCCCGAGTTTAAAATTAGGTCCCTTGATGGCCTAAATTTTAAAATTGAGTCTTGGTACCAGGTATGGTTAGTTGGCTTCTTTGATTTCAAAATTGAGTCTTCTTGTTCTAAACTAAGCTTCTTGGAATGAACTTTAGTTGCAAAATTAATCCCTTTTCTTAGTCTGAGGACTGTGAAATAAGTCATGAATTTTCAAAATTCACTATTATCCGGGCCCTTTAATTTCAAATTTTGTTTTATTTTTCAAAAATGAGTCCCGATATGTTGAATCAAGTCCCAATAGTCTAGGAAAAATTTTGAGTCTTTCATTACTGAGTTTTTTAATTTTAGATGAGCTCCTGTAATTTCAAAATAAATCTCTTATTAGGCTAGGTGGTGTTTTCAAAAAAGATTGGGTCCTTTTTAAATTTTAATCTTAAAACTTGATTCTTCTATTAAATTTTAATCTTAAAACTTGATTCTTCTAACTTTGGGTTGAATTTCAAAATTGAGTCCTATTATGTTGAAAATTGAGTTTTTAATTTGGGTCCTTGATTTTTTTTTAAATCGAGTCTTTCAATTTTTAATTAAGATTTTAGATTTTAAATTGATTCTTTAAGAGTGAGTCTTTATTTCAAAACTGGGCATTCTATCAAGACTTAAGGTCTGATTTTATTTTCCAGATTTTCTTTGGGCAAGGCTAGTCAACTTTGACATCAGGTTGGTCCAAATTGAAATACTCAGAGTCACATTTTATTAAAAGGATGGGCGTACGTGTCCAAGGTATGGGGATACAGAGAGGGCTTGCAGTGCACATGGCCAGAATACATACAGTAAAAAATACAAAGGTGCATAGGAAATAAAGTACCTACAATGAAAAAAGTGCAAATACAAGAATGTACAGGGAAATGTTGTTGTACAGGAAACTCGAGGGGTACATCCATACCAAAATTACAAAAAACAAAAAATGAAAAATACAGTGAAAAATGAAAGCCCTCCACTCCCTACCTACCAGCTGAACCTCCAAGCTCACCAGTGCACAAAGAAGAATAACACGCCAGGTTAGCAAATGGAATTCAGAATTCACATGTGCTGAGGGAATGAAGTTGGTTAAAAAGCAATATTCCCTGCCAGCGCAAGGAATAAGAAAGTGAAATCGGTTAGGAAGGGGGAATTGGCACCAAATTGAACCCCTAGACTCCCTATAAATAGGGAGTCTCTCACTGTAGATAAAAGAGGTAAGAGAGCTAAGCAATACCCTGCCAAATTGAGATAAATTGAAAGTATTAGAGAAACCCTGCAGAAATTAAGAGAAGTGGGAAAATCAGAGAGTTACAGTAAGGAAACTCTGCAGAAATTGTGAAAAATCAGAGAGTAACAGTGAGTAAATTATGTAGGGATTGAGAGGCAGAGCTATAGAGAAGGCATTTTGCAAAAATTGAGATAGGCCAAGAAATTCGTAGAGGAGCTCTGGCAAAATAGAGAAAAAAGGAAAAAGAGAGAGGAGAAAGCATTGGAAAAAATCAGAGAGTTTAAATAAACAGAGCACAGAGTAGCATTTAGAAATAGAAGCATATGAACAATTCAGAGGCAGAGGCAGAGTAATTTAGAAGCAGAAGCAGAGCAATTCAAAAGAAGTAGAATACACTCAGGGCATACCACTAGTCTAGAACACTAGATCAAACAAGCACAGAAGACGACCAGAGGAGAGAAAATGAAGGTGAAACCTAAAACCCTATTCCTTGTATTGTCCAATCTATGTAATATTTGTGAGTATGTGAGTATGAACGCAGGTACTCCCCCCTTCCCTTAGTCTCAGGTTCAAAGCCGAACCCCTAACCCAAATCCAAATTTGGGTTCGAACCTGTTTTGAGAACGAACTTGAAACCCTTGACCCATTTACCATCTTAGACCAGAGACCCGAGCCTGAATCATGACCTAAGTCCGAACCCTTTTTAACCCGAAGCCCACCTAACTTTTTAACCCAAAACCAGTTTCAAGCTAAACATGAAGCCTGTTTCAGAATGTTGTAACCCCAAGGCCCAATTAAAATTTTAAAACAGAGCATGAAAAGTAAGGTATAGTCCCAAAAGGGGGGGTGAATTGGATTTTAAAATTTTCTTTTAATTCCTTTTAAGAATCCTTAACCTTCTTTTATTTTTATTAACCAATTCTTGACTTGTTTGTTTAATTTTTTAATCACACAAGAACTTAGTTTCCTTTATCCAATCAACAACACAATTAAACAACCAATCAATTAACCACAATATTCAAACCAAACAACCAATTAATTTCCCAAGTATAAGTTAACTGCAGCACTATTAGATTAATGGAAGTATGTAAGATTTAACACTCTTTGGAATATAAACACATTCAAACTTTAAACCATTTAGCCACAATATATCAATATATTAAATTCAACTTTCAGCTTTTGTTGTTAGCCCTAGTTATAAATTTGAATCAAGCCCTGTAGTAATGGATTTGCTTCTTTAATATGATGTGTAATATGAAATCCAATCAACACAATATCCACACTCTTCCCAATATTTAGAATTCAAATAAACTCTCAGTTAATTTATCTTTGGGATGTTTAACCAAGTAACGTACTCCCTTTTAGTTTCCGCAACCCAAATCAAAATTAAACTTTAAGTTTACTTGATTTCTAAACATACGTAGTATATATGATTTCCAATTTAAACCATTCACGCAATTGAAATATGTACTGAAAATAAAGAGTAGGGAAAGAAAGAGTGAGACGGAGATTTTTACGAGGTTTGGCTTATACCCAGCCTACATCCTCACCTTTGGCAAACCACACAATGCTAAATAAAATCATACATTTCATTCTAAAATCGTAATTCCTGTATAACAGCAATATTTCCCCAAATATGCATTTACTCAATAATATTTAGATATAATACATGTTTTTCTGAAAATTAATTTGCTGATAAATAATAGTAATTTGCGTGAAAAATAACTGCTTTAGTTTATTTTCTTACCTGATACTGAAAAGAAACCCCCCTAAAGTTCACTCGTCCTGCACCTGTAGGGCTCCCCGTTCAACACCCTGAATCCAACAATTTTCAGAACTAAACTTCAATATTTCCCTCTGAATAACATTTCCTATAACTACGGGAATAACAAATTCTGAATATTTAGCCTCACCTTAAATCATGGATGAATTTTGAACTTGCCCCACTGACGATCCACTCCGTCAGATATGCAGAGAACTTCCCTAGGAGTGTTGTGGTAACTTCTAATCATCGAACCGGTGAAAATCTAGCCCAGACACTTAGAGAGAAGGAGGAGAAACCGAAGGGAAGAGATAGGCTTGACGTGTCATTTTCCAGCCCAAAAATGAAGTTTAGCCTATTTATACACTAGCCTTCGTCGATGAGGTAACGTGGCTCGTCGATGAGGTCAAAAGGCAATTCGTCGACGAACTCTCCCCTTCATCGACGAAATTTAGAGATGTGCAAATAGTCTCTTGGTATTTTCTTGTCGACGAAATCTGCTACCGCCTCCTTTACTTTTTCCATTTTTCTTTCTCTTTTAATTATTATTTAAATACCATTATACTTCGGGTCATTACAGTTGATGTTTTCTTCCTAACTTGGCCTTTCGAAAATACCGTTGATGTAACCATTGACTCACTCTACAAACAGTCAACGATTTTATTATGCAGTCCAACTTCCTTGTTTTTCCTCAGCATGCTTTCTCTATATGTGTTCCACTCAATATGAGTCACAAACTATAACAATCTCTACCTTGGCGAATATTCATCCCTTAAAAGGAAATGAAAACATAACTCGCAACTCCACCTAGGACAATAGGTTGGGACGCTTACCATCTATCATCTAGAGACGTTAATCAAGTCCAAGCAATGCTCAACTTGTCCGTGGTAACATGCTTTGTCAACATGTCTGTTGCATTCTTAGAAGTGTGAACTTTCTCAAGTAGTAGTTCACCAGAAGAAACCAATTCCCTGATCTTGTAAAACCTTACATCTATGTGCATGATACGCTTGGTTCTTCGTTAAATAGATGACACTCTAACTAACACAATGCAGCTGAACTCCATCTTGTTGAATACCTAGCTCCTTGACCAATCCTGTAAGCCACAATGCTTCCTTGGAAGCCTTAACCACCGTCATATACTCTGACTCAGTTGTAGATAGTGCAACTAAATATTGAACCATGAACCCCCAACAAATAGACCCTCCCATAAGAATGAATACATACCATGTGGTAGACCTCCTATAATCCAAGTCCCCTACATAGTCTGCATCCACATATCCCACAACTGAAGGATCACCTTATCGTTTGCTGAATATGATGGCATAGCCTGTAGTACCCCTCAAGTATATGAAAATCCACTTAACTGCATCTCAATGTTGTCTTCTCGAATTTGAAAGAAACTTGCTCGCCACACTGACAACTTGTGCCAAGTCTGGTTTTGTTCAAACCATAGCATACATCAAGCACCCCATTGCACTGACATATGGAACCTTTGACATGTCATGAATTTCATCATCTGACTTCAGGCACTAGGCAGTAGGCAATATAAAATGATTCATCAAAGGTGTAGTCTGGTTTTGTTCAAACCATAGCATACATCAAGCACCCTACTGCACTGGCATATGGAACCTTTGACATGTCATGAATTTCATCATCTGACTTCAGGCACTAGGTAGTAGACAATATAAAATGATTCATCAAAGGTGTACTCACTGATTTCGCATTGTCCATATTGAATCTTTCCAACACCTTCTCAACATAGCTATGCTGAGATAACCCTAATCTCCTAAAAGCTCTGTCCCTACAAATATCCATCCCAAGAATCTTCTTGGACGCACCCAAATCTTTCATGTCAAATTATTTGCTCAACAAGATTTTCAAATTGTTGACTTCAGTCATACTCTTTGCTGCAATCAACATGTCATCCAAATAAAGCAACAGAAAGAATAAATGAACCATCATCAAGGTTCTTCACATAAACACAACGATCATACTCACATCTCCTCTAGCCAATCTGAATCATGTAGGAGTCAAATCGCTTGTACCACAACCTCGAAGACTGCTTCAGTTCACAAAGTTATTTCCTCAATTTATAGATCAAGTAATTTGTCCAGGCTGACTGAACCCTTCTGGTTATACCATGTAAATCAGCTCCTCCAAATCACCATGGAAAAATGTTGTCTTTACATCCATCTGCTTCAAATGCATATCAAAATGTGCTACCAGACCCAACACTACCCTGATAGAAGTGTCTCTGACCATAAGGGAGAAGATCTCATTATAATCAACCCCTTTCCTTAGTGAGTAACCCTTTGCTACTAGATGAGCCTTGAATTTTTCTTCTTCTTTTTTTGATACTACTTCCTTCTTCCTATATATGCATTTTGCATCTTGTTGATCTCTTCCCCTTTGGAAGCTCCACCAACTCCCACATCTGGTTCTTATGCAGAGAGTCCATCTTCTTCACTATAGCACCCATCCATATAATTTTCTCTTGGTTGTGCACCGCCTCTTGAAAAGTAGCAAGATCCCTGCTACTATTAATGAGTGCATAAGAAACCAATTCATCAAATCCATACTTAGGGGGTGGCCTAATAGTGTGTATGGGTTTGTCTATGGCTATATTGTGATACTGCTGGTCTCCTGATCTAGAATTCCCTGAATTCTGAACATTGTCATCTCTACCTTGAGTCTATAGCTCCACATGTACCACATGCTCATTGCTGCTACAGTTTTTTGGAACTTGTTTCTCTTCTTCTTGAGTACGCTAAAACATGGATTTCTCATAAAAAAAAAATCACATCTCTGCTAATCACCACCTTGTTTGCCTTCAGATCCCATAGTTTGAACCCTTTCACCCCAGAAAGATACACGGTCTACAATTTGCATCAAACTTCGATCTCTCCTCACTAGAAACATGCACATAGGTTGGACATCCAAACACTCTCAAACTAGAGTAGTCTACTGCGCTGTTTGTCCACACCTCCTCTGCCCTTTTCCCATCTAGTGCTACCCTTGGCGATTTGTTAATCAAAAAACACGCCATATTTACTCACTTTACCCAGAAGTTCTTTGCAAGCCCTACATTCAACTTGAGACACCGAGCTTTTTCAACTATTTTTTAGCTCATCCTTTCCACCACACTATTCTATTATGGTGTCTTGCATACTATGAAGTGTTTGCTAATGCCATGTTGCTCATACAACTCCATGAACTTTGAATTTGTGTACTCAGCACCATTTTTGGACCAGAGGCATTTGATCTTCCTCCCTGTTTGGTTTTCCACTTCAGTTTTCCACAATTTGAACTTGGTAGACATTGGTTGTCTTGAACTGCACCAACCAATAGGTATTGGTTGTCCTCCCCGTGAGGCTACCCTTACTAGCCCCCAAATATCTAAATGAATGTAGTCAATAATTCCCTCCGTCTTGTCATTGGTTGTCTTGAACTGCACCAAATTCTGTTTCTCAAGCACACAATACCTATAGAAATTCAGCTTGTATGTTTTGATACCATTCAAAAGATTTCTCTTGTGAAGCTCCATCATCCCATGCTCACCCATATGTCCTATCCGCATATGCCACAAGACGGTACTATCTAACTCAGACTCTGCAGCTACAGCTCCACCTGCAACTATAGTACCTAGTAGTGTATAGATAGTCCCAAGTAATTTTTGTCCCTTCATCACAGTTAGACACCTTTACTCACCTTCATTACCCCACTTGCGGACTTGTAACTAAACCCTTTACAATCTAAAGTGCCCAATGAAATCAGATTCTTCCTTAAGTCTGGTATATGCCTAACATCACACAACGTTCTCACAACACCATCAAATATTTTAATTCTAGTATTTCTTATTCCAACAATTTTGCATGAAGCATCATTTCCCATCAAGACAAAACCATAATTTACCAACCTATAGGTGGTGATCAACCAATATTTATTTGGTATCATGTGATAGGAGCATGCCGAATCTAAGATCCAAGAATCCATGAGACGATCTAAACCAAATGAAGCTAAAAGCATATAACCATCACTGCTTTCTAAGTCTCATTCTTCCACTACATTCATAGATTTTGGTGAACCCTATTTATTTTATCCATTCCCCTTCTTCCTTTATGGACAATCTGGTTTTATGTGTCCCTTTTTTTTTCTGCACTTAAAACACCACATGTCCTTTCTCTTCTTGGAATTGGACCAAGATTTATTATTACTCAGTCCACTCTGGAACTTGCTTCTCCCACATTTCTGGTTGCCTTTCACCACAAGCCCTTCACCGTGTGAATTCTAATCACTGGATTTCTTCCTTAGATGAAAACACAAAAGAGCACTTGTGATCTCCTCCAGTTCAAGAGTTTCCTTTCCTCACATAAGAGTTGTAACTAAATTCTCATACATAGGAGATGCAAGTAGGGAATTCAGCAGCATTAACACCTTGTCTTTGTCTTTGAACTTCACATCAACTTGCTTCAAAACACTGATGATCTAATTGAACACGTTGATGTGCTAGTTCAAATCCAAACCCTCTGACATCTTAAGCCTATACAGTTTCTGCTTAAGATACAACTTGTTCGTCAACGACTTGAACATATACCAACTTTTTAGTTTAGCCAAACTGCCATTGGTGATTCCTCATCTATGATGTGATACATCACGTCATCAGCTAGACAAAGCTTGATAGTTGCCACAAACTTCGCTTCTAATTCCTTATAACTCATGTCATCCATGCCTTCCAGCTGCCTTCCGTATAGTGCCTTCACCATACCCTATTGCACTGAAAAATCCTTAACCCTTCTTTGCCATAGTCCAAAATTTCTTGATCTGTTGAGCTTGACAATGTCAAACTTCACAAAAAAAATCCTAGTCATTGTAATCAATAGCTCTAATACCAATATTTTGTGCAAATTAATGCGCAGCGGAAAAACTAGACCGTGTAATGCAACAACTAACAATGAACAATACAAAAACACAATCACACAGATAATAAGGAAAGCAATAAACAATGACACAAGAATTAACGTGGTTCGGCAAAGTGCCTACATCCACGGGAGCAAGCGGCGGTTGAAATTCACTATCTATTAAAACCAGGGTCATAACATTGTATTTATGCTAACCCTACATGTACAGAGGGATTAGAAAGCTCTCTAAATACCACTGTAGCAATCCCTAGAGGATTTGCCTCCGAATACCCAACCTATTAATCTTCCCAATTCAAAACTCAAAATAGCGTTGAACAAAATCATCGACAGGTTCAGAAAATCGTCGATGATTTCTTCCTGACTTGGCCTCTCGAAAATACCATTGACTCACTCTACAAACATTCGATGGTTTTCTTCTACATTCTCTTTTCCTTGTTTTTCCTTAGCATGCTTTCTTTGTACATGTGTTCCACTCAATATGAGCCACATACTACAACACTTGATGTAAACCTACTATGATTGAAAAATCTCTAGATTCCCTTTCTACAATCCTAATGCTAGTTACTACTTTAGTATACATATCCTTAATGACCTTAGTATATATACTACAAACCCCCTTCCCTTTTAAGACCCACTAAAGAACTTCCTTAGGTACTTTATCATATGCTTTCTCTATGTTAATAAAAGCCATATGCAAATCCCTCTTCTTTTCCCTAAACTTTTTCATCAATTTCTTTAAAAGATAAATAACTTTTGTTGTCGATCTAGCAAAGATATAACCAAATTGATTTTCTTAAATATTTGTTTCAAGTCTCATTCTATGTTCAATTACTCTTTCCTATAATTTTGTTGTGTAACTCATAATCTTAATTCCATGATATTTATTATAGTTTTGAATATAACCTATGCTTTTGTATAAAGGTACTAACGTACTTTTCTTCCATTTTTCTAGAATTTTCTTGACTTTTACAATAGTGTTTATTATATTAGTTAATCAAATATTTCCTTTATCCCTTAAACATTTCCAAACTTCAATTGGTATTTTATCTGGCCCTATAGATTTCCCACTTTCATATTTTTTTAATGTCATCTTAACTTCAAAGACTCTATTTTTGCAAATAAATCATCCATTTTTAGCATTCTCCTCATTTGTCACTTCCAAGTTCAATCTTTCATTTTGATTTTCATTAAAAAAACTTATTAAAGTATCTTCACCACCTTTCTTTTATGACTTCTTCTTTGATTAAGATATTGTCATTTTCATTCTTTGTACATTTTATATCACCTATATATTTGCATTTTCTTTCTCTAACTCTAAAAAGTTTATAAATGCCTTTTTTCTCCTTATTTCGTATTTATTTTAGTATATAAAGTATCATAAGCTTTGTATTTAACTTTACTAATAGTCTTCTTCTTTTTTTTTTTTTTTTGCATTTTTTCTTACTTTTTTATATTTCTTAAGATTTTCTATATTTCTACACCTTTGCTATATTTTATACAAATTTCTTTTTATCTTAATGACTTTTTGGACTTCTTAATTCCACTACCAACTTTCTTTACTATTTGAGTATCTTCTTTTGGATCCATCTAAAACCTCTTTTGCTATCCTTACGATAGAATTAGCCATTTTATTCCAAATAGTATTTGCATCTACCTTATCTCCTATTGTTCAATCACACTCTTGAATCATTTTATCTTTGAATTTTTTTACTATATTATCTCCTTTCAAGTCCACAATCTAGTCCTCTTGTATTGATTTATGTTACTCTTTCTCTTCCATTTTTAAATATGTATACCTAATACTAAGACTATTTAGCTAAACTTTCACCTGAGATAACTTTACAATTGTTACAAGATAGACGATCTTTGCTCCTAGTTAAAAAGAGATCTATTTGACTTTTATTATACTCACTATTGAAAGTTATTAAGTATTCTTCTCTTCTTATAAAACAAATATTCGATATAACCAAATTGTAAGACATGGAAAAATCTAAGATTGTGTCACTAGTCTCATTTTATCTTCATATCCATGACCTCTCTATGTATCCTCTCATATCCTATATAATACTTTCTAGTGTGACTATTCAAATCAACTTTTATGAATGTCTTTTTAGATGTTGGTATCCCTTGTAAAAATCTATCCATATCTTCCCAAATTTGTCTTTGAAGATTTTCTGCTTAACCTATTCAAAAAAGCATACAAACTAATGACGTTTTGATATATCCACTCCTAAAGCTATCCTAATTTAAATGATCATATTTCCTATTCTTTTGACATCTATTACATTATCTTTTAGGTCTTTATTTACAATAATTTTCACCCTATTTGTTTTATTTCTTTTTATCAGTGTACCAAAGTGTAAATCCTGATTTTTCAATTTCTCTAACTTTCTCTCCTACCCATTTCATCTCTTAAAGACGGATTAAATTAATTTTCCTTTTAAACATTATTTATATTGTTTTCATACTTTTGTCCTTAAGAGTCCCTATATTCTAAGTTGCTAATCTAATCTTAGTTTCTTATGCTAACTTATTAACCCTCTTCCTTCTATACTGACCTAGTCTATTCCCTTGATCCATGTGAATTTGGTAAGAATTCATAGAGTTAATGCATAGAGTTAAAGCAAGTTAGGTAAGATAGAGAAGTGCTTCGTATGTACTTTGTGATCATAGAATACCTTTAAAATTAAAATGAGAGTTTTATAAGATGACTATAAAGCCAACTATGCTATATGGATCAAAATATTAGACGACCAAGAAATAACATATTCAAAAAGTAAAAGTTGTTGAGATGAGAATACTTAAAATGGATGAGTGGTATAACACTTAAAGATAAATTAAGAAATTAACATATTCACGATAAGTTAGGCGTAACTTCTGTAGAAGATAAGATAAGGGAGAGACCACTCAAATGGTTTAAGCACTTGCAATATAAGCAACATAGTACACCATTAAGAAAGAGTGATTTAGTTGTAGTGAGGGGTAGTAGAAAGGATAAGGGTAGATCTAAAATATCTTGGAATGTGATAGTAAGTAAAGATTTAATAGTTCTGAATTTGTCTAAGAAAATTGTTCATGATCACATAAATTAATGAAAAAAAAAATTTATATAACGGATCTCACATTAAAGTTTGGTTTGTTATTATTTTTATGTTATGAATGAGTAAATATTATATCATAACATTGTAGAATTATGACCCATATGAAATGGAAGGCCAATGGATATTTTGGATTAATGGATTAAGGTGACATTTGACTTTCAAAATGTTGTGAGAGTTAATGGGGAAGTGGAAGGGTTTTTTCCTATTAATGCCTACTTTTATGTGGAGTGGGATAATAGCTGTGATGACCCAAAAATATATATATGATTAAAGCACAATAATAATAAAATAATAAAAATGGTCATTGAGTTAATATCAATACAGAAGTGTTTTTCTGTAGGATCCTTGATTCCATGTTTGATGTATAAGAAAGACCTTGTCTAAGCGAGTGCTCAGAGACCATTGCGGCTCAGTCGCTCCCTGGAGGTCGGCCTGGTCAAAATAAAATTTCATAAGATAAACAGGATAGACATTGTTTATACACGTAAATAAGTATATATACATAAAATAGTGTTTTGATAGACATAATTTGTAGAAATACATAATAAGATGATAATAATATAGGTATCATATGTGGGGTCCACATGAGTCCCGGAGCCACAAGACACTGTTTATATACGTAAATAAGTACATAAAATAATGTTTTGACTGATATAATTTGTAGAAATATATGATAAAATAATAATAATATAGGTATCCTATGCGGGGCCCACAAGACAGTGTGGGGCCCACATGAGTCCCGAAGCCGTATGAAGGTTTACACGAGTCTTAAAGCTATGTAGGATGCATAAAATCGTATAAGAGTTATTCGAGTTACGTAAGATCCATTCGAGTCTCAAAGTTGTGTGGGGCCCATAGGACCATGTGGGGCCCACATGAGTTTTCAAAATTCAAATTTAATTCTTGTTCAAAAATAAATAATAAAATAAATAAATACTAAAAATAGTTTAAAAGTAAAAACAATGATAATAATAATGATAATAACGATTAAGAAAAATAATAAAATAATAAAATAATAAAATAATTAATTAACTAATTGACTAATTAATTAGGTAAGTAATTAATTAAAAATTTATTTAATGGGAATGGTGGCAAGCACTCTCACATGGCCTCCATCCCCATACCTTGCTCATCCTTTGCCCATTCTTTAATTTTTAAAAAAATTATAATTTCACCTATCTCCCCACACTTTTATAAATTTCATTTCTTTCCCAAAATTTTCCTATAAATAGGGAGCTCTCAACCTTCATTTTTCACAATAATTTTCCAAGGAAGAGAAAGATTAGTGAGTGAAAGAATTTGTGGTGGAGAGAGAATTTTTGAATAAGTTCTCAATCACCCACTCTTTCCGATCTCATTTCTTAGAGATAGTTACAGTGTTCGTAAGGAAGAAGGTAAGTAAATTTTGATTATGTTAGTTTATTTTATTTTATTTTAAATTTATACCCGAGTTTATTTTATAAGTAAATTTCAATTATGTTAATTAGTTTTACAAAATTTCCATGAGTTTATTTTTACGCATATTTAATTATAAGTTCTATCTTTAATATACTTGCATCTATTTTTGGGTTAAGAAATGTTCTAATCCCCTCGGATAAATTTTCAGCATTTCTATCTATTCAAAAATAAAATTATATATATTTTTAACACAAAAATTGTGTGGCATGAGTTATTTCTACGTTGCATTTTTTTATGAAAATATGAGTAAAGATGAGATTTTTACGATATTATTTTAAATTGCATAAATTATAATAAGATGATTTTAAAACCCCTTATGACAACGAAAGTTCAGATGCTCGGTACCGCAGCTTAAAGTTTATTCGGATTAGAGTGCACCCACACTGTTTATAGAGTGGTTATTTATGTTAGTGGATTTCTCCTGAGTGCACACCTGGTTCCGGACCAGGACTTAATAAGGAAAATCTCACTTAAAGTTTATGTACGTTGATTTAGTTTGGTCGGCCAGCTAGCTAAGTCTAGTCTTCAGACCGCACAACCCAGTTATGGGGGTAAACATGACTTACGACAAACAGGCCTAAGGGTGGTTTTTATAATAGATGTTTATACATATTTAATTACGTGTAAAAAGTTACTGATAATTTGAAGAAAAAGTCTAAGTTTACGTGGAAAGAATCATTTTGGTGCTTAAATGACGATCTAAGGAAAATGTATAAGGAAAAGTATATGTATGTTTATCATTAAATGTTTATACAGTTTTAAAGTTAAAAGTTTAATTTAACAGTTATAGTATATAATTATAAAATTTTACTGTTGTAATTGATGACAAAAGTTTTATGCAGAAATTTTTAAATTTATATTTATTCTAAAAGAAATTTTGAAGTTATAGTATTAAATATTGTTTTACGAAATTTTGGGTTAATAAATGTATTTATGCATGCAAGGGCTGAACTGTCATGGGTCGAATTTTATATATCTTTCATGATGAAAATCTTATTTGGGGATTTTATTTATCTGTTGTGAGCTTGGACAATTTTTGCTGACTAAGGTATCAATCAATATTTATTTGGTAGTTAGCATGTTGTCACCAAAGTGATCTTGCTAAGAAAAGTTATAAACATTGAATTGAAATATGATTTTGCAAAAATTATTATAGAATGGTTATTTGATTATTATAGTTGACCCAAAGGTGCACCAACTTTCAAGTAATTATTGACTTAGCCAAGATAATTGAAAGAACGTTAGTGAGATTGGGATGGATGTCCAAAGGTGACAGGCCAATCTAACTTTAAAGGGTTATCAATTATGTTTGTGTGGGTGAAAATCACCAATAAATTTAAATATTAGTATATTGCATAAGTTAATCCAAAGATTGAATGCGATTTACTAATGAAAGTGTTTTACTCAAAGCATTAATGTTGTGATCATTTTATCGCAGTGTCTATTCCCGTTTCACTACATTCGCTAGCTTCTTCTGTGCCGATTTTAATGGGACAAATTTCTCTGACTGGAATGAATAGATTCAGTTTCACCTTGGTATTCTGGATCTAAGCTTAGCTCTACGAATAGATAAACTAACTGCTATTACTAAAACAAGCAGTTCAGAGCAGCAAGCTTTGTATATGTCCTGGGAAAGGTCGAACAGATTCAGTATTATGTTCATGCGGATGTGTATAGCAAACAATATTAAATCAATACTTCCTCAACTTGAAAGTGTAAAGGAATATCTTAAGGTTATGGAAGATTGGTTTCATTCAGCAGACAAGTCCCTTGCAGGGAGATTAATGACTGAACTTACCACCATGAAGTTTGATGGTAGCCAAAGAATGAACGAACATGTCCTTGATATGACTAATCTATCTACCAGACTGAACTCACTAGGAATGAATGTTGATGAGAGCTTCCTTGTTCAATTTATTCTGAATTCTTTGCCTCCTCAGTATGGGTTATTTCAGATTCACTATAACACTATTAAAGAAAAGTGGAATGTGAATGAATTGGCAAGTACGTTAACTTAAGAAGAGGCAAAGCTTAAACAACAAGGACAACATTCAATTAATGTCATGATTTATGCAGTTGGAAGCAAACGAAAGAAACCAAAAAAGAGTTTCAAGAAAGATCCATTGAAGGTTGCAAGACCTTCTCATGGCAGTAAGGCTTGCAAGAAGGAACATAATGGACTGAAATGTTGTTTCTATCATGGCTATGGGCATTTAAAGAAAAATTGCCTGAAACGGAAAGCTTGGTTCGAAAAGAAAGGTAAGTTATTAGCTTATGTATGTTTCGAATCAACTATGACACTAGTTCCTTCTGATACATGGTGGATTGATTCTGGTTCTACTATTCATGTTCGATGCAAGGATACCTTTCGATCCACAATATAAAGGAAAATAAGCATTTTATAGTCTTGGGAAATGGAAATCAAGTACCAGTAGTTGGTGTTTGAACCTTTCGTTTGTTTTTAGAGTCAGGTCATTGTTTAGACCTGTTTGATACTTTTTATGTTCCAACTATTTCTAGGAAGTTAATTTCCATGTCAAGACTAGATAATGATGGTTATGGTTTGTATTTTGAACATAAAGGTTTCCTTTTGTTGAAAAATGACTTATGTGTTGGTTATGGTGTTTTATCCGAGGGGTTATATAAATTTAATCTTAATAAAAAAAATTTCTGAAACACTCCTCACCTTGCATCATGATGTTGGAACTAAACGTAGCAGAGTTAATGAAAACTCCTCTTTCTTGTGGCATAAAAGACTGGGTCATATATCTAGAGAGAATGGAGAGATTAATAAAAGATGGGATTCTTACAAACCTTGATTTTATTGATTTCGATGTATATGTTGATTGCATTAAAGGAAATAAAATCAAACATACAAAGAAAGGGGTCACGAGGAGGGGAAATCTTTTGGAGATTGTTCATACTGATGTATGTGGACCTTTTGACTCACCATCTTCTGGTGGAGAAAAGGCCTTTATTGATGATTTTTCACTATATCTATTTTTTGCATGAAAAGTCTCAAGCAATAGATACTTTAAAAACATATATTGCTCAAGTTGAGGGACAATTGGATAGAAAGGTGAAAATCATTCAGTCTGATAGAGGTGGTGAGTATTATGGTAGGTATGATGGAATTAGAAAATGTCTAGGACCATTTTCTAAAGTCCCAAAAGAGCATGGTATTTGTGCACAATACACAATGCTTGGTAGGCCTCAACATAATGGTGTAGCTGAAAGGTGTAATCGTACTCTTATGGAAATGGTTAGGAGTATGTTAAGTAACTCCTTAGTACCCATTTCATTGTGGGTGGAGGCTCTTAAGACAACAATTTATTTGCTTAATCGGGTTCCTAGTAAGGCAGTTCAAAAGACTTCTTTAAATTATGGACGGGAAGGAAACCGAGTTTAAGACACTTTCATATTTGGGGTTGTCTAGAAGAAGTTAGGATCTATAATCCACATGAAAAGAAATTGGACTCTAGAACTGTAAGCAAGTACTTTATTAGTTACCCAGAGAAGTCCAAAGGGTATAGGTTTTACAGTCCTAACCATAGTATGAGAATTGTTAAAACCGGAAATGCTAGATTCCTTGAGAATGGTGAAATTAGTTGGAGTGATGTATCATGTAATGTGGTCATTGAAGAAGTTTGAGTGCCCATCCCGATGCCCAGAACTTCAATAGAAATTGTTGTTTCGCAAGTTGTCGAATAGTATGATAACATTGAACAACAATCTAATGATCAGTTACTCCCTAATGAGAATGTCACCAATGAACCAGTTGTAGAACAATCACAAGGAATAGCATTAAGGAGATCTCAAAGAGAAAGGAGATTAGCTATTTCAAATGATTATTTGGTATATCTGCAAAAATCTAATTATGATTTAGGGACAAGTAAAGATTTGGTTTCATTTTCACAAGCCATTGAAAGTAATGATTTTGAAAAGTGGATCAATGTTATAAATGATGAGTTGAAATCAATGGAACAAAATAAAGTCTGTGACATCGTTGATTTGCCTAAATGTTTTAAAACAGTTGGGTGTAAGTGGGTCTTTAAAACCAAACACAATTGTAATGGCAATATTGAACGATATAAAGCTTGACTTGTAGCAAAGGGTTTCACTCAAAAGGAAGGTGTTGATTACAAAGAGACGTTCTCTCCTGTATCTAAACAGGACTCTCTTAGAATCATAATAGCTTTGGTGGCTGAATGTGCAACCACTCTTGCTCCTATTTGTAAAAGGGACAAGTTTAGTGAAAAGGATTGTCCACAGAATGCATTAGAAAAGAAAATAATGGAAAATATTCCTTATGCATCTATTGTTGGAAGCTTGATGTGTAGAAGAAGAAGAAGAATAAAGAGGGGACTTGGTTTGGTGTAGACCAAACCGTTGACGGTTTTATGGAGCTCAGGAAAATCATTCGACAGTTTGAGTTACCGAGAAAGAGTGTTGGTAATGGAAGTTGATTTGGCCTGCGAAGAGATGTTGACCACCCCTGGTTTCGAACTAGGCTGTAGTAGGCAAATCTTACTATAGGCGCGTTAAATTTAACTTAGCCTGGTGGTAGGCCAGTCATGGCTAAGTCCTGCCTTTGGGCCGCACAACCTAATCATCTGGGGTTATTACATGATGATATATGATCGTCCATTCAGAGAAAATTCCTTATGTATATATGTATATGATGTTTCAATTAGTGGAGAGAATTATGTATAATGATATAGCATGTTTTGAAAAGGAAATATGTGTTTTCAAATATATACATAAGTGTGAGTATTGATCTACATGTTTTATCTGTTAAAGTTAGTTATTTAATGGATGTGTTTTTGGAATACTAAAACTCATGTTGCCACACACCCTGATAATAATCTATTCCATCTTATTGAGATGTGTCTCACTCCTATAATTTCTAATATTTTAGGAAATCTCAGAAATCAAGCCTAGAGTGCTCCAGGGCAGGGCTGATTAGAGTTTGTACAGGGTAAGTTTTATGAGGCACAGTTATGTAAATGGGTATACTTAGCGTTTCGAGGGATGTATTTATGGACTTGTGAGGAAATATGTATGTATTTTGGGTGACAGCAGAACTCTGGTATTGTATTTGGAGTTTGTACATATATGTTCCGCTATGTTGTGTGGGAAAAGTTATGGACAGGTATACCTAGTGCCCACTTCGGATATCAGGTTGTTATATTGTGGTATTAGAGCTTATTTATGGTATAATTTCATAAGGCCTTACAGTTTGGTAACAGAGCATGTTTATGGTAGAATTTCACAGGGCGCCATAGTGTGTTTTTCCTATGTGGCACTCTGGACCCCATTTTCGGGTTTGGGGCGCTGCAATTATGGTATTAGAGCCTAAGTTGCTAGGTTCTGCAGACTTTAACGGATAACAATACCAGAGTATAGGAATGGATCTTGATGAGAGGAGGAAATGGGTAGATTAGTAATCTAGCAAGTCATTGTTGGGAGTTCAAGTGGAATCTTGGGTTTTGGTTTCGTAGCTTGGAGGCAGGAATCCATTGACGGTCTTCTGTGGTTTTCCTAAGACAACAGTTTTAGGAAAATTACGGCAAACCATTGACGGTTTTTTCTTTTGTACCTTGAGACTGGAACTTGATACGTTAGTTGGTTGGATAAGTCATAATTTTTGTGGTGATTTGAGACTTGATCCTTGAGATGGTGAAGTGTATATAAGAAAAAGGATTAGTGAAGGGTTTTGGGCCAAATTGTCGACTATTTTGTGTGGCAGGTACAAATCGTCAAGGGTTTCCTCAAAACAACCTCTTAGGAACTCAAGTTTTTCATCGACGGTTTTAGAAGTCTCAGAAAAACCATCAACTGTTTTGTATCTGTGTTGTATGTTAAGGCTTATATTGAGAATGTGGATGTTAACCTGTTTTCTTAGTTAGATAAATGTGTTAGTCACGTTAAGTTATTGGAATTCAAAGATTATTTTCTGTCCTATTTTTAGGATGGATCCTGGGAATAATAATGCCAATACCAGAGGTAGTAGCCACATGGGGGCTTCCAGTATGGGTGGTAGCGATTCAGATCAAGTGTTGCATAGTGTTGCTCCGTAGGTCATGGCAAAAATAGAACGGAATTTTAGGGAATAGGGTTGCCCACCAATTGACTAGGGCTGCACCATAGAGCAGTTCACTTGGATGAATCCCCCATCTTTTCTAGGAAGTGCCAACCCAATTATTGCAGAGAATTGGGTATTGGAGATTGACAAGATTCTAGTAGTACTGCACTGCACTAATGAGTAGAAAGTTCTCTATGCCACGTTCAAGTTGACAGGTGAGGCCGAGCGATGGTGGTTAGCGGTGAAGCTACTAGAGGAGTAGAGGCTAGTACCCGCAGCATTGACCTGGAACCGCTTTAAGGAGATCTTCTATTTATAGTACTTACCCGCATCCACCCAGGATGCTAAAGCGGAGAAATTTCTGCCCTTGCCTTAGGGGTCCTTGACTATTTAGCAGTATGTAGCCAAGTTTATGGAACTGTCTTGTTTCACCCCATATATGATCCTAGATGAGTCCAGAAAGGCACACAGGTTGAAGAGGGGCTTGAGACAAGAGATATATGAGCAGGTGGCAGTTTTACAAGTGCGGTATTTCTCAGAGCCGGTGGATAAAGCCACCATGGCAGAGATGAATCAACATAGAGGCATAGGACTACAAAGCCAGAGAAAGAGGCCTAGACCTCCTAGTTTTCAGGCAAGTACCAACTAGGGTCAGTGGAGGAGAAAAAATGTGGGCCAGTGACAGGAAATAGGAAACCGAATTAAACAAGGTAATCCATTATGCCCTCCTTGTCCTAGGTGTTACAGGAGGCGTACATGGGAATATCGGGTTAGAGTAATTATCTGCTTTTGGTGTTGTCGGCTTGGCCACATTGCGAGAGATTTTTGGGCCCCGTCAATTAATGCTCCCACTCTAGACAATTCTAGGGAAACAATCAAGCACCCCGAGGCGATCATCAGAGGAACACCACCCAGGCGCGGGTGTATGCACTTACGCCGGGAGATGCGAAGGACGCCAGTGACGTGGTGATAGGTACCATTTTAATTTTGTCATATAAAGTTGTTGTGTTGTTTGATTCATGGGCGACACATTCATTCACAGCTCGGGAGTTTGTCAAGTTATATGGAATAGAATTTCAGTCATTGGATGTTGATTTATCAATGGTTACACCTATAGGGTCCGTAATGGGTGTAGGAGAACACTTAAAGATTGTCCAATCAGTATTCATGGAAGGACACTGTCTGCTAATCTGGTGGTCCTCGACATGCATGGATTTGAGGTGATTCTGGGAATGGACTGGCTAGCTTCCAATTATGCCAGTATTGACTGCTACAAGAAAGAGGTAGTGTTCAGACCTCTTAGGGAGCAGGAGTATAGTTTTGTTGGGACGTGCGTGCGCTCCTCACCACAGATATTATCAGCTATTCAAGCGAGGAGGCTACTTCCGGAGGGATGCCAGTGGTACCTAGTCTATGTGAAGGAAGCGCTCGAGGGGGAATTAAAGTTGGAAGATATCTCAATAGTGAGAGATTTTCCTGATGTGTTTCCGGAGGATTTTCTGGGGTTGCCTTCCTATCGTGAAGTTGAGTTTGCTATCGACCTATCTCTGAGAAAAGCGCCAATTTTTAAGGCTCCATACAGAATGGCTCTAGCGGAGTTGAAAGAATTGAAAGAACAATTGCAGGAATTATTGGACAAGGGATTTATCAGGCCTAGTGTGTCACCTTAGGTAGCACTAGTGCTTTTTGTGAAAAAGAAAGACAGGTTAATGAGGATGTGTATCGACTATAGAGAAATAAATAAAGTGACGATGTGTATCGACTATAGAGAAATAAATAAAGTGACGATTAAGAATAAATACCCCCTATCACATATTGAAGACCTGTTTGACTAGCTCCAGGGAATACAGGTTTTCTTTAAGATTGATCTTCGATTTGGGTACCATCAAGTGAAGGTCAAGGCAGAAGATGTTCCAAAGAGTGTGTTCCAAACTAAGTATGACCATTATGAAGTTCTAGTTATGTCATTCGGACTGACTAAAGCTCTTACTGCATTTATGGACATGATGAATAGGATCTTCCATCAATATCTAGATCAGTTTGTGGTGGTATTTATTGATGACATTCTGGTATATTTAAATAGTCCTGAGGAGCATGAGGATCATTTGAGGATAGTTCTTTAGGTGTTGAGAGAAAGGAGGTTGTACGCCAAATTCAAGAAGTGTGAGTTCTGGTTGGAACGAGTCACATTCCTCTGGCACGTGATATCTAGAGGTGGTATTTCCGTGGACCCAAGAAAAATAGAGGTAGTAATGGACTGGGTAAGACCGAAAAATGTCCATAAGGTCAATAGTTTCATAGGTTTGGCAGGATATTACCATCGATTCATAGAGGATTTTTCTAAGTTATCAGGTCCTCTAACAAAGTTGACCAGGAAGAATGTAAGATATGAATGGATAGATGAATGTGAACAAAGCTTTCAAGAGTTAAAGCAATGACTTATCATTGTGCTGGTACTGACAATTCCGTCAAGAGAGGGGAGTTTTATAATCTACAGTCATGTAAATCAAAAAGGGATCGTATGCGTGCTGATGCAACTGGGGAAAATTGTAACTTATGCTTCTCGGTAGCTCAAGGAGTACGAGAAGAATTATTTGACACATGATTTGGAATTGGCGGTGGTTTATGCATTGAAAATTTGGAGACACTATTTGTATGAGGGTAGGTGCGAGATCTTCACAAACCATAAAAGCCTTTAGTACTTCTTCACGCAGAAGGATCTAAATATGAGACAGAGAAGATGACTTAAGCTAATTAAGGACTATGACTGCTTTATCAGCTATCACCCAGGAAAAGCTAATGTAGTAGCTGATGCATTGAGTCGTAAGTCAAGAAGTGCATCAGTATCAGCAATAATAACTCAACATCAGATCAAGATGGATTTAGAAAGATTTGGTGTGGAATTAGTAGAGGGAAACCAGTAGGCACTTTTCGCTAATATGGTAATTCAACTCACCTTGCAGGAAAGGATTAAGGCCGCTCAGATGAAAGATGCGGAGTTGGTGAAAATTGTGGATAAAGTGTGGAGTGGACTAAGGCCAGATTTTAATGTCTCAGACGAGGGAGTGTTGAGGTTTCATACCAGATTATGTGTACTTAATGATGCTGAGATTAAAAAAACTATTTTGGAGGAAGCACATCATTCCCTTTATCTAGTGCATCTAAGAAGCACTAAGATGTATAGGGATCTACGAGAGTCTTTTTGGTGGAGTATTATGAAGAAAGAAATTACTCGATACATAGATCAATGCTTGACATGCCAACATAGGGATCTACGGGAGTCTTTTTGGTGGAGTAATATGAAGAAAGAAATTGCTCAATATGTAGATCAGTACTTGACATGCTAGCGGGTGAAGATTGAGCATCAAAGACCGGTGGGACCGTTGCAACCACTTCATATTCCTGAGTGGAAGTGGGAGTATAATTCTATGGACTTCGTTGTGGGATTACCACTGGTACTTCATGGACAAGACGCCATTTGGGTAGTCGTTGACCAGTTGACGAAGATAGCCCATTTCCTTCCAATCAGAGTTAGCTACTCCATAAGTAGATTGGAAGAATTGTATATACAAGAGATAGTTAGACTGCATGGTTCGCCTATGTCCATCATATCAGATCGGGACCCACGGTTCACATCTCAATTTTGGAAGAGTTTGAGAGGAGCCTTGGGTTCTCAGCTGACATTCAGTACTACATTTCATCCTCAGATCGATGGATGGACAGAGAGGACAATTCAGATACCGGAGTATATGTTGTGAGCTTGTGTGCTGGACTTGGAGGTAGTTGGACCTAGTATTTGCCACTGGTTGTGTTTACTTATATTAATAGCTACTAGGTTGGTATTGGGATGACACCATATGAAGCATTGTATGGTCGGAGGTACCGATCTCCATTATACTGGGACGAGTTTGGTGAAAGACAGATTTTGGGGTTAGATATTGTACAACAGGCTTCTAAGAAAATCAGACTCATTTGAGACAGAATCAAAACAGCGAAGAATTGACAAAAAAGTTATACTGACACCCACCGACGAGAGCTAGAATTTGGTGTGGGGGATCATGTATTCTTGAGAATTGCACCTATGAAATGAGTGATGATATTTGGGAAGAAAGGTAAACTAAGCCCTAGGTATATTGGGCCTTTTGAGATACTGAAAAGAATTGGTCCAGTTGCCTACCGGTTGGCATTACCTCTAGCACTGTCTAGGATTCATGACGTGTTTCACGTATCTATGTTGAGAAAGTATGTCCTGAATCTTTCACACATGATCAATTATAAGTCACTGGAGCTTAGAGATACCCTATCATATGAAGAGGTGCCAGTTCAGATTCTAGACCGGAAGGAACATGAACTACGCACCAAAAAGATCCCGTTGGTAAAAGTACCTTAGCGCAATCACGCAGTTGAGAAAGTTTCATGGGAACTAAAGGAGAAAATGTGTCAGAGATATCCACACCTATTTAACAGAGCCCAGCAGTAAACCAATAAAGGTAAAGGTAAATAGTTGATTTTAACTATTGACTTGTATAGTGTAGGGTAGTTGGTTATAATTCAGTGTTTGTGGTTTTAAATTATGAATGTTTTCGAAGAGTTTTTATGTGATTAAATGTAATCTCCCAAAAACCTTTGATGTAACCACAGTATTCCTTCACCATAAGTGAGGGTTTTTAATAAATTTGGGACAGAGCCACTATGTGGGTGGCCGCCAACTCTTTCTAGGACCGGGTAAACTATCAGATGATTTCCAGATGTTGATAAATATTAGTTAGCAAGTTTCGAGGACAAAATTTTTATAAAGAGGGGGGGATGTAGAGACTCAGAATTAATAAAAAGAGGGAACTTGGTTTGGTACAGACCAAAACGTAGACGATTTTATGGAGCTCAAGAAAACTGTCGATGGTTTGAGTTACCAAGGCTTAGTAAAGGTAAATCAGTAAAAAGGGGGTTTGGTTAAATACCAAACTGTCGATGTTGACAGTTTCCACCAGGTCAGCAACCTATAAATAGGTTCTAACTCATTTTTTTAAAGTAAAAATTCACTCTCTAGCTGCAGCTCCTTCTCTCTCTTTCTCTCTCTCTCTCTCTCTCTCTCTCTCTCTCTCTCTCTCTCTCTCTCTCTCTCTCTCTCTCTTCAATTTTCACCCAAATTCAGCCCAAAGCGACTAATAAACATCATTTCGGGATCCTGACGTCGATTCTCTGTAGTTTAACTAAAGTCGTTTTACTGTTTGGGGATCCTAGGCACCACTCTAGTAAAAAAGGTAAAGGGAATAGATTATGTCTGGTGTTTTTAAACATTTAACTGATTAAATTGTAATATGAGATTACAGGAAATATATATATATATATATATATGTTTTTTTGGATATTTTGGTATATGAAAATGAGGATTTTGAATTATGATTATTATAAGTATATATTTTTAGGAAAACAGGTATATTGAGTTGATTAAATCCTAGAAGATGATGATTCTTTTAATTTTCAACAAGGTGGGTTGATTACAATTATATATATATATATATATATATATATATAAAATATTCTAGGCAGTTATTAAATTATGAATTATCACCCAAATTGTGGTGCATTAGTATATATACTGATTTTAGAAAATGTTGTAAAAATTATGGAAACATGATATCAGTATAGACGGCTGTGTGCTGAGTATAGATGGCTGTGTGCTGAGTACAAATAGTTGTGTGCCGCTTACAGATGGCTATGTGTCGATTATAGATGACTGTGTGCCCATTATAGATGGTTATGTGCCGAGTTATGAAATAATGGTTTTATGAAGAGTTATGAAATGACAGATTTTATATAGAATTGTGATTATATTAGATTTTATACAAATTTATGAAAATGTGATAATGTTATAGTTTGACTATATGAAATGTATTATATGATAGTAGAACCCTGATGGACTGGTTAAGATTGAAAGCACAATACTGTTGTAACACCTCGAACCTGAAAACCCGGTCTCGTGTGTTATACCTGATTAACCGTACTTTGTGGTGCCCCGAACCCGCCTTATGGGACCCGGGTGCCACATCATTCATTTACCTGTACTTGTTATTCAATTTATAATTATGCAGCAGAAAACATAACTACAATCCTCAATCAGTATAACACGAGAGTTTTCTACATCTATCTACAATCCAACATAAATCATACAACCACCTGTATCCACATATATACATAACTCCAAAAACATAAACCACAACTTCTAGTATTCACAATCTAGAAAACTTAAAACATAAAACATAAAACATAAATTTATACATCCCAAATTATCATCAAGTTTATACCTTTTTTCTTCCTTTCTCTAGCCCAAAAATGCTATAATAACCTTGAGCTCTCTAAGCTCGATATCTTGGAGGTCCTGAAAAAGACAAATTTGTATTCGGGTGAGACACATCTCAGTAAGAGAAGAAACAATATATTAAATTAGCGTGTGACCAACATGAGATTATAATTAATATAATATTCAACATTTGCAAATCTTAACATAATTTCTGAAATCATTTTCTGAACCTAATCAATCGCATGTAAGATATTTTACCTACGAGAAAAACCTAAGGATCGGGGTGATTACTTGCCCATACAAGTGGCACCCCTTTACTCTAATACTTTAGGCAACTCGAAGGTCAATACTAAAGCATACCAGGGCACTCACCTTACTCAGTAAGCCCTCAAGTGAAGAAATAATCTTGTACTCACACAATTCATCCAAAAGCTTACCAACGAAGGCTCCCGAGAATAGGGAAATCTACCCACCCATACAAGTAGCTTCCTCTGCCCTAGTACGTTATGCAGCCTATTGCTACACTTGATACTAACCAGGGCACTCGGCTTTCTCAACAAGCCCTCAAGCGAAAAGTTTGCCCCGCCCAAATTAACATAACATGTTCTACAAGCATAAATAACGATACTACTATAATACATTATTCTATTTGTCATTTATCCTGCCTTTCACAACTATTCACATTTCTATCTTTTACATTTCATTTCATTTCACTTTACGTGGCTTTTCCCATTTCACATTTCATTTCAATTTCATTCTCATTTTCATTTCATAATATACCCAACATCTTTCAGTTGTTTTGTGTTAGTCCTAGCATCTTTTCAGTTGTTTTTGTGTTAGTCACAGTATCTTTCAGCTGTTTTTGTGTTAGTCCACATAGAAATGCGCTAATCTGCTACCCAGCATCTTTCAGCTATTTTTGGTTTAGTCCTAGCATCTTTAAGCTATTTTTGGTTCCATGGTTGCATTAACACTCACATGCAGCATATTTCATACAACATTTTTATTTCAATTCATTTCCTGTATATCCCGCATCTTATACACATAACATAATTCTGCACAAAATTCTATTTTACTCATGCCACACTATTTTACAAAAAAATTCAAATATATATATATATCCTATAAAATAAGCCAACCTACATTTAACATTTATATACCGAAATTATACCTTTCATTTCTTATATATTTATCCTGAAAAATATTTCACTTTCATCAGTCCATTTTTCACATATACATAACTAATAAAACAACCCTAATCTCATAAAACGTAATATATCCTATAAAATAAGCCAACCTACATTTAACATTTATATATCGAAAATATGCCTTTCATTTCTTATATAATTATCCTGAAAAATATTTCACTTTCATCAGTCCTTTTTTCACATATACATAATTAATAAAACAGCCCTAATCTCTCTCTCTCTCCCTCACACACACACACACACACACACACACACACACACACACACATATATATATATATATATATATTCCTAATATATTTCATTTTCCAATTAATTCATAAAAATATGGTTTAATATATATTCCCCCTTACTTGCTTCCTTGAACTATGCCAATAGGAATCCCCCAAAGATGCTTGTGACGCTCACTCGGATTCTGGTTCAAAAACCCTAGTTTAATTAAATAAACCCCAAATAACCTACTACTTCTACATTTTCTCAACATATAAACATTAAATAAACTTTTAAAAACCCAAAACTGAGAATCTTAACCCTCAGCTCAACTTAGGAGCGTTTCCCGAAAAGCCTAGTTTAGAAAACTATCCCACTAGATGTGTAGAGAATCTTCCCTTGAACACCGTAGCGGTCTCTGATCGTTGATTCAGGCTAAAATCGGGCCGGATTCTTAGAGAGAAGGCAAAGGGAAATGTCTAGAGAGAGAAAGAAATGGAGAAAATGAGTTTCTTTGCGTGGAAGCTTCCCCAAACCCTTTTATATTCGACTTTGCCACGTGGCCTCGTCGACAAGTAGAGAGGATTCGTTGACGAATAGGATCTTCGTTGACGAGGAGATTCATTCATCGACAAGTCTTAAAATTTGAAATTTGCTCCTTTGGGGTCTTCTCATCGACGAGGAACTGAACTTCGTCGACGATCTTTAGTAGAACACTTGTCGATGAGGACATGAAACTCATCGACGAGGTTTGTTGTTTCCTTCTTTCAAAATTTTCCCTTTTTCCTTATTTATCCATTCCATCTATCATTTTCCTAATTACTTAATCATTAAAATTTTTCTGGTTCATTACATTCTCTCCTAACTTAGAAAATTTTGTCCTCAAATTTCACTAATCATTCATTTTTACATTTCCACAATTATTAACTTAGTAGATATTCCATACAGTTTAGTATACATCACCACATACTTTTGCATCATCTATAATATAATCATTATATAAATTTCTCAATCATCCATAACTAAACTAAATTATAATTTTCTTAATTATAAACCCCATACCTGCACCCCTAGCTTTCTCTGGCTCAAGCTGGATCAATGAGTAAACTCGTATTGGAGCACCTCTGCCAAGTGGTATTGGCTGTTTTCCTCGATCCTGGGTTTGTGCAAGTATAACAGGCAACGGTTCCCGACAATTCTTTTTAATATGCCTCGGTTTACCGCACCTGAAATAGGTAGGAGTCCAAAACCAGCGTTCAACCCTATGCCTCTTATTACATGTCTGGCATACGGGGTAAGACTGACTATCCTGGTAACCGGGATAACCCCGATCTCCTATCTCCTACCTCGAGCCCACAACATCTTGTCCTTTCTTTCCTGATCCCTGACTGACTTTAGCTTGAAAACTGGATGGTGCATGTCTTTTCTTTTGTTCTGCAGGCTCTGTATTGCCCTGGATGCTCTTCTCCAACACCGAAGCTTTATCTACCAAATCTGAGAAATTTTGAACTTAGAATCCCACTACCAGCTTGTAGATTCTATGTCTCAGACCTTTTTCAAAATTCCTGGCCTTCCTTATCTCATTTAGAATTAGGAATGGAGCAAAATGTGACAATTCAACAAACTTGGCCACATATTCTCCGACTATCATATTTTCTTGGGTCAGGCTTCAATCTTTTCCTCTTTGATAGATAAGTCTTTGATAGATAAGGGAAAATATCTATCGAAGAACAGCTCCTTAAATCACTCCCAGATTAGCGCTATTTTTGCTAGCCTCTGCTCCTCTAATAGCTTCATAGAAAGCCACTAGTGTTTTGCATCACCAGTCATTCTAAATGCGGCATAACGGACCTTTTGCTCGTTCGTGCAGCCGAGTACCTCCAGTATCTCTTCTATTTGTTGAACCCAATTTTTCGTAATTACTGGATTAGGTCCTCCCTCGAAGGTCGGAGGGTTCATTCTTATAAACTCCTTAATACTGCAGCCCTGACCTGCAGGTGGACAGTTCTGCTCTGTCGAATCCTTCCTCATTTCGGCTCCGACCTACTGGGCCAAACCCTATAGCATTGTAGAGGTATCAGTGTCCTCTTAATTGGAAGTCTCTAAATCCTCCCTTTCTTCAGCCTCTACGTCCTTATCCCTATGATCCATCTTGAAAATAGCACAGAAGGAAGTGAGATTTCCATATCATAGCCCTAAACAACACAATTATGTAATTTAGATCCAATATACATCCAAGTTCTCCATATAAGAACCAGTCTCACAGCTCAGAAACGAAATCATCTAAGGTTTACTGTGGCATTTCTGAGGTTGTCAACTGCTTTAGAAAAATCACAGGAAATTGTCGACGTATTTCCGCCACTAAACTACAAAACAAAATCCTAAACTTCTTAATACCTAACATAACATATTCATCTAGTATTGATATCCTAACTAATTCCTATACTCTGTTATAAATCATCCTTAAGTCTACAGAATCCTAAAACCTATGCTCTGATACCAAACTGTAACGCCCCGAACCCGAAAAACCGGTCCGGTGCATTATACCTATTAACCGTGCTTTGTGGCGCCACGAACCCGCCTTGTGGGACTCGAGTGCTACGTCATTCATTTACCTGTACCTATTATTCCATTTATAATTTCGTAGTGGAAAACATAACTATAGTCCTCAATCAGTATAATACTAAAGTTTTCTACATCTATTTACAATCCAACATAAATCATACAACCACCTGTATCCACATATATACATAACTCCAAAAACATAAACCACAACTTCCAGTATTCACAACCTAGAAGACTTAAAACATAAAACATAAAACATAAATTTATACATCCCAAATTATCATCAAGTTTATACCCTTTTTCTTCCTTTCTCTAACCCAAAAATGCTATAATAACCTCGAACTCTCTAACCTCGATCTCGTGGAGGTCCTGAAAAAGACAAATTTGTATTTGAGTGAGACACAACTCAGTAAGGGAAGAAACAATATATTAAATCAGCTGGTGGTCAACATGAGATTATAATCAACATAATATTCATCATTTGCAAATCTTAACATATTTTCTAAAATCATTTTCTGAACCTAATCAATCACATGGAAGATATTTTACCCCTATGCTTTGATACTTTAGGCAACCAGAAGGTCACAACTGAAGCATACCAGGGCACTCACCTTACTCAGTAAGCCCTCAAGTGAAGAAATAATCTCGTACTCACACAGTTCATCCAAAAGTTTACTAGCGAAGGCTCCCGAGAATAGGGAAATCTACCTGCCCATACAAGTAGTTTCCCTCTACCCTAGTACGTTATGCAGCCTACTGCTACACCTGATACTAACTAGGGCACTCGCCTTTCTTAGCAAGCCCTCGGGCGAAGAGTTTGCCCCGCCCAAACGTAACATGTTCTATAAGCATAAATAATGATACTACTGTAATACATTATTCTATTTGTCATTTATCCTGCCTTTCACAACTGTTCACATTTCCATCTTTTACATTTTATTTCATTTCACTTTACGTGGCTTTTTGCATTTCCCATTTCATATTTCACTACGATTTCATTCTCGTTTTCATTTCATAATATACCAAGCATCTTTTAGCTATTTTGTGTTAGTCCCAACATCTTTCAACTGTTTTTGTTGTTAGTCCCAGCATCTTTAGCTGTTTTTATGTTAGTCCCAGCATCTTTTAGCTGTTTTTGTCTTAGTCCACATAGAAATGCGTTAATCTGCTATCCAATATCTTTCAGCTGTTTTTTGTGTTAGTCCCAGCATCTTTCAGTTGTTTTTGGTTCCATGGTTGCATTAACACTCACATGGACCATATTTCATATAACATTTTCATTTCAGTTCATTTCCTGTATATCCCGCATCTCATACATATAACATAATTCCACACAGAAATCTATTTTACTCATGCCGCACTATTTTGCAGTAAAATTCATATATATATATATATATATATATCCTGTAAAATAAGCCAATCTACATTTAACATTTATATACTGAAAATATACCTTTCATTTCTTACATAATTATCTTGAAAAATATTTCAGCCCTAGGCTCAGAAAACGTAATTTAAATGGTTAACATTTTAAACCCTTACAAAAACATATACACAAATATATATTGCTAACATATTTCATTTTCCAATTAATTCATAAAAATCTGGTTTAATATATATTCTCCCTTACCTACTTCCTTGAACTACGCCAACAGGAATCTCCAAAAGATGTCTGTGACACTCACTCGGACCCTGACTCAAAAATCCTAGTTTAATTAAATAAACTCCAAATAACCTACTACTTCTACATTTTCTCAACTTATAAACCTTAAATAAACTTTTAAAAAGTCAAAATTAAGAATCTTAACCCTTACCTCAACTTCGGAGCATTTCCCAAAAAGCCTAGTCTAGAAAACTACTCTGCTAGATGTGTGGAGAATCTTCCCTAGAACACCGTGGCAGTCTCCGATCATTGATTTGGGTTGAATTCGGGCCGAATTCTTTGAGAGAAGGCAGAGGGAAACGTCTAGAGAGAGAAAGAAACGGAGAAAATGATTTTCTTCGTGTGGAAGCTTCCTCAAACCCTTTTATACTCGACTTTGCCACGTGGCCTCATCGACGAGTAGAGAGGATTTGTCGATGAGTCACATAAGGATCTTCGTCGACGAGGAGATTCATTCGTCGACAAGTCTTAAAATCTAAAATTTGCTTTTTTGGTATCTTCTCGTCAACGAGGAACTGAACTTCATTGACGATCTTTAGTAGAACAATCGTCGACAAGGACATGAAACTTGTTGACAAGGTCTGTTGTTCCCTTCTTTCAAAATTTTCCCTTTTCCTTTATTCTTTATTTATCAATTCCATCTATCATTTTCCTAATTACTTAATCATTAAAATTTTTCCGGGTCTTTATAATTGTAGCTATTATGATAGTCAGTACAACCACACTACTCAGAAAGAGTATTGGTAACGGAAGTCGGTTTGGCTTGTAAAGAGATATTGACTCGCCCTGGGTCCGGACCATGTTGCGGTAAGCAAATCCTACAACAGATGCGTTAAATTTGACTTAACCTTGTGGTAGGCCAGCCATGACTAAGTCTTGCCTTTGGGTCGCACAACCTGATCATGTGGGGTTATTACATGATAGTATATGATCGTCCATTAAGGAAAATTTTTTTATGTATATATGTATATGATGTTTCAATTATTGCAGAGAATTATGTATTATGATACAACATGTTTTGAAAGAAAAATATGTGTTTTCAAATATATACATAAGTGTGAGTACAATTCTATATGTTTTATCAGTTAAAGTTAAATATGCAATTGATGTGTTTTTGGAATACTAAAACTTATGTTGCCGCACACTGATAATAATTTATTACATCTTACGGAGATATGTCTCACTCCTATAATTTCTAACATTTTAGGAAATCCCAGAAATCAAGCCTAGAGTGCTCTAGGGCAGGGCTGATTAGAGTTTGTTCAGGGTAAGTTTTGTGAGACATAGTTATGTAAATGGGTATACTTAGTGTTTCGAGGGATGTATTTATGGACTTGTGGGGAAATATGTATGTATTTTGGGCGACAGTAGAACTCTGGTATTGTATTTGGAGTCTGTACATGTATGTTCAGCTGTGTTGTGTGGGAAAAGTTATGGATAGGTGTACTTGGTGCCCACTTCGGGTATCAGGTTGTTATATTGTGGTATCCGAGCTTATTTATGGTAGAATTTCACAGGGCCTTAGAATTTGGTATCAAAGCATATTTAGGGTAGAATTTCATACGGCGCCATAGTATGTTTTTCCTACGTGGTACTCTGGACCCCACTTTCGGGTTTGGGGCATTACATGATGTATGCTCAAACCTGTACGAGATCAGACATTAGTTTTTTAGTTGGAATGCTCGAGAGATACCAAAGTAATCCCAAGATGGAGCATATAAAAGCTGCAAAGAAGGTTTTAAGATACCTGAAAAGAACAAGACACTATATGCCCACGTATCGAAAATTTGATCAATTGGACGTGATTGGTTACTCCGGCTCAGATTTTGTTGGTTGTGTTGATAGTTGGAAGTCAACTTTTGGTTACTTGTTCCTATTAGCTAGAGGAGCAATATCATGGAAAAGCGCCAAATAGACTATCATAGCAACTTCTACTACGGAAGCTGAATTTGTGGCATGCTTTGAGGCCACAGTTCATGGTTTATTGAGGCCACAATTCATGGTTTATTGTTGCGGAATTTTATCTCGGGACTTGGAATTGTCGACAGTATTGTCTAACCGCTGAGAATATATTGTGATAACTCCGCAGCAATTTTTTTCTCCAAGAACAACAAATATTCTAATGGCGCAACCATTTGGAACTCAAATATTTGGCCGTTAAGGAGGAAATTCGGAAACAGATATTGCTTATAGAAAATATTAGGACTGAGCTTATGATAGGAGATCCTTTAACTAAGGGATCGACATCAAAGGCATATAAGGAACACGCTGATCACATAGATCTTTGTTGTAATCCCTGATGTATGATAAGGAATCTTTATGTTTTGTTCTATAGCATGTAAAATGATATCACTAGTGGTGTTTCTGAACATTATTCCTGTTTACCATCAATTACATAATTATGGAGATGAATTATTATTAATAGGAATGGTCTTTGACAAAGACATTATAGGGACATTATGATTACTTCCTATTATGAGTTATAATTAAGTAATTTGCTGACATTGTAGTTCATGGAAGGGAAGATGTCGCTTTATTGATATTTACCGCCATGACTCATGTTGGTAAGTTATTTAATTATAATATTATTGTAATCTCACTAAAATATGAATAAGCTAATGTTATGTCCATATTATGATTATCTTGTTAATCCAAATAAATGTCTTTCATATGGGCCAAGTGGGAGAATATAAAATTATGATCCACATAAAATGGAAGGCCAACGGACATTTTGGATCAATGGATTAAGGAGACTTTTGACTTTTAAAATGCCGTGAGAGTTAATGAGGAAGTGGAAGAGTTTTTTCTATTAATGCCTACTTTTATGGAGAGTGAGATAATAGTTATATATATAGGGTTGGATATCGTCCTCTTGCCTCATCAGTTTATCCATTTGATCAGGTGAAGAATAGAGATAAAAAGAAGATTAGGTGAGAGAAACGATTCCTACAAGTTTTCTTCAAAGACTAGTTTACATCTTGGTTGATTCAGGTATGTTTATTTATGAATTCTTTATTTTTCAGCATAAAAGAAATTTATGTGAAGAACATGACAATTAAACATCTTATTATTTTAACAAAATAACAAAATAACAAAATAACTTCGTACAAACATCACATCATTTATGTGATATTAAGTGATATAATATTGACCTTCGAACATAAATAATTTTAAACTCGTCTTTTATTTCAGCATTTTTATGGGGAAGCTGGGATTGGGGAATTATTGAACGAGAGCATTACTTCTGGGCAACCACCGTCAGTGGAAATGGCGCTAATTCTCACCGGCGGCTCTTCGCTGGCGGGACTGGGGTCAACAACAGCGAAATGCAGAAATCGAAGCCCTTTCAGAGTCTTCGCTACTGAATTTCCGCCTTTTCTTCCCAAGGAAGTGGAGAGAATCAAAGACCCATTCGCTCGGAAGCTAGCTAAACGAATTGAGAGGCTGCCCGTTCAGGTAAATTGTCGCGTTTCTTCAAATTATCTCGTCTGTAGTTTCTGACGCCCCATTTGCCTTTGTTTGCTGACAAAATGTTTGAACGATAATTTGAATGATAAATCTCGGAAATTTCGTTTTTGGTTGTCCTATGAAGTAAAAGGCATCCGTTGAACTAAGCTTAATGCTGGTATTATGTGACTTAGTCATTGTGAGTTTACGTTCTTTAATAAATCAGAGCAACGTAAAACGCGGGCAGCGCTATTTTATTCTCAATTCTCAATCTATTTTTTAGGCAACCAAACGGTGGTAAATCTAGTATGACAACAATATTTCACCTCGAATATTTCAGATTAAACTATTAGAAACTGTATGCCCACTCTAATCCAATGTCAAAATAACTGCGGCTCATGTTTTACTCCTAATCCGTTCGCCTGCAGGAGTTAAATTTGTTGTTTTTTCTTATAATTTGCCCTAGACAAGGGGAAAAGGGAGCTAACGTACCCAAACATTACCTAGAAATTTTTATTGTTTTAGGGTCCTCGACCATTTTAGGTAATGCTGTGCAGAGACGTAATAGGTCCCTAGAGAAAGTGAACTTCCACGTTGAATTGGCAAAGAGACATGATAAAATTTCAAGTTGAACAACATGGTCCACAACACAAGAAGTTTATGTTGTTATACACTACGCTTACGTGGCAATTTGAGAAGAGTTCAATGATTATCAAGGTGAAAGAGTCACTCCACTCTCCATAATTGTGAAAAACCACAACCCTTTCCTTACTCAAGAAAAAAAATATGTATGGAAGGAAGAACCCAAGGTGAACCCTTTTTCAAACTTACTTTCTTTTAGCTTGAACTTACACTCCACAAGACACAACTCTATACATGGTAATGAGACCCACTCCATATATAGACCCAACATGCATCAAGCATGCAATCAACAACAATGCTACAATATCTATGTAATTATCTCCAAATCCAAGACATGGCTTTGAAAAAATATGCTTTTGCAGGCTTAAGAAAAGCAGCCTATGCCATTAATCTTGACAACAAGCTTGGCATGGAAATTCAACCAAACATTTATGCCCCATGCAAGCTGGACCAATCTAACAAATGTTCTCCTCACACATATGTGGTGCCATCACCAAGCTCATATCCTCCACCTTGATAAAAATCACCACTTGCTGGCTACAAATATCACCAAATTTACCTCGGCTTGAAACCTAAAGAATTGCTCGTGGCCTATGTTTCTCCATTGGAAATACTATCACCCTTTCCCTGGTGTAGACTTTTGGTTTGCTGCTCCCACCACTAAGAACTTCCTTTCCTTGCACTTGAACTACCCATTTTTTTTTGTTAATGTGTGCCAATTAACTTGTACAAGTTTCTAACTCCAAATCCCTTCATTACCACAACATCATCATAAATTTTTATCCAGACATGCATAACATTTTCAAGAGTTCTTACAAACATCATACATTTTTATCTAGATACAACCAACTGCCATCACATTGGATCTTGAGTTGTTTCCTATTGCCATAGAACTATCCTCACATATATAGATAGATCATGTATTTATGAGTTGCACCACTATCAAGAATCCATTTTTTGTGGGTTTAGAACCCTTATCGGCAATGTACACTTCACTATCACTACTAATGATAACAAACTCTTCTACTTGGTTTGCTTCTCTTCCATGTTTGTTATCTTGATTCTTTCTATGCTAACATTCCTTCATGCCCTTTCTTTCCATAATGCTGACAAAAAAATCTACATTCTAGGTTTTTGAATTACTTCTTGACAATGCCCCATGTTCACTAGAACATGCTCTGGTAGCAAAAGCTTCATTTCGTCCGAGTCCAAAACTCTTTGCAGTTGCATTCCTCCGTAGTTCTGCCCAATAAGGCAATTAACATCATCCAATATGATTTGGTTTTCATTGAATAACTGAAGTTCATGACAAGACCATCATACCTATCCGGCAATGTACAAAGCAAAGTCACTACCTTTTCTTCATCTTGCAACATCATGCCAATGCACTCTAGTTGACTAGCATGTCATGGAAACCATTTAAGTGATTCAAAAGTTTTCCTCCTTCACTCATCTTCGAGGAATAAAGCTTCTTTTTTAGGAGAATTTGATTAAAGAGAGGTTTAGCTAGATACAAGATTTCCAATCTTTCCAACAAATTTGTAGTTGTCTTCTTAGCTTTTATATTGAACAAGATATTATCAAATAGAGATTGTAGAAGTTTCTCTCGTATACCTTTCCTTCCATTCATTATGGCTTTTTCTCTTAATCGAGCGAGGCTTTGTGTTGCCCAAGTTGTACCAACATGTCATGGACCTTCAACTTCCATAGTTCAAAGGTTTTTTTGCCATCAAATTTCTCCACCTTGAAAAATCTATCGCTTGCAACCTTCTCCTTTTTTTCTTTCAGACAATTTTGTCACACTCCTTACCAATGAATACTGCAGCTCTGATATTATTTTGTTGGGCCACAAGGATCACCAACACTAAAGTTGGCAAAGAAACAAGATAAAAATTGCACAAAAATAAAAGAAAGTTGAACAACCACAACACAAGAAGATTGTAGGGTTGTGCATTGTGTGCATCCATTGGCAATTCGGAAAGAGTTCAATTACTATCACGGTGTAGAGAAAAATACAAAAAGAGAGTTTATTGCTCCACTCCCCATAGTTGTGCATGCACACAATCCTTTCCTAACCCAAGAAAAGAAGTCAGTAGGAGGAAGAGCTTAAAATGAACCCCTTTCCAAATTCACTCTCTTTTAGCTTGAACTTACACTCCACATGGCACAAATTTGCCCATGGCAATGAGACCCCACTATATATGATCTTGCATGCTTGTAAGAGAAGCCATGCACATTATCCCATAAGAAGTCTTTTGAGGAAGAAACCACCACCAAGCTACGAAGGTCAATCATGCATGCGTCGGAAAGACAAGCCCCCACTAATGCATAAACAAATTCAAGACTAACTAATTAGTCTTGGAAACAAGCTTGGCATGGATATTGTGCCTATGTCAACCGACTATTATGCCCCATGCAAGGTTCCACTTTCTAATACCTTTTCCCTTTTCATTTGTAGTTATATTTATTTCATCATTTGATTAATTTGGATCCCACCACATAGGTGGGACCAACCCAACAATTTTTTCTTTAAAAATATCTCCACAATTAGACACTACTCTAGTCATTCATTGAAGTTGGAAACTTAATAACTTATATATGGATACATGTCTTAAAATTTTGAAGAAGGATAGTTGTTTTTGGTGCAATTACTCCTTTCCGGGTTGAACTTGACAATTTTTTTTTTAACTCATCCATGTATGGTATACACTAATACTTTGTCAATCACAGAGCTAATAGTTCAGCATTTGATCATATTTCATTCCCTTTTTAAAAATTTTCAGTGTTGCATGATTTGCTTGCTACCATGTTCCTGCATGTATGCAATGTAGGTTACCTTTTCTGAGAGATGTATCATGAGTAGCTGTGTGAAACCATTTGTACAAAGTGTAATGAGTCCAGTGGTTCTCCTCCATGGTTTTGACAGGTTGGTACCGTTTGTTTAATGTGTTACTTGATAAATATCTGCTGCATGCAGTGTCTGCAGTTTATTACATCTTATTCTTCAGCTCCTGTTTAGAATGGAGATATATGTATCCATTGCTTGAGGAGGCTGGTTTGGAGACATGGGCTGTTGACATTCTTGGTTGGGGTTTCTCTGATTTAGGTTTGTCTTATAAGACAACTTTTTTCTCAATTGTTTTTTTACCTTTTCTTTTTTGGTATTGAAAGATGAAAAAGTTCATTGCTCTTTCTCTCTCTGTTTTAATCTTTCTTTTCTTTCTTTTTCTATTTTGAATGTGTTAGAAAGGCTTCCATCATGTGACGTGACATCCAAGCGAGATCACCTCTATCAGGTATTTTGCTTCTTATTATTTTAAGGATGTTGTATGATGACCTTTACATGGACTCTGTGAGAAAAAAGGATCCATGTAGCTGATCTAATTGTCTTTGCATTATTTTAAGGATATCTTCCTTGACTTGTGGATGGGAAGAAAACCTTTAACCCGATTTCTGATGAATGCTAGAAGCTTCCCTTATAACAGAAACTAGAAACATAACACAAGATGGCGACGTAATGCTTTATTTTCTAATTTTAATTATTTGATTGGATACCTTTTGGCGGCCATCAATTCCAATTTTGCTTAGCTATATTTGCAACTACTGGAATCTGGAGCACCATCAATCAAATTGTATGGTTTCATGGATGATTACGAGCAGACAAAGCTATCCCTGCTATTAATGAATGCATTTTATTCTAAATTTCTAGTATTATTCTAAGACTGTATATTTTGTCTTGTATCTTCACCAGTTTTGGAAGTTCTATATCAAAAAGCCAATGATGTTGGTTGGGCCAAGCCTTGGTGCTGCAGTTGCAATTGACTTTGCTGCCAACCATCCTGATGCTGTGAGTATTTCTCATTAATTGAAGCAATCACACAGGAGTTGTTTTCATTACTTCATTTTATGTTTATGGCATTTAATTTCTGTTCATTCCTTTAGGTTGATAAGCTGGTTTTGATTGATGCAAGTGTATATACAGAAGGCACAGGAAACCTGGCAAAGTTACCTAGAATAGCAGCTTATGCTGGGGTGAGTGTTCTGTTACACATGCATGTTAGATAAAAATGGTGGGTTTGATATTAAAAATATTTTGAAAAACTGGAGTCCACAGGGCTGCTGGTGCTAAAATCTTTGGGTTTTAGAACATAATTAACGGATCATTGTATGTATGTTATTTTTGCATTTGGGCTATGTTATAAAGTAAACTAATGATGTATGGTTCAAGTATCTGCACAATGGCTGCATAAATTGTAAGTTTGACATACTGACATCTATTATTTAGGTTGATTAAGATATTCAATTTATAGGCTTTAGACACCTATAGTCTCCAAGGTCCCAAGCAAAAGGAAGGACATGATTGTTACATTAGGTTTTTGCCCATGGGAGGAGGAAGTGATTTGAAAGGATTTCGGAAAGAATAATATGAATGAGACATAAACTGCTCTTGAATTTTTTGTTCCATTGACCTAAAGAAAAAGGGTGGCTTGGTGCATGAGGCTCCCTCCAAAGTGGGGTTTGGTGAGGGCCAAATATATGCAGCCTTAACAATGTGCCAAGGGTCACTCTCTTTGACATAACCCTCTGTTTTGGTAAAAAGGTAGGAAAGGTGGAAGGATGCGATGTTCTTCATCTAATGATTGAACTACCTAAGCTCCTTCCTTAATGTGTATCTTAGCCATTATGTGAAACAGCTTTCCTTCTATTGATTCTATTCTTCCTACCAAGAAATGTAAAGAAAACATTTGATTGTTTTTAAAATTAGTTCTCATCCTAAAAAATTGTATAATTAGTCTATGGTGTGCAAGCAGGTCTGGCTATGACAATATATGGAAAGACATTTGCTTCCTATGGAGGGGGTTCTTGAGATGGGAGAAAACTCTATGTTACATATAAATAATGAATGTTTTGGAGAGGGCCCAAAGAGGAGAACTAGGTGATTCTCAAGAAGCTCAAGCTTGGACAGTGGTAGGTGATTCCATGAACTAGTGGGAATCCAAAATGAGGAATCGGAGAGAGAGCCAGAACCAGATTGCGTCAGTGCAAGATCCCTACTAAAGAATGGTGAGGATTATTTAGGGGGAAAAGGTAAAAGGGTGTGACATGTTGTCCTCCAATAAGAGAATGGCACATTGCGTCTCAATCAATGAGTGTCAATTTTTGGTTGGTTGGTAAGGGGTTTTCACAGAGTTTGATTGCGTAATGTATGGTATGGGTTATTGACTCGTCTAATAAAGGTGGGGAATTTTCTAGAGTTGGAATTGGGTGGAAAAGGAAAAGTTATTTTGTTTTCATCCTTTGTGGCTCTAAAGGTGATGAAGCAAAGCTTTGGAAATGATTTTTATCAATTGGCTACAGATCTTTGTCATGAGGTTAGTGTCAAAAATAAAGGCACTTAGCTAGATCATTGGTCGTGGAGTTAGGTGGTGGCGTTAGTGAAGAATGCTCAAGGTAAGGATGTAAACATAGCAATTTGCCATCGAGCCAAGGTGTGGTTGTAGGGCAAAGACAGATTTATTTGTGGTGTGATGGTCAATTGAATTTGAAGGATCGTGGGCATTCAGTGCTAGAAGCCACTATTTCTCGTCCAGAGACAATAATTCCTACAATTAAGGCGCCTAGGGTTTCGACTGGGGTCACGAAGGCAGTGGAGGTGACTAGGGTTCCTCTTGGGGAGGATGAGGCAAAGAATATTGCGTTTAGGGAGCTTGCTGATTGTTTTGGAGTTAGGCCAGCTCTTTCATAAAGGAGTCCCTTTATTATCTAAGTTGGGCTAGGTTCTAGAAAAGGCACATACTCCGTACTATTAATGGGCCATTCTAGAGTTTTGGAAAAAAAGGAGGCCTCTGTCTCTTTTCTAAATTGCTACTCTAATGAATAGACCCATTGCCTAAACATTATTGGCAGTTCCCGAGGTAACTGTTGTAGCCCATAGGTCCGATCATGCTCTAATAAGGGTCAGGGGGATTCTTTTGGTAGGGGTTCATGTGTTCAAGAGCCCCAAGGAGGTTCTTATGGCAAGAATTAAGGCTAAAGGGGTAAGAGTGAGCAGGATAGTCTGGTGGGGGTGATGGAATGAGAAGGGAGATCTTGGTCAAAGTTTTGTAGGCCGGGGGGGGGGGAGGGGTAAGAATGAGAAGATTCTTAGCACTATTTCACATCAGGAGGTGGATATTTTTATAAAATTACTAGATGGAAATGGATGCAATATGACTCTAGATGTGGAGATGTTCAAGTGTCATTTAGTAAAGAGAGATGGGAAATGTAAGAAAATTAGCTTGTGAGCAATTGCATGAATTTCAAACATGCGAGGAGGCAAATTTTTTAAAATAGATGATCTAAGAATTTGTATGTTTAGGAATCTCATAATTGCACTAAATTTAGGGATATATCGGAAAAATATAGTGAGTTTGATGGTGATTTTGCATGTTTTTAGTGGTTTATTGTTGGAAGAGATTTGCGAAAAATTGGACTATGCGTCTACCTCCTCTGATGCAACAGAGGATATTTCTTATGTGCCTCCTTATTTGCTTGAAGGTTTGGACTTTGGAGGATGTATCTATGTTTAGGGAGGGGGACTGGGTGAGAATTTGGCTATGAATAATCAATGTAGGGATGGGATATTACCTACTAATGCGGAGAAGATTAGTGAGCAAGGTGTTGCTATGCAAAATCTTTTCGGTGGTATAGGATGTGGATGGCTAATTCTGGAGGGAAGGAAGTTCGGAAAAAGCTCAATGAAAAGTGAATGACAGTTAGCAGGAATTTGCAAGATTACAAAGCTTTATCAATTATGAAAGGAAGGGCTTAAAGAGGGGTTTTCTTAATTAGGATTTGTTACAAAGCTCTATCAATTATTAATTATGCAAGCTGAAGAAGAAATTGAAGATGATGTAATGCATAGAGTTAAAGCAGGTTGGGTAAAATGGAGAAGTGCTTCAAGTGTGCTCTGTGATCGTAGAATACCCTTAAAATTGAAAGGGAAGTTTTATAGGGCAGCTATAAGACCAGCTATGCTATATGGATCAGAATGTTGGGCGACGAAGAAACATAATATCCAAAAAGTAAAAGTTGTCGAGATGAGAATGCTTAAATGGATGAGTGGTATAGCATTGAAAGATAAATTAAGGAATGAACATATTCGAGGTAAGTTAGGTGTAGCATCTATAGAAGATAAGATAAGGGAGAGATGACTCAGATGGTACGGACACTTGCAACGTAGGGCCACATAGTGCACCAATAAGGAAGAGTGAGTTAGTTACTGTGCGGGGCAGTAGAAAGGGTAGGGGTAGACCTAAAATAACTTGGGAGGAGATAATGAGTAAGGATTTAATATCCATGAATCTGTCAAAAGAAATGGTCTATGATCATATAAATTGGCGGAAAAGGATTCATATAGCCGACCCCACCTAGTGAGACTTAAGGCTTGGTTTGTTTTTGTTGTTGTAGGTTTTTTTTTTTTTTTTATAATGTTTTTCTTTTGATCCCTTTCATTTTTCTATTATGAGAATCTTGTCCTCTCCAAGATTGTAACTTTCTCTATTCTCTTAATTTATTTCTTTTGAGATCAAAAAATAAAGGTGATAAATTATTAGGCCAGAGTCTTGGCACATGGTTTGGGAGAAAAGAAAAGGAACACATGTCACAAATGACATGTGGAAAATGCTTGAGCAGTCTAGGACAAGGCTAAGGGATCAGGACTCCGATGATCCTTGATTTGAATTGACCAAGCCAAGATTATCTTGAACATCTAAGGATTGGAATTGATGGAGACCCCGCCATATCTCTATGGTCAATCCTACCGCACCCTACCAATTTTGACTTCCTGCAAAAGTGCAAAATATAAGATAATTAATAATTAATTATAATTTTATGCCTAAAAGTTCAAAGTTGGTCAATTTCATAATCTAGGGCAAAACGGCAATTTCACACATTTACATTTAGCCCCCCTGCATAGGTAATTCAGATGCTCTGAAGAAATTCCTATGCATCAATGTTTGTTCAATGCGGAAGAGTAGACGATGTAGAGGTAAAGAAAATTTAGTGAAAGCAGGGTAACCTCGTGCTTCGTAAAAGAGGGGATTGTAGGAGATATGATACGACAAGAAGGATAAAAATACATTAGAAGGGAAGCGAGAGCTCTTGACACTATTACAAAAAAGCACTCCACCTCAAATCTAAACTTGCAAGCTAAGAGCCCAGGAGAATAGGGAGGAAGGAGCACGAAGCTAATAGTGGAGCCCAGCAGACTGTTAGGTTTTGGGAAAAAAATTCAAATCCTACTTTGAGTTATATGACGGGCTCCAAACTTGCCCTAGCTACATCACCAGGTAGCACCAGGACCATAACTGAGAAGGCCCAAGAACCCACAATCGCGCCAGCTTCTGTTTGTACTTCCCACTCTGCAATTAGTTTCTGTCCTCAAGTGCTGCAACCACTCTTACCTCTTCTTCTTTCATTCTCTCCATTTACCACTTTCCCTCTATGTCAACTTTCATGCACAAATATTCCATTCTAGACCAAGATTTTGAAAAAAGAAAAACACCTGCAACATCCAGTCAAATTAGAACATTGTGCCCCTTGAATTCAAACCTAATTTCCAGCGAACATTTCACAACACCACCCATGCTGTTGAAAATAAAACCCCTGAAACCCCCATGCCATGCAATTTCATCACCCTCTGATCACCAGTGAAGTGCCACACCTGGCCAAACATCTTCCAGCCGCCGCCCCTTCAAAATCCCATACTTCCTGGACTTACTTCTTCACACTACCGCCACCACTGGACTAACCACCCTTTGATCTACAAACATCCACTCATTACTAGAGGATCCTTGCCAGCAGCGCACTCGCCCCCCGTGCCGGCAATGCGCATGTGGAGAACTTCCTGAAAGTGCTGCAACTTCCAGACTGATTCAGAAGCATAGGATCAAGGGCTGTGTGTAGTTGATCCCATGCGTTTAGTTTAATTAGTATAGGTGCATTTGGGGTGGGGGTGGGGTGGGGGGGGGGGGGGGGGAGGGGTCATTTATAATATTTGTGTAACTTAGGATTTGTTCATAATTTCATGTATTTTTAGGGATACCTGTGTAATTTCTTGTATTATAGGATTTTTTATATAAATAATGTGTGAAAGTGATTAATAGGTGGTTTTTAATGAATTTGAATTAAGTGAACATGTGCTTTCCTCCCTTGTATCTTCTTCCCTTTTATCCTTTCTTCTTCCTCTCTCTCTCTCTCTCTCTCTCTCTCTCTCCCCCCACCCCCCCACAAAAAAAAAAAAAAAAAAAATGTGTTTTCTGTAATTCCACTAAACTTCAAGACTTTTGATTCGTCTCCAAGATCTTATCCGATCTTCTTTAGTGATGTAGGGAGTGAAATGGGACGTGATAGGAGTTGAGGAACAGATGTTAGGTTTGGTGGAGCATGTGAAGTAGATCCCCCCTGTTGAACTTCAAGGCTTTTGATTTCTCAATCATTGTTCCAACTCGAAGACAAAGAGGGTTCAAGATACTCCATTCAGGTTGAGAAATCGAGGTGGATGCGAGAATCATTTGATTGATGGTGGCCACTACTTGATTAAGTATTTTAGTGTTTTCCTAAAGAACACCGAGCACCTTCTCTTGGGAGGATTGAAATATTTGTATCATCTAAGCCATGTAGGTAGCAAAGTCCAGGGATTATTCACGCTAGGATGATTCCTAAAGTCTTCCCCATTCTCATTATCTTGAGTGGGTTGAGTATTGGAAGCTTCTAGTTGAATGCCCTACTTCTCTTAGCTGTAACACTGTACAAACTCTCCTGGTGGAGTTGACAACATGTGGAGGGGTTTCTTGAGAGGATAGGAGAGTCTATGTTGCACAGAAGTAATGGATGTTTTGGAGAGGGCCTAGAGAGGAGAACCAGGTAATTCTCAAGAAGCTCAAGAGTCAATTGTAGCGGGTAAAAGGTCTTCTTATTTACTGAGCAAGGTGGAATGGGTTTCCTGATCTAGAGAAAGAGAGAGAGAAGATCCCCACTAAATAATGACTTGGGGGAGGGAAATGTAAAAGGCTATGAGATGTCATCCTCCATAAGAAAATGCCATGTTACATCTCAATCAATGAAAAAGTGAGGAATTATTGGGCTGAGAAAATCGAGAGATGTGATTAGAGAGAAGAAAAGAAGACACGTGAAGTCTGACATCACAAATGATATATGGTAGACACTAGAGCAGCCTGAGAAAAGGCAAAGGGGTCAGGACTCCCTTTAGGAAACCCTAATTCTGACACACCAAGCTAAGACTCTCTGGTACATCCCAACCCAAGACTGGGATTGGTAGAAACACCATGTATCTCCCTGGCCAGTCCCATTGCACATAGCCAATTTTTCTCCTACAAGAGTGCAAAGATTACAGTAATTTCATGCATTTAGATTTTCAATGAGAGATGTTTCAAAAAATAAAAATAAAAATAAAAATCCAGCCATACCAACTTTTGCCTTTTTCTGGGAGGGGGTGTGGGTGGGTTATGGGGGAGAGGGGATAGGGGGAGGAAGATGTCTTTGAATCAATTTGGTACATTCACCCATTCTGCAATACAATATAAAGTTTCCTTATTATCACTTATGCTCTCAGTCTCTTTTTGCATGGGGTTTTTAATACTTAATTCTGTAAATTCCAGCATTCTGAATCATGAACTAAAATAAGCTCAGAAATGAAACTATTGAACATGCTGCATGAATAGAGGGAATTCATCCATTTTTGGCTTGGTATTTGGAATCTTGGACATCCCAATTTTTAATGTTGCCAGAATAAAGGAATTCTCTTGCACTATAGCCTGCTATTTATTTTATCTTCTGTTTGTGATTGGTATGTGATTTGATGTGGCAGTGGATTTAGGGGCACCTTTTGGGCATCTTCTCGTGGAAATTATGGATCTCATCTCATCTTGACATTGAAAACAATGTTTTACACTTCTTCTCCTGGGCAGTTGTGGGACATCTTCACCACCCCCCCCCCCCCCCCCCCCCCCCCCCCCCCCCCCCCCGCAAAAAAAAAAAAAAGCTAGGGAAAAATGAAAGAAATGCATCGTAGCCTTTTATTTTAATTATAAGTATTGAACAGTACAGGGAATAGGCAGTTATTTAGGGCGACATTTTTTTTTATTTTTTTTTCTTCCTTGTTTATTGTTGTTATAACTATTATTATTTGTGGGAAATGCTATTTATACTCCAAATCTATACGCTTTGATGATGTATTATATTATGAGTCCTATTTTTTAGATACCTTTGATTTGATAACCCATGATAAAATGCCAAATCAGGGAGCATAAAAACTCTCTCCATATGTTTGAGAGGCCTTGAATTTGGATTTGTACGGATTTGCTCAACATGTAATACAATATTGTATTGATTTTTGTCCAAATCCACCCAAAGTCGTATCCAAGGCCGGAAATTTATGCTCCCAAATGCAGCCTCTAAGAATTTTCTATTTGTATAGCAACACTTTTTTAATTAATCTCTGAAAAAGAGAGCTTCTATCAATATTTATCTGCTGATGAATTTAGGAAAAACATCTTTGGTTACATTTGTCTGCCTCTATTTTTGGATGATCAAATCTACCATATCTAAATCGTGTGTGCTCCCCTGAACCAGGCCTATTTGTTAAAGAGCATCCCTGTGCGCTTCTATGCAAATCGTTTGGCCTTCAATGGTATATCATTCAGTTCACGCTTAGATTGGACCAATGTGAGCATTTTCATTAGTTAATTTAAAGAAAACTAACACAAGGTTCTTTTAATTTCCAATTCTTCATTGGGTGTTGGAGGGGATGAAGACTCTAGTAGGAGTACAATCTAACACTTACGCACTAATCTAGGTTGGCCGCTTACATTGTCTATTGCCTTGGTGGGAGGATGCAACTGTTGATTTTATGATTAGTGGGGGTTATAATGTCAGCTCTCAAATAGAGAAGGTATGATTGTTTTGGCATTTAAATCAACGATTTCCATGAAGTTTTTTGTTCCTACATATAGAAAAGGTGATTCCTCATTTGAGTACCCATATTGCATGCCTGTGCGTACTTTTGGTGCATATGAAGATTGAATATTCCATGGGTCTATGACAATTGCAAAATTGGATTTTCATGCTTGCGCTACTTGTATTCTACAGGTAAAACAAAGGACACTTTATCA